>NC_089744.1:68535081-68562581 GCF_040412425.1 Macrobrachium rosenbergii | reverse complement strand
TTCAATAATCGGAACATACCTGGCAAACAATTCTCTTTTAAATCTACTAAACTCAACTTGCTAAGTCCAACTTCAAATGCGTAATGCATATACTTAAAATAACAGCGGTATTCGTAATTTGTAGTCTCAGGATTATTAGTTGAAAGCATGTAATAATTCAAGCTCTTCCTATGAGTTAGTCTTAAATTCAGATCCCATGATTATGTAATAAAATGGAATTCTGTTCGTCATTCAGTCTGCCAAGACGTGCTGTTCGCGTTCAGTAACTGAATAGTCGACCTATGCCATGGACAGATAAGATAAGTCTGGAGGCTGGCGACCCTTTCCGCCTTCTTGAATTGTCGTTTCTTAAGCTGTAAATTTAGACGCTACTGCCGTTTCACGACTCGGAGTTTACATTTTATTTTTTATTTCCATATTCCCATTCATTTATTTATTCCAAGCCATGATTCAATAAACGAATATAACAAACATATTGAATAGGAAACCACAGATTAGACATATCTTCAAAAGGGTGAAATTACAGCAACCCTTTCATAAAATCGCAATATCTATAGACAAGACAGAAAGACATATTATTCACGGTATGTATTAATAAACAAGAAATTCACGATATGTATTTATGACAGGTACACGTGTGATCAAACATGCATGTACCTCTGATGAACCTCGAACGTATGAGATACATGGCAATGAAACGCGTAACTCAACCATTAACGCAACGAAATAATGTTTTGTTTCAATTAATATCCAGTCATATACCTGCACCGGACAACCCTCTTGTCTGGTTTGGTTCATCGGATTAATTTCAGTTCATATAATTCATACGGGGACCGGTTTACCATTATGGCGGTCGAAAATTTAGAAAGACTTTACTCATTTTTGGTTTTCTGTAAAAGAAAACTATTGTGACGGCTTTGTCTGTCCGTCCGCACTTTTCCTGTCCGCCCTCAGATCTTAAAAACTACTGAGGCTAGAGGGCTGCAAATTGGTATGTTGATCATCAACCCTCCAATCATCAAACATACCAGATTGCAGCCCTCTAGCCTCAGTGCTTTTTATTTCATTTAAGGTTAAAGTTAACCATAATCGTACTTCTGGCACCGCTATAGGTAGCAACAACACAAACCACCATCGGACCGTGACTGAGTTTCATGGGCGCCACGGCTAAGAGTTTCATGGGCCGTGACTGAAAGTTTCATATAGTATTATACGCTGTACAGAAAACTCGACTGCGCCGAAGAAACTTCGGCGCATATTTACTTGGTCTTCTTTGTCAATATTTTTATAAAAACCTGAATTTGGGACTAACCCAAAGGAAAATCGTGAACTGCAGCCTGTTTTCATTTAACAACGCTTGCACCACAGATGACAAATGTCGCTGCTATTATTACTTCACAATATCCACAGAACATCATGGCCATGATTAACTCCACTATAAATTAGTTAGTTTAAACTAATTTATTAGAAATAATGACTTTAAATGTGAATGACGGTAACAGCCGACAGCCGATAAGCTAAGTGGTACATGGGGGGGGGCGGGGGTTGTTTGAATGTGGTTGAATACCGCAGATGTCGCTCGACTAGTAAGTCGACTACGCTGCCATACATTTTGCCAATTGCTTTTTATCACGCTAGCCACTCTCGTTATTATTTATCAAGTGCCGCCGACAAATTGCAAATGTTTTGAGAAACTTGAGTAGTGTGTCTTGAGTCAACAGATCACTTAATCAGGGTTTGTGCTCCTTTTGAGGAACAAAACATATCTCATGAATCTCAGGAACCATTACCTTCCACGCAATGGCAAGCTCCTTACTGATACTGTATGATGCAGGAAATCAAAATATGTCTTTGATCCCATGAGTAGTGAGCTCAACACCTGGGATTTTCTCTGCGATATAGTACAGTTTAATACACAGCACTATAACTTCAGGTAGTCAAAATATCTACAAAGAAATGCAAAATCAAGATGAGAGGTCACTGTAAGTATAGCTTAGTTTTACAGATGAGCTGACAAATGGAAATACAGGAAAATTTAATCAAATAAATGCTGAATCCGTACAGTGCAAATCTTAGAAATAAATTCCTCTAACTGCTGCAGCAAACACAAAGGCTGGAGGTCACTGCACCTAAACAGTTTAATGTACACAACTGATAAACAGGATTGATATGAATAAAAAAAAAATTAAATGATATTCAATAAATGGACACCGACACTAAAATTAATCAGGGAATAAAAGTAATAAGCATCTCAAAATTCAATTTTTTCGTCGTAGTGCAAAGGTGGTTCTTGATGTCACCTTTTCCATTTATCCTTTCGAAACAGTTCTTGATGTCCCCTTTTCCATTTATCCTTTCCGATGTCCCCTTTTCCATTTATCCTTTCCGAAACAGACTTAATGTAATAAGGAATCCCAAATAGTCGCCGACACTACAGCGCAATGAAGAGCCCTGCTCATCCTTCAGCAATCAGAATTCCCCGACCTACTCTGACAGATCATCAAGCGGATCGTGCAGTTGGCACAAGGTCGTGAGTAATGTAACATTCCATGCTCTGTGTGTGTGTGTGTGTGCGCGGGTTCTGTCTTTAAACAGTTGTCCAAAATTTATCTGCACATGTTAACGGCATATTCTGCTGGACGGGGGTTGGATAGTGAACATGCAAAAGATTTATATTTTCTTTCACTGATAAATGTAATCAAATACGTAAAAAAAAAAAAAAAGCTGAAAGAACAAAGATACCCAGAGGGATGCCCATATGTGCAACAGCACCTAAGGAATATTCCTGCTTTTGAACAGTTAATCAGTTCTACATAAGGTAGTACTGGCTTGGGGAAGTGGAAGTGATGATTATAATATATCTTTTTTTGGATTCTATAATTTCTTCCTTATTCAACTTTTTTTTCACTTATTGATGATGAAGACGAGGTTCCACTTTCAAGGATAAATGCAATAAATACTAAAGTTACTTATGTGAAATGTTACTGTTACCACTAATACCAATATCGTTATTATTAGTCTTTTGGTGGATCACTGTCATTATTATTACAATGCCCTTTGCTACTGCTCATCCCTTTATCACTATAATAATGTCATGGTTATTAAGTTCAAAATTTTCCTAACTCCATCACAGTCATCATTATCAATATCGTCATCGTTGTTATGATAGTGTGGGACCTAAAGATCCCTTCCTATTAGGGATGTTATGCTTTATTAACTAATGAAGTTAACACCTGTCTGCAGCCTTGAATCATCTGGAAGGCCATATACGGTTACCTTACGTCAAGTAAGGACAGCAAACACTGCTCTCAAATTTTGCTCAATGCCATAACCTTTTTGCCCTGGACATATAAAAGCCTCATGTCATTTATGAATCTTTATTTTGATGAAAATCAGCTTACCGGGGGAAAGTGTCCTTCTGGGAAATTATGGATACAGTTTTCCACAAATACTGGAGGAAGTTTGAGGACAAATCAAGTGTAAACTTAAAATTCGTAAGCTTATGTACGTTTGAAAAATTTACGAAATGCAAATAATATGATTTATTAAATAATTTTGATACCTATGTCACAAATTTTCGAAAATAAAGAGCAGAAGAAAGAAAACAGTGCCTAGGAGAAATGTGGTTCACTGATCTGCCTCAAGACTTGAGATACTTGTTACGTTAACGAATGAAAATAAAAATATAACTATCCGTTCAAACTGAGATTGAGTTTTGTTGTTTGTGTGACCCAAAAATTATAATGTTCTGACTGGCCAACCTATTCGCAGTATATGTAAATGTTCATTCTACACACAAATTCATCTTTCCCTTATTTCATTCAAGTTTAGCTGATCAAACTTCACAAGATTAACAACAATCTATCAAACGTGCGAAAAAATATGATAAGATACAAATCCATCATCAATTCTCACTTTACTTCTTCCCTGCTTCTTTTTTCTTTGTTTGCCCTGATTTACAATCTCCTCCCTTTCATGACAAGAGACTGTAGTTATCAAGATGGGGAACCTATAAATAATAAGTTGAAACAGATAAAATCCAGCGTTGGAAAATGGAGCTCAACATGTCAGAGAGAGAGACAAACACAAGTAATTCTGACGCGTCTGCGAACAGGCCATACTCGTTTGACACGTGAACACTTGATGAACAGTCCATGTGGCCCTCCTCCCGAATGCCCAGAATGCAAAGTGTTAACAGTCAAACATGTGCTGTGCGACTGTCCAAAATATAATCAACAACGAGTATCAACCTTTGGAAATAAATCAATGGGGGAAATTTTATCAAAATCTTATACATTTTCAGTCATCCCATTTTATCTTCCATTAAGAAGTGTAACTTGATAGACAAAATATAAATCCAAGTAATAATGAAAATATGCCTGTAGGGCGTTTAAGGAAAAAAATTTGTAATTCTGAATTTTAATTTTTGATTTTTATGAAATTTTATTTTATTCTTTTTAATCTTTAATTTTTTTTGTATGCATGGAAACGAGCAAATGTATTTATTGTATACATGCGTTTCAGAGTAAAGCATATTTGTTATACAGTTTTTTTTTTCTTTTAAACTTCATTTTCATTTATTCATCATCATGCGAATGGACTGTTTGGTCCCAGTTCTAGGCCTATGGCCTAGACCTGGCATTTCATCCTAATCCTTCGGGCCAGCCCTATAAGAGCTGATTAGTCAGCTCAGTGGTCTGGTTAAACTATTTTAATAATAATAATATCAAGATGGGGCTCAACGCTTTCTTTGAGAGGTTAGGCTACTTCACCAACATCCACAACCCCTCTTTTTCGATAAAGCATGTATTGCGCATTGACACTGGTCTACCTACAGTAGGTCCTTTGCACCTATCCAAACTCCGAGTTTTGGCACGATTTGTGTCTTCAAAGAAAGCGAGGAGGCCTTTTATGAAGAGGTTCTGACTACATCATAAATCATGAACAGTGTAACTATATTCCTCGGTCATATCAAACCTCTGACTATAAAACATTAGTCTAGATGGTCCGATGTTTTATGTATCTAAAAGTAACCTTCGAGGCTAAACCTAAGAAATCGACTTCTAATAACTGTAACTAATGTAATTTCTTTTTATTTTTAGGGGGGATACGCTTTTCGTATAGAATATTAATGTGAACAGTAAAGCGCACTTAAATACAACCTACCTCGAAGATGTACTGCTCCAGGAAAACTCGAATATTTCCCCATGGGCAAAATGCCGTATCTTTCACATCGAGAATCTACATATTCATCACGAATTTAGGTCAGAAAAATCTGATTAAATATCCCTCCGGGACTAAGCTGATTTTCATAGATATCCGAATATAAGTTAGACTCGGACGCGGAAACAGTTTTTCATATGCATAAATGAATTTTGTATCGAAATCACTGGGAATTCCATTTACGGATGAGTAAAAATGATTTATCATTTCCACGCACATATAAAATTAAAAGGTCAATAAACAGAAACTTAACGAAGTAAAGCTGTCCCCTGTTTAACAAGGAACAAAGGTAGGTGATTCGAGCATTTAGACAATGTACAGATCAGGATTAATATAATAGGTACGGATGTGGTGTGATCAAGGCGTCGTCCTGCTGCAGACATTGTTATCGCATCTGGGCAGACCTCTCGGTGGAGGGGTTGGGACCCTATGAAACCCTTGCCTGAGGATAGCTTTTACAATCAAATCGTCCTTTTAGTAAGGTGTCCTTTTACAATCAAATTATCATTTTAGTAAGATGTCCTTTACAATCGAATTGTCCTTTTAGTAAGGTGCTCTTTTACAATCAAATTGTCCTTTTAGTAAGATGTCCTTTTACAATCAAATTGTCCTTTTCGTAAGATGTCAAGGGGCCCTAAATTTAATAGCTTTAAATTCTAAGTTTCATGATGATGGCAGATACTAGAACCAAGCTTTCGTTATCCCTTTGCTATGGCTTTCCAAATGTACCCAAAGACGGAATGCCTTTAAGTGGCTTGCAGAATAATTACTGTCAACTTTCGTCGAAAACTCTTAAAACTTAAACTTGACCTGAACAACCTCAAACTTCTCAGTCTTAGTCCAGACGTGGAATCATTGCTTACCATGGTTTCGATTAATAGTGTTTTGTCTTTCCTATGCAGAAATTACAATAATATGAAGATATTTTTCCCTTTGGCCTTGATAAAACTATATAACTAATTAACCTATGAATGACCAAAAACATTTTTTCTTTTAATATTAACAAACTAATAATAAAATTATTTTAATAGCCAGGATTATGTATGTAATCAACGAATAGGTTTGCTTAAAAGCAAATGGGTGTTACAGACTAATACACACACAAACAAAGCCACTCCAACATCTAAAAACTTAACAGACACCTCACACGTCTCGACTGTCGACCTAACCGTGCAACGACTCCTCGCTGCTAGGAGAAAATGGCGCTGGTGACTGGTACAATACATGTACACACCCTACCGGGGTCTAAGCGATGACAGGCAGGGCAGCCGATCGAGACTACAAAATCTACCCAAAATCCAAATCATGGTGCCTTCAAAAGAAGGCACCGTGCTTACCCAATACAAATGGGGGAAAAAAGCACGTTAAAAGAAGAAGATAAATAATTTTAATAGTAAATAATATAAATTAGTTTTAACGAATCTTCAACTGTGGTATGGGCAGCCCCCTTTCCCCTATCAGGCAATCTTTACTTGCAGTGTTTCCAAACATATTTTGCTATCCATCCCTCAAAACATTGACCTGCCTTAAATTCATTATATTTTTCTCTCTGAGACAACAGCTTGGGAGACAACAATAGTTTCTTTAATAGACTGAACACGTTCCTCCACGTATTAAAATCAAAACTGAAAGGTGGTAACAGCGGCAAATTACCTTTTCTGGCCATTTTGACCAAAAACTTCGTTTTATCTGTATAAAGGGAGTAAATTTTCATAGGTTCTTATATTCATTCCCTCAAATATCACGATGACACAGCAAAGACTTTTGGATGGCTGCAATCTGTTCCTGAGCGTCCAGAACATGCTAACCTGGTATCTAGGAAAAGAATTTAAGGTAATGCTTTAACATCTGACTCAATCCAGAACCTAATATATGGAAATCTTTAAAAGATGCAAACAAAATATCCCAATAAATCCGTTGATAACATAATAATTAGATTTCACTACAATAACAAAAGTCCCTTATGTTGAGATCACTGAAAAAATAACTGAATGCCTCAAATGGTCTTATTTTTCACAATCCGAAATCCAGCAACGGTAGCTCGATAATGGATGAACATTTAAATACAACACAGGCTGATTCCTATGCTTATAAATTACAAGCAATCACTGATATGAAACTTACACAAGGGAGCCTCGTAGATCCAATACACAAAGATTAGTGGCGCTTAAATGGACTTTCTTACACATGAAGGATACTGGTCATAGCATAAAGAGTTGTTGTCTTTCAAAGAGATACATTCTGGGATGTGCAATCATCAATCAAACTCAGAATATGACTCTCAGGGGCCACGAGAAAGCAGACTATACGGACGATTAATTCGCGAACCTATTCTCCACCAAGTGTTTAGGTTCAAGGATCAATCGAGTTACCTACCTTTCTTCCGCATTTACCAGTGATCACGGTTGAAAGACAACAACTGTTTATGCTAAAACTTGGTGGGTGTGTTACACCTACGTTATGACCCTTTGTACTGTAAAAAAACACACACACACACACACACACACACACACACACATATATATATATATATATATATATATATATATATATATATATATATATATATATATATATATATATATATATATACAACTGTATAAACAAAAATACAACAAATTGGTGTGTACTTTTTTTAGAAATCTAATATATACGTGCTTTGCCTAAGGGCTTCATTTAACCACCAAATCTGGAACATAAAAATACATGAATTCACGCACACACTCCCGGATTAACGATCTCCTTGACATCTGGGTAATATTTGCACAGTGACGTCATAAACATTTATATAACAGATCTCCCCCTTCTTATGATAAATGGTTCTTTTCCTAAACAAAGGATGATTTGAAAAGCAGTGGAAAAGCTGAAGAAAATAAAAGAACCGTACACTAGTGGCTGACTTCGATTTCAGTGTTTTACAAATTAATATATTACTGTATATATGGGAGGGTGTTGTCAAAGTCGTTCGGGGTAAATAAATAGCAGGCATGAGAGCCCATTCCAGCAGCGCTCGAAGGCAAGGTCAGGAATTAAAGTGACTGCCTGTGCAGAGAGAGAGAGAGAGAGAGAGAGAGAGAGAGAGAGAGAGAGAGAGAGAGAGAGAGAGAGAGGTAATTTTTCGATGGAACAAGGGACCGATTATTCGTTGTTCATCCATATGCGGATATTGTGACCTGTTGCTTGAATATCGAGGATGCCTGTATACTCTTGTATCACTTGAATTATTGATGACTGAGGCTTTGCATAATGACCAGCTAGAGTTATGTACAGAGAAGAGACGACAGAGAAGAGACTACTACGCAAACAATAATCCTTAAAAATCAGTCCCTAAAACTCCCATGTCCTATCAGAAAGAGTGGTCCTTAGCTACAACTTTGGTTTAATTTACCTAAGCAAATCTAGTTCATGAACATCAAGGTACTTTTGTATCCAAATAATATATAAAAAAAATAGGTATGCTGATAGAGTTGAAATATCGATTTTTTTATTTATATATATATCATAAACTATTTGAAGAGAACTAAAAACACATAACTAAATAAAAATCAAAACATTCCCTGGCGCTCTGTACGTACAAATGAATTGTGATAGTTGATAGAATCTAGGCTATCTATCTTATTTTCCTTGCAAACCACACATTCAAGATATTATTTTTAAAGTATATATTTTCATATTATTTTATACCGATCCGTTGCATTTTAGCCACCATTAAACGGTGAAATGAATCTCCCGGTTAGTCTGGAGTCACCGAAAATATAAAACTTTTAATGAAAAACAAACTTTTATTCCATGGTAAAAGTAGGTACGGCGTCTACGTAATTTTCTAGAAATCTTATCTTCTAGAAATCTTAATCTTTTATTTTCCACTTTGGACAGTTTTTTATAATGTCATTTTCAAGGTTTGTTAATAAGATTATATATGTAAACATTATGGATAAATAAAACTTCGAAGGTACGAACATACATGTGAAAATGATGAGACAATTCAGCAGAATGTTGCATTCCAATTCATGATTCTCTGCGCGTTAAATCTGCAGGCTTGTAAATAACTAGACCTGCTGTCAATGACCACTCAGGGTTCAGATCACGTGAATAGGAGGGTCGGGTATCAAAGACAGCCCCTTGCATTCAGTCTCACGGCTGAGTTCAATATTGGAGTATCAAAATAGTTTCCATAGGGATTTGTTGATACACAGAGGGAAAATGCATATGGGCAAGACTCACTATGAATATAGGTATGTGAATACATATGTTTTGTAACAATTTAAGCCAAAGCCTCTTCCACTTCCTGTGCACTCATTCTTTTTTAAAGCTGCCGATTATTATTAAGGATATTAAGGATATCATCCTTTGTCCAAAAGAGAAGCGATGAAACTAAACATGTCTACAGACAAACAAATGGAAGAACATGTAATTAAACAAAAATACACGTCACACGGCATGAGACTGAAACAAAAGAATACACCAAGTAAATTATCAGTTCACAAAGACATAATTCAAACTTCTTGAAAATAAATACATTTTTTTCTATCTTCCTTAGAAAAAGTTGCACCCCCTCTCGAGAAATAATTCGTTTTACTTTTCCAAGGAATAGAAATCCTTTATTCACTTCTTTTCATTAATTAATCTCTTGGATGTTTGTCAGTGAAATATTTCACGAATAAAATATAACAAGATTTATACACCCAAGATAAGAAATTATCTGACGTTCTTTTCACGTTAAGGAAAAGCTATTTTTGACGGTACCAGAAAAAAGAAATTTATTTTGTAAGAAAATATCGTAAAAATTATATCGTATTCCTCGGTTGCAAAATCGGCTTCTAATGAAACGAGTGTACTGGTTCGTTGCCGTAATTTATTATAACGCACCTAAATTTTAATAATCTTTCATACCAGACTTATTTTTCACTCTTAAAGAATTCCCCTCATATCCACTGTGCCTACTTTCCCCGTTTTTCCTCGTCTCCCCACTCGTTAGGACTGAATCTCAGGCGATTTGCTGAGTCACTGATCTCACCACACTTCACCTACGATTCATAAGGCTCTCTCTCTCTCTCTCTCTCTCAAAGGACGGAATTCCTCTCTCAGGAGGTCTAGTATCACCCACCAAGCACCCTCTCCCAACATTAACTTGGTGTGAATCAAAATCCATCGGATTGCACGGTTCATTGATCGTTTCTGTCCATCAACTACCAAGCTGTGGAATTATCTGCCAACCCCTTTTCATTTTCCTTTCATTCTTTTCTGTGTTGCTCCGAACCTGGGCTTGCAAAGGGCATCAGGTTACCTGTCTCAGTAGACTTTACTTAAAAGAAAACCTTGATTTTCTATATGAATTTCCTAATTTTCATCTGCGATGACCGTAATTTAACATTCTGAGGTATATAAGACAGTCAAATATTTAAATATCTGTGTGCTCTTAACTCGTGAATTACACGTAGAACGCCAATGCGAGAGTTACATTACCGCTAACCTGCCAAGCTGCAAAGAAGAGCAAAAATTCATTTTAGTTCAAACGACCTTACAACTGTAGAATTCAGTTCCATTTTATTACAGCTGAAATATAACCATGCTCGCCATCGAAACAATAATTGTGATTATTTGCTTTGTCGGCTGAAATACATAGAATTTACTGGTCAAACACCCCATAAACATGAAGATTTGTATGGCTATAACAGTCTTGTTTGGAGAGCAGCAAATAACACAATATTCTCCATGTGCTTCGTATACTTGTATGAACTCACGAATGTACTTATTACAAAAGTTTATTCATAATTTGGCCGCTGGAACTTTCGTATTTATCCTGTTGCCACATATGACTCTGAAGAGCTCAGATAGGGAGAAGGAATGCCGGAAAGGTATTCATCACCCTGCATACGAACATACAAAAAACTACAAGCTAAACACATCAATAGTTAGTCAAAGAATTATAGTGGAAGTCCCTACAAGGATATTTTGCTTGGTTTTAAATACATCTAAATATTCTTCGCTTAATAACTAGATTCCGGAAAATGAAAGAGCAATGTCCGCGCATTCAATTAAGCGGCTCTACCTCTGTTGACATAGGAGATGAATTAGGTCGCTGGTGGTCAGTCTACTGTACATGGTTACCACAGGGAATACAGCTAGCAACTTCATCATCAATTAGTTGCAGTGGATCTGAATGTGAAGTACACTTTAAAGTTGTCCTCCTTAACAGCGAGTGTGTGTGCCTGTGCGAGTGTATATGTACGTATGCATATATATATATATATATATATATATATATATATATATATATATATATATATATATATATATATATATATATATATATATATATATATATATAATATATATATATATATATATATATATATATATTATATTATACATATATATATATATATATAATATATATATATATATCTTTTTCTTTTCTTTTTTTCTTTTAACGTGCTTTTATTCCCATTTTTGTATGGGGTAAGCACGATGCCTTCTTTTGAAGGACTTTTTGATTTGGCTTTGGGTAGACCTGTGGTCTCGATCGGCTGCCCCTGCCTGACATCGCTTTAGACCCCGGTACGTATGTTTCATGTATCATACCAGACCCAACGCCCTTTCTTCCCAGCAGCGAGCAATATATATATATATATATATATATATATATATATATATATATATATATATATATATATATATATATATATATATATATATATATATGTCCTCATAATGCGTCACATGATTTCTGCAAAATTTTATGTCCTGTATTTCATTAACTTCAGCCACCATCGTCCGACAAATTATTCAAGATAAGTTAAGAACACTGTCACATCTACACTATACAAAAAAATTATTTCACTCACTACTGCTTAGGGAATATCTTTATATATTTACTCTAACACTACATGTTCCTCTATTTGTTTATCTGTAGATATGTATAGTTTCATCACTTATTACGTTGATGATATTTACCTATAAATATCTCTTTTAGAACATATGCACCAAATCCATATCAAATGCGAATCATTTTATACTGGTAGTGTCATATCAGGCAATCCTTTTTTTGTTCTAAAGTCAAGGTATGTCGATTTTTTCATTCTTATTTTGCAATTAAGGATTTTTTTTTTTGGTTTCATCTTTATCAAAACCGAAAATCTAATTCATAGATCAGAGGCACCATGCTGATTAACGATACCTACCAAGAAATATGGACTGTTACTTTTTTTATCAATGTTCAGCATTGATAAGTACATATCGACATTACGTTGGCAATCACCAAAAACCTACATCCAATATTAATTTAGGTAAAAATATACCATTACTCTCAACTTCAACATTTCTCAGAGACATAACTGGAATGGGTTTAATTTAGCCAAGGTAAAAAAGGTTACCAGTCTACCCACTTTTACGTTCTATTATTTCTTTAGCTCTCCAATGAAAAGCTACATAAACCATTCAGCCACGTAATAGAAAATTTTTAAACTATTCACTAAGAAAATTAAACGGCATTTGTTGATAATGTAATTACCTAAACAATAATTTTACTCACTACACAAAACTGTTAAAACTATAAATCTAGGAAATGAGAAATAGCATTCATTAACTTTTTCATTTCAACGATAACAATAAAACAGTTTAATAAAATGTCCTATATGGCGGTAAACGGACCACCGAATGAAGAGACCAAAATTTATGGGAACAATTTCTGTCAGATAAATAAACAATAATATTTATACCGAGGATCTGGTAGGCCACATATAAGGACATTTCATCCAGTACCATAACCATAACCGTTTTTTCAAAAACAACAAGTAAAAAATGAGCCGAAGTTTCTTCGGTGCAATCGAGTTTTCTGTACAGCCGCTATAGCGTATAATCAAGGCCACCGAAAATAGATCTATCTTTCGGTGATCTCGGTATAATGCTGTGTGAGCCGCGGCCCATGAAACTTCAACCACGGCCAGGTGGTGGCATATCCTATATCGTTGCCAGAAGCACGATTATGGCTAACTTTAACCTTAAATAAAATAAAAACTACTAAAGCTAGTGGCCTGCAATTTAGTATGTTAGATGACTGGAGGGTGAATGATCAACATCCCAATTTGCAGGCCTCTAGCCTCAGTAGTTTTTAAGATCTGAGGGCGGACAGAAAAAAGTGCGGACGGACAGACAAAGCCGGCACAATAGTTTTCTTTTAGAGAAAACTAAAAGCTTTCTATTTTTGCACATCTTTTTGGTTAAACTGTCAAAAAAAATTTAATTCACATAGAACGAGATAGTGCTATATACTTTTGTTAATATTTCACTATAAATTCAATATTCTGACACTAAGTTAACGAGTGAAGCCTTTCCCTATTCATTTTACGAGTTCTTTATCTTTATAGAAGCATATACAATAAATGTACAAAACTTTCAACATCTTACATAAATAACCCCCTATTGTGACAAGGAGGTCTATTCTGAAACATTTCCACTCTAGAAGAATAATCCCTGCTTTTCTGTGGCAAACATTAAACAAGTACAGTACATACAATTCCACTGTATTACCTTGTAAAGGCCACGAGGAATATTTAAATTTCCATTCAGTTTACATTAGCTTGTATGCTGATTTATAAACATCCTCTAGGGATGTTCAGGAAGAGAAATACTGCCATTATTTCCACGAGTCTGAAAATACTTTGGTTGTGAGTACTAATTCTAAAAACAATTTCTGAGAGAGAGAGAGAGAGAGAGAGAGAGAGAGAGAGAGAGAGAGAGAGAGAGAGAGAGAGAGAGAGTTAAGTGTACCGTAGTTTTACCAGACCACTGAGCTGATTAACAGCTCTCCTAGGGCTGGCCCGAAGAATTAGACTTATTTCACTTGGCTAAGAACCAGCTGGTTACTTAGCAACGGGACCTCCAGCTTATTGCGGAATCCGAACCACATTATAGCGAGAAATGAATTTCTATCACCAGAAATAAATTCTTCTAATTCTTCATTAGCCGGCCGGAGACTTGAACTCGGGCCTAGCGAGTGCTAGCCCACAACTTTACCGACTCGCCCAACGAGGAACTAGACAGAGAGAGAGAGAGAGAGAGAGAGAGAGAGAGAGAGAGAGAGAGAGAGAGAGATAGTACCTCCACTCAGCCAGAGGCATCCGGCAAAGGATTTGTTTGTCCCTTCCCAATTCCCTCTTGTTCCTGCAAACCACACATGGAATAATAGAAACCTGGAATGCTGGTCATCTGATTAAATGCCCTCTGGCATTAACATGTTCAACATGGAATGAAGCCCATCGATTCCGATGACGTCACTGTGATCAAACAGCTCTCATTCGAGGTCACACAAATACAGTCCGGCTTGTCAGGTGGAATTTGGGAGTTGGCCTGAATTGCAGTGTCATCTTTATAATCTACTGGGAATAATGACTTATCTTGCAGATATGTTGACGAAAAGTGAACGAATATTAAAAACTCTCTCTTTCTCTCTCTCTCACTTTCGAAAAGTGAATGAATATTAAAAACTCTCTCTTTCTCTCTCTCTCACTTTCGAAAAGTGAATGAATATTAAAAACTCTCTCTTTCTCTCTCTCTCACTTTCGAAAAGTGAATGAATATTAAAAACTCTCTCTTTCTCTCTCTCACTCTCGAAAAGTGAATGAATATTAAAAACTCTCTCTTTCTCTCTCTCTCTCACTCTCGAAAGTGAATGAATATTAAAAACTCTCTCTCTCTCTCTCTCTCTCTCTCTCTCTCTCTCTCTCTCTCTCTCTCTCTCTCTCTCTATTAGGACACGCTTTCTATCACTGCGAGTTATCCTGATGAGTTGAGAATGTATGGTGTGAACGGTAATTTCTTCACAAAGATAACAAGTTTCCTTTTTGAAAGCGTAAGCCTTTGTAAGAATTTGTAAAGGTGTAAAGGTAAGCACTGTGTATCTGGAAATCTGGTGTACGTAAATAATTGCCTGATTTCTTAGTAAGGCCGTCTGCTCAACTTAGTACAGCGCGTTAAGGGCGGGAAGCGGGTGGGGCGGAGAGGCTCGACTCTCTCCGTTAATGAGCCTTCTGTCTTGATGTACAGGGTTACAGCTGAGCTGGAATGTTTCTGTGTGGAATACGTGTGGATCTATGTGCTCAATAGGCAAAGCCCTGGCCAAATTTATGAAAGCGGAGCAGCCGAGTAACATGCACTCTCTGTCTCTCTCTCATCATCATCAGTTTGAAGACCTACCAAGAACAAAAAATTTTTTATCGTTGGTATAAATTTTGCGTTAATATTGTTAATTCCCTGAAACGTCAAGTATTATGTACTAAATGATAATAAGAAAGTATGTAACATTCTCTCTTTTCCTTCAGTAATTACTTCTGATAAAATTCCTCCAAATATCAAAGATAGGGTCTTTCTTCATAAAAAGCTTCTATGATCATTACAATTAAATAAACTTCTTTCCGCCCTTAAAACCTCCCCCCTTCGATGCAAAAAATATAATTAACATTATTCAAGGAAAGGCTTTGAACACTTTGATATCTATTCCCCTTTGCTTTAAAAGGTCAGAGATTCTTATCAAGGGCGTTTAATTAAACATTATACGTTTAAAAATACCAGTGACTTTCACAACCCTGACGGTAATGGAATCAAAAACAAACGTGAGAGGTGAAAGGCGAATAGTGCAATTTCTCTATGTCCGTAGTTACACTGAAGTAATGAAAGCATTGTGTTTCTGGAAATCTGGTTTGTTGCCTTTGCATTGTTGACTGATAGTTGAATGACTTTTTTTTTTTTTGTAAGTTACGTAACTACTCTCACATTACATATATTTAGACTTTTAGCGAACTATGTGCTGGCCTGTGAAAAGGGTGTATCCGGTGCAGGTGGCATTTATGTTGATGTTGGTGGTTTCCGCAGTTAGATACAGCGGGTATCTGACGCGTTCATTTGTGCCTTCTGATCATGGCCAAAATGCATGGAGCCAACGTGACAGATTGATGGAAGCATTATGATATCTGTGGGGTCTGAAGGCGGAGCTCTTCAAACATTGAACCTGATGGTGTCGTCACGCTTTAGGGGAGGGGTTGTTAAGTGAGTCCATGCACATGTGCATTCTCTAATGGTATATTATGAGAGGAACCATACAATGGCTATTCACTTCGATTTGGCTGGTGTGATTCGCTCTTTGAGCTGTGTTAGTGTATAGGAACAGCCACTGTGAGGAACAGTTTCCATGCGGCCATACAATGTGAGTAAGATAACTCATTATCACTTATATCTTTTCACACAGGTAGAGCAAGATATAAGTAGGAGGAGGAAGGCACTGTTAGGCCCAGTTCGTTGTCTTTTAATTTTCCGTTGTTAGCAGTGCCTAAGAAGGATGGTTCCTGATCGTTACCCTGTGGCATGTTTGCCAGATTTATTTGTTGAGACTGGAGGCTGAGGTTGGGGGCAAGAATATTTATTCTTCAATTGATCTGATGCAAGGGTACTTGCAAGTACTGCTTAGCGAGGAGAATCGAGAGTACACATCTTTCTCTTTGCCGAAGGGGCATTATGAGTTCACACGTATGCCGTTTGGTTTATAGGGTAGTCCTCTGACATTTACTAGGCTAATGAATACGGTTTTGCATGGCTTGTTAGAGAAATGTATATTCCTCTATATGGATGACATATTAGTTACCACTGATTCGGTAGAGGAACATTTAGAGATTCTTAGGGAGGTTCTTAGGAGGCTTTGGTTATCGGGTTTGAAGATAAAATTAGCTAAATGTAATTTTCTGAAGAGGCAGATAGTATATTTGGGTCATGTCATTTCTAAGGAAGGTGTTAAAGTGAATGATAATAAAGTTAGGGCAATTGTGGATTTTGCTACTCACAAGAATAAGAAACAGATACGGTCATTCTTAGGCATGGCTGGATTTTTCCATAGGTTCATGAAGGGTTTTTCTATTCTGGTGTCTCCTTGACAGATGTCCTGAGGGATGCTGTGCAGTTTGTATGGGGAGATGGACAGCAATTAGCTTTTCAGAAGATTAAGGATGCCTTAGTGAATCCCCCAGTGTTGAAGTTTCCTGATTTGGAATGTCCTTTCACATTGGTAACGGACGCAAGTTATGATGGTATAGGGGCATGTCTTATGCAGAAGTTCGATGGAAGACCCCATCCGATTGTGAGGTCTTTGGCATAATGTCTAGTTTAGTTCATTTTAAAATGTTATTGATGGGCAATCAAGTAGAGGTTCTTACAGATCATAAACCATTGTTGGATCTTTTCAGTAAGCCGGATCTTTCCCCTAAAAGGTCTAGGTGGTATCTGACAATCAGGGATTTTGATGCCAAGCTTAGGTATATGGAGGGTAGACATAATGTTGTAGTGGACAACCTTAGTAGAAGTTTTTCTGATGCAGATGGTACTCATGTGTATCTGGAGATTGCATAGACTGGGACATCAGTTTAGTAGAAGCTAAACAGGATGAGGATGAGGTTTTGGCAGACGCAAAAGCGTTTCTTAGAGGGGAATTAGTTAGGAAGTGTTATAAGTTGCCTTTTGCAGGGCTCGAATTAGAGGATAATTTGTTAATTAGGAAGATTAGATACAAACAGAGAAATAGTGAGGATAAGGGTGATACAATGCAAATAGTTGTTTCTAGGAGTTTAGTGCCTACTGTTCTGGATATTGTTCACTGTAGGTCTGGCAGTATGCATTTGGGTATTGAGAAGACGTATCAGAATATATGGGGAAAATTCTTTTGGAAGAATATGCTCAAGTCAGCGGAAGACTTTGTGAGAGGTTGTTCAGTTTGTAATGAGTGTAAGCCATCGAGGGTCGTTTCTTTGTAAATTGGGTTCATTTCCTATTCCCAGTAGACCATTTTCCAGGGTCCATATGGACCTGTTATCCAATTTCCGTGAATCTAGTTATGGCCATAGGCACCTGTTTGTGGTTGTTGACGAATTAACTAGGTTCATAGAGATTTTTCCGTTGAAGCATAAAACAGCAGAGGAGGTAGCAGTCGCATTCTTTAATGGGCGTATTTGTCGCTATGGGGTTCCTGAGGTGCTGATTACAGATAATGGGAGAGAATTTGTGAACAAGACGTTAGAGTGTCTTGTGGATGTAATGGGCATTCGGAAAGTCACTACCATTCCCTATAGACCAGAAACTAATGGGCTGTGTGAACGGGCAAATAGGAACGTTATTGAAGCTCGCCGGATGACTTAAGAGGGGAATGATGTAAATTGGGATCGATATATTCCACAAGTGCATCATAGCATTAATTCCATGGTTAGTGACACCATTGGAATGTCTCCCAGTGAAGTGCTGTTTGGTTACCTAGCATGGGTGCATTCAATTTGTTACCTATTACATTGGGGGATGATACTGTTAGGGCGCTTGTTTCCACGGCAAAAGAGAGATATGCGCGTCCTGCTAGGAATCTTAAAATGGAAACACGGGATATGGTGGATAAGAGTAATGAAAAGCCAGATAGAGGTACAGTTGCTGTGGGAGATAGGGTTTTTGTGAAAATAAATGTCAGGAATCAATTGAACTATAAGCTAGGTCCTAAATTTGAAGGCCCTTTTCGTGTTGTAGAAGTAAAGAAGGGGAATAGATTTGTTGTTCTAGATGAGAATACAGTATATCTAAAATTAAAAAGACAGGTTAATGGAAATCTTATGAGTTAATTTCTGTGTTGTACTGTGTTTCTGATAATTTTTGTTTTGTTTTTGTTTTCCCTCTTTTTCTTTGTTTTTTTTTTTTTGGCTTTTACAGGGGCGTGACTTGTAGTATGTTCTTTAACTGGGGGTCAGGACGTTGGTCTGTAGAGTTATACAAATCTTCAATTGTACGAGTTCAGTTTTTGCTCGTGTTACAATACTTAGTTAAAATTAAGTGCAAAATACCATCGGGTTTTATAGATATATGGGGTTTTTTTTTCCCCTTCCGAGATCGGATATCTTATAGGTTCTTTTTTTTTTTTTTTTTTTTTTTTTGATATGCGGAAGTTTCCAATTCCCATGACTTTGGGAGTTGTGGCATGGGCTAATTTCGTAGTGAGGTTAGGCCCGGGTGTTATTATACAGGAAGATTATGATGTGTACTTGTCGTCTCATGCAATATCTTTGAGTATAGAGTTTCAGAATAAAGCTCTGTCGCTTAGGAATTTTTTTTGGGCCAGATGAATATCAGAAAGAATCTGTCTGATCTGTTACTGGGTTGGCTAACAAAACTTAATGCTACAGTGGTTAGAGTTCAGGATAGGATTAGGAAGACTTCAATATGGCTTCTGAATTTGGGTGTTTCGACTTTTCAGTTCTCTTCTAGAAGGAGTAAGAGGGCTGCACCATTGGTAATTGGAGCCGTTATGATCATAGGTGTGATTGCTAGTATGTCAACTGCTAATTTGCTGAGAACTGAGCAGGTATCAACAGTACTTGCTAACCAGGGTAAAACTTTGATGACTTTACGAGATATAACTGAGTAATTACGGTAAGGTTTTGAGACTTTAAGGACTTCTGTAAATGGGTTATTGGTCACAGTTGATCGGATGGGGGGAGATTTAGATGTTATGGTAGCTTTGTCTTCCTGTTAAACTACCTTGTTGAATACTGAGAAAGAAGCGGAGTATGTGCCATCGGAAATTGAAACTCAGGTTAAGGCAGTGGTTGCCGCTTCTGAGGGGGAGTTTTGGGAGATATATTTTTACCTCTCGGGTGTTTAGAATTGCCTTTAATGAATTCAGTATATCTGCATGGTTCTCAGGTAATTTTACTGGGAAGAATTTGTATGGGTAGGATCTTAAAGTTAGTGTACCTGATAGGGGGTTGATTGTGGAAATTCCAGTCAGTAACTTGGAATTGCTTCATAGTTTTATTTATGACCTTTCCTTAGTGGTTTTAATGGTTCAGTAATAGTATGGGATAGTGAGGGGACTATGTACTTTTTCGGCTGACTGTCGACATGACCGACTTACGTTATACACCACTTCCCAACAGTGCCTTATGGAATGACTTCTATGAGCCTCAACTGATACAAGTTAGATATGGGGGCCATTTATGTTACGTCTACAGGTTTCTTCCTTCATGAGAGGATCCATTTCTTTTTGGAGAGATATCGGGCAGGATGTCTACAAGTCACCGTCGTTGCTGGCAGACAGCTGTTTCGCGCAAAGAATTCGTGGGCGCCGCATTCAACATGGGCTTGTGCAGTCGCAGGCCGTTCAGGATAGTTGGATCATCAAGAATGCAAGATGAGATGTGATGCATTCTACAATGAACTGTTTATTGGAATAAGAGTCATGCATACGAGACAAGTATCTTTCGTATTTAGCACATATTGTTTACTATGATTTTTGGAGCTACCCCCTACTGAACTTTCGTTATGGATGTCTTGTCGTACCTGGGCGGGGGCGCCCAGGGGTAGGTGGGCTGAGCTCCTATTAAGACTTTTAGCGAACTATGTGCTGGCCTGTGAAAAGGGTCGTATCCGGTGCAGGTGGCATTTATGTTGATGTTGGTGGTTTCTGCAGTTAGATACAGAGCATATCTGACACACTCATTTGTGCCTTCTGATCATGGTTAAAATGCATGGAGACAACGTGACAGACTGTTGGAAGCATTGTGATATCTGTGGGGTCTGAAGGCGGAGCTCTTCAAACACTGAACCTGACGGTGTGGTCACGCTTCAGGGGAGGGGTTATGAAGTGAGTGCGTGCATATGTGCATTCCCTAATGGTATATTATGAGAGGAACCATACGATGGCTATTCACTTCGATTTGTGGCTGGTATGATTCGCTCTTTGAGCTGTGTTAGTGTATAAGAACAGCCACTGAGAGGAACAGTTTCCATGTGGCCATACAATGTGAGTAAAATAACTCATTATCACTTATATCTTTTCAGACATTATGTGGAATACCCATTTTGTGTTGCAATGAAACTCCTCTGATCTCCATTATGCATTTTTCCGTTTTGTTCTCCATTATGCATTTTTCTGTTTTAAAGGTTGATTTCTTTATACACCATTTCAGGTTCTGATAGATGTTATGTTTCTTTTAACAGGAATTCTGGGTTCGTCCTGTGAGGACGAATAATTTGGAAGTGGTGTTCTTTTAACATACTATATGACATTTATTTTGGCCTAAAACAATTACGACCTTTTTATTTTATTTGTGACCAGGGTGTTAGTCACTAGTACTGGTTGGTCTAGAATCATTAATTCGATTGATTGTGAGTCGGAGTTGCCTCTAGTTATAATTTCCATTTTTATGCAAATAAAGTCTTTTTGCTGTTTTGTTAAATCAAATGGTCTAGTTTTGTACTCCAGTAGGCCTTTGTCTGAGGATAGATACAGGGAGAGGAGTCGATGAGAGAGAAAGAATGTGCTGACCCAATGCTGGCCATTACTACCGGAGAATCTTAGGGATATAAGATGATATGACACTGTTCTTAAAACAGATGTAGAAAGAGATTATGACCCTATTTGACCTTGCTGCAGGGCATAACACATATAACAGTAACTGCGTAAGCATAACGAAAACATTAATACATTTTTTCCAGACTACAAAACGGTAAGGTACTTCTCGGTCTGTAACGATATTTTTCGGCCACTCCGACTTATACAATTTTAAAAATCATTAAGGCAATAACAACCCAAAATAAATATTCATATATCTCGTAATTTCAAAATAACAGCTTTATCCAAAAAGAACTAGTTTCCTTTTTTCCCTGCTGAAAAAAGAGAGACAATTCTTTCACTTACAAGATATATACTGTACAGCCTCATCGACAATCTTCCAGGCATTTTCATGTTTCAGGCATATTCATTATCTACATTCCTAATATGAACAAGTACTATCCATTGCATGAGTTGTGTCAGCGGTCTTTATCTACAAGGATCCCTGTCTACTAAGTTACTACACAGTCTTGTAACAATCTCAATTCTGCCATTCATTTTACAAGTAAAAACAAATTCAGCATACTCTGAGCCATCTTTCCACTAATTATAAACATTTAGATACATTAAACGTATTTTACATGTAGTAGATTCAGTTCAGCAGTTCATCTCTCTCTTGCATTCAGACTCTCCACAAGTAAAATTTTTTTATCATCTCCCACTGAGACATTTTTACAGTTCTTTCACCCCATTTCCATGCAAGTCAGAAATTTTCATTCTTGAGATAAGAAACAACAACTTTGAATAATTGTGTCTGGAACAAAAAGATTCAAGGCATCTGCTGATATCCAAGACAAATAAGAACAATATTCCAAAAATTATAGATTAAAAGATGTCCAGCATCTGGGTTTCAAACTAGTATATCTATAGACAGATGAAATCCTGTGACTAATAACTTCCAGGCAGCCATAGGTATTATATTTTTTAGTATAAAATAGCTACAACATAAGCCAACAGTCTAAACCAAGGAATTATTATGAGATATCCATAAGCACTAGGCACAAAGATATCTACGTACTTTGAGTAAGAGACTGACCCATGAAATCACGGTACTCCTGGTTTAGCCAAGGCCTATTATAAGGCTAGAAACTACTTCATTTTGCAATAATGGCGAGCATATGACTGCAAAGAGACTTGCATCATTTGCACTACGTACTGCCTTTTGTTCTTGGGGAAATAATCTTGTTACTTCTAAAGACTAATCTTAGGAAAGGCTCCAGATGATTCATTTATGGAGCATCAAAATATTTACAGGCTTACCTAAAATATCTTTCATAACTGTCGGATGCCAATTAATAAAGAAATCATAAAGGCAGTCAAGTTCATAAATTCTGGCAATCAAGTTAAAGTTAATTACGTGAAAGTATCAAAAGTAATCAAGTAAAACACAGTCTTAAAAAAATTTTAAGAAGGGATAAAAACATCTATAGCCTTAGTGATGTTTATTCAAAATACATAAATTAGGGCCTAAAGATCAATTTTTAACCAAACTTAGAGCAAACAGTAAGATTTACCTTGGCATGTGATTGATGCAGTCTCAACTCATACCACCCCCAAGTAAAAGGCACCACATTATATAGTATCAGCTTCTTTAGCAAATCCCTTTCCCAAAGGAAAGACTATACCATGTGCTGAGTAGGAGGTAGTGCCCCAGGCATATGTTTTTTAAACAAAATGAAAAATCTGTTGGACCATATCTATACAAACTGTGGGCCTGGATTTTTTTTCTTAAATGGAACAAAAGCAAAACATTTTCAAGAACTTCGACTAACGATTAAGCTAGGAGTATATAACCTCAAAGGCCCTACACAGTAATTCAGTTTTGTCTTTGTAGAGTTTAATATTTACCTATCAACTGCTAATAAAGGAAGCTTAACAGAGATACGGAATCTAAATAAGGAAGGTTCTACATTGGTCCACCAAAGCTGAGGATGTGTAATTTATTACAGGTAGATTTTTTTTTAATTACAATAATTTTTCACTGCCGATATTGAAATTCATCATCCTGAAATAAGATCCAGAACCAAATCTTAAAAATAAACCTACCATCAATACGTAAAAAGATTGCTTTGCTTACATACACAAAAGATAACCTAGGTTACTTATTGGAGCAAAAACAAAGTCATCTGTGTCGACATCGATAACCACAGTGAAATGCCTTTCCAGAGCATAATCAATTAACATTTTGTACGCATACAAGTACACTGATGTGTGTTGAATGTGAGAGAGAGAGAGAGAGAGAGAGAGAGAGAGAGAGAGAGAGAGAGAGAGAGAGAGAGAGAGAGAGAAATATTATTACTTGATTTGTTTCAAGGCACTGTTAAGTTATTGTCTCATGATCCCACGGTTTAAAAATGATGCACCATAACGAGCAAAATTACTATAAAAGCCATCTAGCATGAACGCAAATGGACAGTCTTATCACTACCGAGTCCTTGGGCAAATAAAATTTTATGAACATTCGCTGAATATACAAAAAGAAACTTCATAAACGAATTTGTACATAAACATATGAATAACATAATGACAGGTTGAAGGGGAAATCTGGGACTGATGGTCAAAGGCACTGCCTTTCCCAGGGGAAACAGATCGAAAGCAAACGAAGTGTGTAATTAGAGGTCCAGAACTTGAAAAAAATATCGGGAACCTATTACATCTCAAACGGTTCAAGCCAGGGGAAAAAACTGTAAACACATACGTTGATGATGGGATTGCCTCGACTTTCGCTTATGTGTATGTGAATTTCGCGAGCGCGCGCGCGTGTGTGTTTGTGCCTGAATGAATATATGTGTATGTGTGCCTCCATGAATCCTCTCACGTCAGTGTTTAGCTGATTCAGCTGATCAGTCAGTCAGGCCTGTCAGATCCGTACCCCAATCTCAAGGACATGAATGAAGTGACACTTCATTCATGTCCTTGAGATTTTATGATAAGTGTATCGTGTATACGGCCGGATTTAACGCGAGTGCGCATGTGGGATTTTAAAATAGCCTGAAAAGTGAATAAAAGAATACTGCTGAAGCATTTGTTGGCGTTTCGGAATTTGTCGATTTCTGTGCAAGATAAATTCAAGGGGGGGTCTACCAGATTTTATTGTAACTAAATGGCTATCCGCACCACGAGCGTATTAAAAGACGCAAACAAATTATAACAGAAAATCAAATAA
This sequence comes from Macrobrachium rosenbergii, assembly GCF_040412425.1. Classification (NCBI taxonomy): domain Eukaryota; kingdom Metazoa; phylum Arthropoda; class Malacostraca; order Decapoda; family Palaemonidae; genus Macrobrachium; species Macrobrachium rosenbergii. The sequence goes on along the minus strand of NC_089744.1, from coordinate 68,537,781 downwards.
CAGAAATATGAAATAAGTCACCCCATTTATATAAGTACTTTATCAGTGGTCAAAACTGTACTGCAAGACGTGATTTTCATTCATACTTGTGAATCAAAAGTATTTTATACCAAATGATGTATAACAATATGACGGTAAAGGAAAAGCAGCTTTTGACCCGACAGAGGGATAATAAATCCTGTGGTTTAGAGGGTATTGTAGTGGGTTTTGGCAATTTACCCCTTTTCACGAATTGGAAAAACCCATACGTCAAGCTTGAGCAAGAATAAAGTGCCTTCAAGCTTGAAATCTCAAGTGTAAAATACAAAAATAAAATAGGAATGTATATATATGTATATATATACACATATATAATATACATATATATATACATACATGCATATATATATATATATATATATATATATATATATATATATATATATATATATATATATTATATATATATATGTTGAAAAAAATCGGCCAAAGTGGGGAGTGGCTGACCAATTTGGGAAATGGCCGAGGTGGTGTGGCCAAGGTCCGATTGCTTGAAATTAACAGTGTATAAGAATATATAAATATAAATATATATACATATATATATATATATATATATATATATATATATATATATATATATATATATATATATATGTTAAAAGTAAGACTGTGAAACCAGGGATCTCTCAGGGACCTCCGAGGGACTACTACTAAACACGGCGAAACAGTGATTCATCTACACTGTTTCGCCATGTTTATTAGACTACTAGGAAGACCACTGAGAAACAAGGCCTGTTGGATATGACGTTGATGACATCGACCCTGGTGGTCCCAAGATAGCGATTCTTTCTCTCTCGAGCTTCCTTCCCATACATCACAAGGTTTTCTCGTGGTTCCGTTGTTTCATTTTTTAACTGGACTGTAAAACTTACATGGCATTATGAAGTAGCGTGCCATGGATATATCTTGTCTGTTTTATTGGACGAACTTAATATGGTGAGAAGGTAAACTCAACAATAAGTTCACTTCAACAGGTATTTGACTTCTGTCTCTGGATGAATTACAATAACTAATGCAGAATAATCCCTCGGATTCCAGTGCTTGGCCTCAAGTCTAAATTTCATATTCCATTCCATTCCACATTAGGATAACTTTCAACTGCAATATAAAGTCTGTATTCATCACACTGGAACCAGTGCTACGCCATGAAGGGAGCGCAAACAGTTAGGTTTGTCCGATAAGCTAACATACGTTAGGCTTGTGCAGGTATAGCCTACACACAGATACAGCCTAAGAAAGCTGTAGCCTGAAAAAGGATTTAGGTAGATGTGAGCAACAAGGTAAAGCGCAATATAAAGAAAGACTGGTTTATCCTAGACTGAATTTTAGTAGGAGCTCATGTAAACTAGACTCAGAATCTAATATAGGTTAGCCTATGTCAAACAACTCTCAGTGTAGCCTGCTTCAATCAACTCCCAGTGTAGCCTATGTCAAACAACTCCCACTGTAGCCTTTATCAAACAACTCCTAGTGCAGGACTTAACAAGAGCTTTGGAAATGGCACAGGCACAGAAATTATAGGTTCATCACAAATGGAAGTACAGTATAGTGATCAGGAAATAGTGATCAGGAAATAGGCAAGTTACCATTGACAATAGTTAAAGGTAAGGGACAAAACTTATTGGACCTAGACTGGTTAAGGTGAATAAAATTAGACTGGCCTAGTGTTCTAAGGGTTACAGGCACAAAACAGGAGTCTACAGAAGGAATTTCATTAACTAACCTAACCCAACCTCATGGCATTACTATGTTTTAATGCTCATATAAACATGTCGCACAAATATTAAAAGACTATCTTTCCTCATCCACAGGTAACAGTTGAGCACAGATTAATGAAATAGCATACTGTACACCACAATACCCTACCTACAGTCAAGGCTAACTGCACAGCACATGCGTTTGTTCATGTCGCTGAAGTACGTCACTTAGGAGATTTCAAGATTCCTGAAAAGGTTCATGAGACGAATATCGCTGAGCAGATACTGAATAACTTGCAGAGCTGACATTGCTGAGTGTATTTCTAAAACCTGCAATAGCATTGCTGTTATAAAATTAATGATTTCATTTTTGGCAATAATTTTAGATGATCAGTCATTCAAACACATGTCTGTGCTGAAATTCGTTTTGAACACCTACAGTAAATCACTGAATAAATCTGATTATTCATCAGAGCTAGTAATATTGTCTTCTTTGTTTTGTAATTGTTCCCCTCAATGTTATAGACTCTTGAGTGATAAGAAATTCCTAATATTGTCAAGTTATGCTACCATCAGGAGTGCGTGTGCGTTTCCAAACAGTTTACTCCGGCATCAGAACAAAATGATTCAAAAATTTTTATGTATGTTAAGAATAAATGTAAATCATTACTACTCAATGACAAAACAGTGATACTAACGGTGGATGAAACTCACTTGAAACCATATTTTGATTATAAATGATGTACCAGGAATAATTGGCTTGGCCAGAAACAATGAAGTTTTCTTGGTTCTCCTTTGATGGAAATCATATTTTAGAAAATGAAATTCATTATGCACCATTCAGCTCTTTAAAAAAAAACTTCATGAGATAGAGGATGGTTTACTCTTGAAACTTTTATATCAACTGTCATGAAAAGCGTTCTCCTCCTCCACCTTTGAGAAACAAAATATTCATTTAGTT
>NC_089744.1:68472581-68530081 GCF_040412425.1 Macrobrachium rosenbergii | reverse complement strand
GCACCACCGCGGATTTGAGAACAATATTACAGACAAGAAGGAGCTGCTCAGAAGAGGTAAACTGGGGTATCTAATCTTAAAGACATGACACAGGCAACTACTACAATTTTTCTAAACCAAAGTTTCTAAATCACTGGAAGATTTACCTGAACACATTTTCAAATAGTGTTGGAAATGTAAAAAGAACACAGAAATATAGGAAAGAAATTGTTCTACACAGCATGCAAACAAACGAAGATTTCTAAGACCCCCTCAGGCACACTAAGACCCTTCAGAAACACAGTCCTCTTTAGGCCTAATAATAATAATAATAATAATAATAATAATAATAATAATAATAATAATAATAATAATAATAATAACAATAATAATAATAATAATAATAATAATAATAATAATAATAATAATAATAATAATAATAATAATAATTCCATGGCAAAAAGCTAATGTTTTCACAAACTACAGGGTCAGAATTTTAATGAGATCTTCCCTCAAAATTAACATTTTCACTCATGCTAATGTGTACTGAACGCCATGCTTTTAATTAATTATTATGCTTCCTATTTAGTTCAGCAATGATTTTCCTAAAATCGGCATAAATGCTTAAGTCTACGTATATATATATATATATATATATATATATATATATATATATATATATATATATATATATATATATATATATATGCATAAATATATACATACATATATATATATATATATATATATATATATATATATATATATATATGAATACATATATATATTATTACAGATATTCGCAGCCTCATCTCTTTACTAATGTATAATACGGTTTAGAATCATATGCTGTGAGGGGGAGCCAACCAGGCCCCACCATACTAGAAGCGAGAGTGCACTTTTTGGGAGTGCCGGTTCAGGTAGCAAATTAGATTGCTCATAGGGAACACTGGGCTTAGGGAAACCGAACATCCCAGATTTTAATCCCTGTTCTACATCTACCCCTTGCTGTTTGACACCTGGTACTCTTCTAGAATGTTCTTTCCAGACATCAGCTGATGCCCGAGTGCTGGTAAGAACAGGGTTCCCCCCCTCAGGCGGAATCGGGGGTCAGAGAAGAAAGTCATGACATGCGCTCTCTCTCAGTCTGTTACCATGTCGCCACAAGAGCAGCCTCGTTGCTAAACAGGGGTCGGGCCATGTGCCAGACTTTGCCACAGCTCTTCAAGGCATTATTTTTCCTGTGAACTGGAACTCTAACCAGACCACAAGCAGTCAAAGCCATGAGCGGTTTCGTGAGGTCCAAAGGAAGACATTGTAGATCATCCAGCCATCATTGCAAAAGTGCACATTTGAGTGTTACCAGTTCTCTGTTCCTTATACTGAATCTCCTATTTCAAGTTTCCTCATTTCTCTCCCCATAATTACTTCGTGATATCCCGTTTCCCAATGTTCAAGTTTCCCTGTGTGATATAGTGACTTAACTGTCCCTTGTTCATAGCGAATTAATTTATTCATTCCTCCCAGGTGTCATTAATGCTAGGGAAAGAACCCATTATCCAGTAAACTTTATCTGGAATTATTCTATTTCCATACGTGTGTTACGTTATTCACCCCGAATTCCTGAAATCCTTGCCTGGAGAAGTCTGTCCCACAGCGGAAGACATTTTCAACCTTTCAAGACATTTAACTGTACTGGAAGTCCTAAGGAAAAACCTTTGTATTCAAGAGCCCCTGGCTATCTGTTGTGTTGTTCAGCTGTAGCACTTATGTCTTCATTGCAATTAGACTCAGTATTTTGTTATGCTGCTAAGCTACACCAGTATTTCACGTATTGAGAGTGAAGTCAGTGTTCTGTTAATTGAACTGCCTATGTTGTTGCCATAAAGTAGAATCTTTTATTGGTTAGAACTTTCAATTGGCGACCTACCATTACTCCTATATGTAATTTTGTATATTTCGTTTATCATTCTGGCATTTACTACTGACCACAGTGAGTGTTATTTAAGGCTTATCCTAGTAATTAACTACCGGGGTCAGAACGTAAATGTATATATATATATATATATATATATATATATATATATATATATATATATATATATATATATATATATATATATATATATATATATATATATATATAATATATATATATATATATATATATATATATAATATATATATATATATATATATATATATATATATATATATATATATATATATATATATATATATATATATATATATATATATATATATATATATATATATATATATAGTGTGTTTTCTTATTTATGTGTAAGTGATGTTTTTGGTCATGATTCATTTACCTTTTATTTCCTGAGTCAAAACTTGAGAACCAAACTACATTTTTATTTATACTTTAATGTAGGACATTCATTGTTGATTCATCTTGTATTCAGAATTTGCATCCTTTATTGCATACAAGTGAGTTCTGGATAAATTTCACCAACATCCAAAATGAACAGGAACCCATCGTGTCTCCGTTGTGCTGAAAAGGAGCAAGGACCAAAATGTAGACTGATACAAATGAATTCTATTTCAGCTAAAGAAGGGGACCAGCATCTATTGATGTCCCCCTCTGTATACTTCTCGAAAACATTTTTTTTTCAACATGTTCACTTGAAATGCAAGAATAAAACCGCTATCACTCCGTGGATGGAAGGAGAGGGAGAAAACTTGAAAAGTAAAGGAAACCCTTAGGAATGAACCCAGTGGGTAATATTGTCAAGAAAGATGCATTACATGGAATGAAGATGCGGACAGGAAAGGTAGTCAAGAATATATGGAGAGTTTTATTTGTTTCAAATATTTTTTCCACATGAAATGTAAAAATAAAGAAATTATGAGAAAAAATGATCGGTATAACTCTGGATAAAGCTGTTAAAATTCAGTAAGGCACAACGCAAAGTTCATTTCAACACTAGACGTGATAAAATGCCGAATTAAGTAAACACAAATCTGAAACAAGTGAGAGAATATAAGGGTTCTCAAATATTATAATAGTAAAAGTTAACAATGCAAAGCCATCAAACGACATTTCAAAATTACAGAGACAAGGCTTAAGGAAACATTAATGGCAGTAATCACATTATATATGAATCGTTATATTTGCCGCTGTCAGTAATCCTAAGAGAATTCCATTTGGAATGATATTTGAAATGGAAATTCTAAAGAACATTCATGAAAAAAGGTATTATGAAGCCTTAACTGTTATTCACATCACAAGACAATGTTTTATCATTTAATGTGTGCAAATGTTAGAAAATCCTAAGATAAATTTCACTCGAATACTATAATCGGCTTCCATGATGGCTTCAAATCATTTATTTTACTACCCGTGTATAAATTCTTATTAACTTGATACTGTCTTTTTCAATGTTGACATGAAGTAACTTTTCAGTTACAAGATATCCCCAAAGCTACGAACTTCATATGGATTGACAATAAGATAAAGACAATTAGTTTTAAGCACTATACATTTCGATAACGAGAAGTGCAAATACAGACTAAGTTAGTGGTTTAACGCACCAGGTTTACAAAAGATAGGAATAATCTGCTACTCACCCATTCACATTCTGCACAAACCGGAATAAATGATTATCCTTCACTCTCACTCATCTTCTACAGGTGAGGTGAGAAGGGGGTGGGAAGGGGGTGACATGTAAAAATACCTGAGAACGACAGATATTAGTCGTTTTAGAGGTAGCTGAGATAAATAATTACACTCCCAATGCCCTTTAACTCCAAGTTCAGCACTGACAGGAGGGCGGGGTGAGAAGGGGTGGGAAGCGGATGACATGTAAAAATAACCAAAAATTACAGATATTAAGTGTCTAATCCATAGTTCTCGAGGTCGCTAAGATGAATGGTGACACTCCCGATGCCCTTTTAAGTCCAAGTTCAGCCTCGAAAGGAAGGGGGTGAGAAGGGGTGGGAAGGTGGTGACATGTGAGAGTAGAAGGGGCCGTGAGAGAGAGAGAGAGAGAGAGAGAGAGAGAGAGAGAGAGAGAGAGAGAGAGAGAGAGAGAGAAGAGAGCATTTATCAGTTGTCATTCACAGTTTTCCCAGGCAGTGCCAGGTTGGTCAACTAGAGTGTGTGTGTGTGTGTATATATATATACTCGTATATGTATATATATATATATATATATATATATATATATATATATATATATATATATATATATATATATATACACATATATACACATGTACACATATATATATATATATATATATATATATATATATATATATATATATATATATGTATGTATGTATGTATGTATATTTATATACATATGTATATATATAAACATATAAATATATATATATATATATATATATATATATATATATATATATACATATATGTATGTATATATGTATGTATGTAGCCTCTTTATAAATACATATTAAAAGCCAATTATATGACGGTAACACTTAACATTACTACCCTGCAAAATTTCCTCTCCTTGACACAGCGTACTTGTTAACTCTCCTACCTTTACTTCAGAACTCTGAAGCTGTTAAATCACTTTTTTTATAACAGTGGATTTTCTCCTCTCAAATCACTATGGAGTAATTCCATGTCTCCACGCGGTGTTATATGCCATTTCTAGATTGAAAAATATAACGACCGATGTTGCTTTAACCAAGAACTTCACACATGAAGGATTCCATGTGAACTAACGCAGCTGTGGTAAAAGGCATATTTCTGAAGGTACATTAAGCTGCAGGATTTTACCTGTTATGCTCCAGATACCAAATGCGTATTACATTACCCTTCATTTCCATGATTTCACACAAACATAATGCTAATTTATTGGCTACCACCAAAATGCTTTTCCGGGTCTAAGATATGGAGAGATGTCTTCCATTAAAATATGAATTAATCACAATACGAAGTATTTTATGTTTTCTGGAGCATATCTAAATATGACCCGTGAAATATCATTAGGACCAAGAGCAGATTCGTTTAGAATTCACGAATGTTGCCTCGGTCTCTCTGATGGAGAGAGGTAAATGATACGAGTCTGTGCAACATTGTGTAAAGTATATCATTCAATTTTTTCCACTCGGCAATAAGTAACGCAAAGTTTATCACAGGATTTATTTGTATCACATAAAATCATCAGTACTGGTGGATATCACCAATGATAAATTCACAGGCCTTATTGTTGTTTTCTTCCAGACCAAGCAGAGCGCGTTCGCGGTTATATATGATAAAAATTGAGAATGACATCCCTCTTCTGCTTTCTCGATTTTTATCGCAACGGTAATAGCACGCGTCTCTCTTGTAGTATACTCTCTCGTTGTAAAAATAGTTGTGTTAAATATTGTAACTGCAATATTTATTAAACCAAACTTCTGGGACCTGCGCTTACGTAGTTTTTTCCAGTACAGAATGTCCATTTATTACTATCTCGCTCAACTTTCACGATATTTACGAAAGATTAAAGAGAGGTTCAAAGTATACGACTGATTAGAATACTGATTACTTATCTCTACAGAGGATTATGGGCATGCATGTCTTCCAAAAGGCAAAAGAGTGCAGGGGGTTACCTGGACAAAGACCTGTATTCCTCTATAAGGAATACATCTTTAGATATTCTGTACAGAAAAAAATTTGCTTTTCTGAGAGATTCTTACAGCTATTGCCTGCGAGAATAAAGAAAACTGAATAAAAGGAATATTCTGGTAAGGTTAAAACTGAACTACTGAGATTCTCTACATCAGTGTTGCTTACAGTGTAGCTTATCACCTTCGGGAAACGGGTGGCATTAAGTTCCAATCATTTTCTCCACAGGTACAATAGAAATGGGGGATACCTTATGTACCGTTACTCGAAATTCCTCATATCTGGCTCCCAATCCTGGACGATTCTTCTTTAGAGGTTTGTACAAATGTTTTTATTTGGGGGAGGGGGGCGGGGAAGGAGGTTCTCTATAATGACTTTGGAACTTATCATTTTGTTTATTTCAGGTTTTACTAGTAACTTGGAACGGCCCATATACCTACCCCTTTCACGAATACCGATATGTATTAAAGTAAGGAAGATATATTTGACGTTTTCTTGTAACCCGGTGTCCACCGGCTCACCTTCTGGTGCAGCAGCAACATAAACAATTACTGGTGCCGAAGGGCACGCACTGCGGGATCTACTCTAGAGAGGTATGCTTATTAAAAGCCACTGAGCAAGACTCCAAAGATACAGAGGCACCAGTGTCTATTTGTGATTCCCCCTCTTCTCTGAGTAACAGATAGCAGAGTTTTTGGTCTTTTACTTTCATTTTTTATCCAAAATTATGTATAGTAAAAGACCTGCTTTTCCCAAGGCATTCAAAGGTTGCTTCAGCCACTGCTGTTTATAAGATTCTCGGTCATTACTGCTCAAGTTTTTGCAATTATGTCATATGATATCGGATGCGTAGGCATGTTGCCATATGGTAAAATTGCAGATACTGCATCTGAAGTTGAATGTGACCTCATCAGTAGCTGCTGCTGTGTCTCTTAAAAGTATGAGTTAGGCATTTTTAAATTTAGTTTATTAGTAACACACCAAATACAGCATAAAAATATTATGTGACCCTTTTCAACAAGTTACCAGCCCATTCTTTTGCCAAAGACTTTCAACGAAGATAAAAGTAAACAGTAATGAAAAAGTTTAAAAACACTCGTGCACTTCTGGAAACAAAGCTTTCAACAGAATTTTAATACAAACACTAAAATACCTATTTCCACACATGGCAATCGTAAAACTTCAAAGGAGGATTTGGTTATTCACCTAAGCTTCAATTAACACAGGAAGTTCCTGTCTATCTGTTCAATACATTCACAAGCAATACCGTTTCGCTTTGTTAGGTTAGCTTGTAACAATGGATTTTCTGTTGTTAGGCAGATCATTCAATGTACGGTCTGCAACGCAAATCTATCTGTTATCAACTTCTGCAATATACGGGTAACAAAGAACTTGCCTAGTCGATGGTTGTGATAAATGAATTAACTACAAAGGAAACACAAACTTTGTCGCTAGAAAGAAAGACTATTGTTTACCTAATTGGGAACTCTCGCACCAAAATCATTTGTAAAATATTTTTCTTATACTTTTCCAATGAAAAATACAAAAATAACACGGCAGATATTCTCATAAACTCTTTTTATGCCTAGCCACAATATATTTTTACAGTCACCAGTAACTATCCTACTCTATCTTGGAACACGCTCCGGTGTGGGAAGCTCTAGGCTGAAATTTATTTAATTAATAATTCCCCTGTAGAGCCAAGAGAGCAGCAGACAAAATCAGCACCCTATGTGTGCGTGTGTGTGGACACTAATATATGATACTGGTAACTGTAGATCACACATTCGAGTGCATATGTCTGAGTATTGACGTTTTGCGCTTAAGGATATCGGCAAGACCATGACTAAATAAAAATTGGTTGGTCCTGAAGAAAATCCATAGAATAGCCTTGTCCAATTTGAAAGTACAGTTCATCGGTCACTGAAAACAAAGATAAAGGAGCATTTCATAACTGTTTGTTTATCACAATACTTATTGTGTATACATCTGTACAATGTAAATAGCGTGTATTTTGGTATTTGTATATATGCAAGTTCTCACTGCAAATGCGCTGATGTTTAAATAGTTGTTTTGTGATTAAGATTTGTTACAAATCTGTATGAGATTCAGGATAATTAAATTTTGGTTAATATGTAACTATATATGTACCTATAGGAAAATGCTATCTCTTCCTATGTTGGATTAAACTGGTCTAAAACAAAATCACTGTCATACTGGTAAAATTTTCCTGATGAGTTTACAGTATATTCCTACTTAGTCAATTTCAGACAATGTGATGACGTCACTGGCTCTTCGTCACGCGAAATAGATCGTGAGAAATATTAGTGATCAAAACTATTGATTTTTGAATTCAAAATCACCGAGTAAAAGCTCAACTGCTAATAAATTGTAGAATTAATACTCCTTCTTATCGTTTTATTTTTATCACGATGACAGCATTTACCAGTTTTCTGCAAAAAAAATCATCTTGCTTACAGTCTTTCCTTTCAATAGAAACACATTAGCCAGCGTCAATAATTGTTTTCCATAAAGCATGCCAACCCTCTAGATCTCTAGCGTGCATAAAATATTAATTTCAGTAGAAAACAAGTAAAATATGTGCCGAAATTTCTTCGGCGCAATCGAGTTTTCTGTACAACGTATAAGCCACCGAAAATAGATCCATCTTTTGGTGGACTCGGTACAATGCTGTGTGAGCCGCGCCCCATGAAATTTTCTGCCACGGCCCGGTGGTGGCCTGTCCTATAGCGTCGCCAGACGAACGATCATGGTTAACTTTAACCTTAAACAAAATAAAAACTACTGAGGCTAGAGGACTACAATTTGGTATGACTGATGATTTGCAGTCCTCTAGCCTCAATAGTTTTTAAGATCTGAGGGCTAAGAGAAAAAGTGCGGACAGAAAAAGTGCAGACGGACAGACAAAGCCAAAGCCATCTCACTAGTCTTCTTTTACAGAAAACTAAAAGTGGTACTTTCAATTCATGAGCAATGAAAAACAGATAAACTTCTGAATTCTCTATGAATACTTCGAGCAACAAAAACATATAGGGCAATTGATACTTCATATCAAAACATCACTCACAAATATCAAAAATCACATATATACATACATACGTATATATCAATATATATATATATATATATATATATATATATATATATATATATATATATATATATATATATATATACACACACACACACACACACATATATATATATATATATATATATATATATATAACTTCTATTCCCCAGATGATATTGGAAAGATGTTTTGTCGCCGCGGGTTACGGCGAACGTTCAGTATTTTTTTCTGAAGATTCTAACAAGAAAAAAAATCTCCATTTAGACGTCTGTGGTGAAATTGAATTTTTACTTCGATTTCTTTCACTTCTTTCGTATTATATTCTTCAGGGAAAAATAAACTAAGCGGAGATTGCCATGTATATAAAGTGCGTTGTTCCTGTCGCAAAAAGGAAAGACTAGGCGCGACATTAAACGACAGAATTTTAATTGACTTCCACTTGTCCCTCGTGGGCAAGAAACTGTTAATATAATCGAACTTTGGATATACATAAATACACACAAACACACACACACATATATATATAATATATATATATATATATATATATATATATATATATATATATATATATATATATATATATATATAAACAAACAGGACACAAGCACTGCTATTTTCAATGTCATCTATATACGTTCTCTTGGACGCGAAAAGCTTTTGTGAGCCAAACATGTAGAGAAGAAATTATTAAAAACCATTTCTTCAGTTAATATCAGAATTGATAGAGAGAGAGAGAGAGAGAGAGAGAGAGGAGAGAGAGAGAGAGAGAGAGAGAGAGAGATAGTAGATAAAAAATTTAGAGCAAACAGAATTTAAACAAACCTCTCACTCGATTGTTTCAGTCATGAAGCGAAGTGCTACGACACGATTAACATTAGGTCTTGAGTCAACAGGCGAAAAAATATCTTTTTTTTTTTTTTGTATATTTGACTGACAAACTGTAGCTGACATCTTGCGTGCGTGTTTTGAACAAATACTACCTGTATCAAATTTATGAACTATACGCTAAAGAGGATGGAAAAAAAATTAAGATACACTCTCCAATAAGCTTTATCTCATAACGAAAAAACATACCGCTGTCCGAATTCAAAGGTGCTTTGAAAGGAATAATTAAGTGTCTTACGAACGCCTACGACAAATAAATTGTCAAATTACAGAGAAAAGACTTTTATTCTCATGTCATAGTGATAAACCACTGGTGGAGTCTTTTAAAAAGAGAGGGAAAGGGATAAAGAAAGTCAGTTTCGTCTCTTGGGACTAAGGATATGCTACATTAACTTTCGTGCAATATGATAAAAAAAGATCCCAACTTTTATTTGCAATCAACTGGACCAACCAGCAATACTTAATGTTTCTCATCTCTTTATCTTGGTAACATAAGTATACAACAAAGTTTCCAGGGAAAGTTTAATTTGAGGGGTTCTGTAATTATCATTCACACACACACACACACAGAAACTCGGCTCTAAAACAACGCATATATCTTGTGTAATAGCGGTTTCAAATATAATGTACCGAATTAGTTATAGGAAATTCAAAAAACTGCCAGACAGTAAGAAGGGCACTGCAGTAGGACACTTACTTCTTTGTAACTTTTCTTTAAATGATCATAATTTTGTCATATTTTATTAGAAAAACTAGGCAAAGTCTTTTTGGTGAAAAATTAAATTCATTACGGGATGTTATGCAGAATTATATAGAATATCCTCAATTTAATTTTCTTATAAGTCGAACGATAGGCAAAGGTTTGATTCACCGAATCTTGGCATTAATCAGTATTCCAGTTTTCAAGGTTTCAAATTTTTTTTTTTACATTTATTAGTACAAAATATTCAAAACAATTATTATGAAATACCATTCTATCTTAATAATACAGTTTCTCTGTGACTCATTAAACCTTCATTTCAAACTTCAGCACCGAAGAGTCAAGAGACAAATAAGACTCAAAGAGAACTTGTAAACTGGCACCATTATTATGAGAATGATGATATATAATCTCTTGCATTACTAAATATTCTTCATTCTTAATCTGTGTGCCCTACCACTTACACCACATACAACTTGAGATGCGCGTGTTGGTGGTGCAAGGGTGACCATTAGTTTCATTATAAACAATTTACAAAGTTTTCCCGTTCTCCAAAAATATCTAGGTTATTATGTGGTACGAAGTCAGAGCTATATATAAACCAAAGTGGAAGATGGTTTTACAAGAAATAAAGTTATCCTGCCATCCTTGGACTGAAGAAGCGTGGGAGACAATCACAGAGCCAAAACTTATCGATATGAATCATCTGTGGAGAGAGAGAGAGAGAGAGAGAGAGAGAGAGAGAGAGAGAGAGAGAGAGAGAGAGAGAGAGAAAAAAAAGGCGTAATAAACAAGACGAAGAGACGGTACCATCAATGGTGCTTTTTTTATCTTCATTTCTCTCTCTGCCTGCTAAAAATGTGAAAACGAACGTAAACAAAGGGGAAGCGAATATGAAGCAAAACCATACGGATGGACAAATAGAAAGAGATATACGAGTACCCAGAGATAACGGGTAAAACGAACCACCACTAGTGGTAAGGAATTAAATTTGCAGCCCCTCAAACTCTGAACGTTCTGGCCAAAAGACGAAAGTTACAACTGTGAATGGCAGGAAAAGTAAGCTTGCCAAAAAATCGGGATAACTTTAGGGGTGCACCTCACACAAAATTATTATATATTTGTTAAATTCGCCTCATCCAGAGAGAGAGAGAGAGAGAGAGAGAGAGAGAGAGAGAGAGAGAGAGAGAGAGAGAGTATTATTCTTGACGTCATAAAAGCCATGAATTATAACTAATATACGCATCACACAGAAGAGAGAGAGAAAGGGAAAAAAACAATTGGAAAGTTATAGCAAACAGAATTTGGGCGAAAGCCCATTTGATTATTCTTATATGAAGCAGATTGTCACCATAAGAAAAACTGTGTTAATCTGAAGTGAAAAATTTACTCAAGGATAACCTGCTCTTGAAATGTATTCATTTGCCTTTTAGGAACAGAGGTTAACATTTTATCCTGTTTGCACAAATAAATATTTCTGGAATATCCTCAGCGAGAATGCTGTACAAATTGTCTTTATATCTGAATCTATGAAAAAAAAAATGATTTGGTCTAAATTGCCTTTGAAACATTTTGCTTGGCCGGTTATAAAGACAAATATTTCTTACTCTGTGATAATGATTAATGGCTGTATGAGCTTTGTTCAAGGGAAGTGGGGAGGGGAAAAAGAGAAAATAAGTACTCTAATGTTAGTCTTGTCACCTTCTACTGAACACTTCCAAACAGACGGGAATACCAAGAATTCTTCAACTGTCCCAGAATCTCCTACTGTTATGCTCGTTTGGCTTGATGTAAGCACAGGCTCTTGCTCCCGGAGGAGCCCCTAAGTGCTACAAAGTTGAACAAGGTCTGGTGTGGTCCCAGGGACTCATCTTTAGATCATGTTTATCCAGCCTCCAAACAAGACGTGATCGCTTTGGGAAAAGCCCAAACTTTATTTTAGTACAATAAAACTACCTGCAAATGTTTGTTTTTCCCTCCTGCTCGATAAGAAAGGTCAGACAGCAACTTTCATTGTCGGAGAAACTTCAAAGTTGCCATGGAAGATGTTTGAGAAGGAGACACTTTAATGTATATTTCAGGGACATAGAAGGTAATACACTAAAATACCAGACCCATTATAAACCTAGTTATATCTATTGCAGGTCATAGTTTATCGGTAAATTTGAAGCTTCTCCCAAAATTTAAGCTTTATTAAACTTGGTACATTCGACATAACGCTTAAACAGGAATCTCCTAAACATCTTAAATTGCAAATTTTATACCGTATTGTATAACCTGGATAGTTCATTATTTAGTGCAGAAACAAATCCTACGGAAGTCATAATAAAAAATGTATGGCAATATCAAACATAATATCGCACTTGTCTTCTAACCTTATCAAGAGCAACCAACTAAACAAGACTGTATTATGAAATCGGTTCTGTGAAGTTCACTTTCATTTTGAGGGAGGCAACAAACCTCTAAACTGCCACATGCATTCGTTGCACTTTTCATACATGAATAGTACACCTTTTATCATTTGATTTTGACCTATCTAACAAATGTAGTAGACTATCTACACAACTGTAAAACGATGGTCACGCTCTTAAGACAATTTTCAGTAATAAATAACCATTCAGGTATTTAACGACAATTAAGGAAACGTAAAACTATCTGATCAGTCGTCAGACATTCTTCAAATTTAACAGACAATTACAAATAAATGAACAATCTGCAAATCCAAAAGACATAGTTCAAAATTTACAACATTTACGTTTTCAGGCATAGTCCATTAAACAAAATGAAAACATTTAATCAAATTACATAAAAAAAGTCGTATGACTAAAACATCACAAAATTATCATACATTAGGCAGTTTAGCAGTTTCGTGGTGTACATACATACATACTGCTGTACACAGGAGTTTAGGTTGTGGCTGCGGAAATCTCTATTGGCATTTCAAGACTACGAATCAAAGGTTTCAGGAAACCGGCTGAGAAGATGCCTCGCAGACGAAACAACAGAGTTTCTCCAGAAGATCGTAGGCGTATCATTGAAAAGTATATCGCCAATGAAGACTTCCCGTCAATGGCACATGACCTGGGCATAAAGAGAACCACGGCCTACACAATCATTAGGCATTATCAGCGGACAGGTTCATATCAAACTCATCATGGAGGAGGTCGCAGATTATCAATAGATAATGAATTTATTGATTTCCTAGTATCTATGATCGAGGCTGAACCAACAATACCAATCAAGAATCTGAATGAGATTTTAAGCGAAGTATTTCCAAGGAAGCAGCGTGTATTTGATGTCACTGTGTCACGAGCACTGCAAGGTGAATTAATAACTCTGAAGCTTTGTCACAACATAGGGCAAGATAGAAATTCTCCCAAAGTGAAAGAAGCTAGGTCAGTATTTGCTCATTACATGTACGAATCTGGCCTACAAAAGCATCGCATATATTTGGACGAGAGTGGATATAATCTCTACACCAAACGTACGTATGGACGGGCACCAAGAGGCGAACGAGTACATACAGTAGGACTGTCGGAGGCCAACGTGTAGGTAATATCACCTTCATTGCTGCAATCTCAGATCAAGTTGGATTAGTGTACCATGAGATTCATACAAGCACTGTGAACATGGACAGATTTAAAAACTACTTTACATCACTAAATGCAATTCTAGGAGAGGAGGATTGCGTCATCTTCATGGACAACGCTCCTTGCCATAATAACATTTCAGACATTTTTCCCGAGAGAGTGATACGATACCTGCCCCCTTATTTCCTATTTCTAAACCCAAAGAAACCTGCTTCTCTGTAACCAAGGCGCATCTAAAAAATACTCTAAATAGCATTGTGGACAGATGTGATATAACTGCGGCGCGTCGAGCCGGAACAACACTACGAGCATACAGGGAACGGCTGCTCATCCAGTCTATGGAAAGTTCACTACAGGTTGTGACACCTCAGCTTGTTTCATCTGAGTACAGGCACAGTAATACATTTTTAAGAAAGTGTCTGACAAGAGATGATATTTGGGATTAATGTAGTAAATACCGAATCTATCACAATGTTACTCAAATTTATGGTTATTTCATTTAAGTGCTTCGATTTTAGTATGCTTTGGGTATTATCAGTATATTTAAATAAGAAATGTAAGTTATTTCATTGGTAGCAGTGTTTTTCATTTATGTTTCAAATGTAAGGTGTTTCATTGGTAGCAGTGTATTTCATGTTTTTGTTTTATGTTTCAATAAAGTTTATGATTGGCAAATGACACTTGTTTAACTATCATTTACGTACCTTACTTATGTTTTAGTAGTCAAACAAATTAAATAAGAAGCAATTACAGAAAATGTACAACAGTACATAGTACAGTACGTATGTATGTACAGTACGTACTGTAACCTCTCCTACCCTCCCTACTGCTAGGCCCCGTTGTGCTAGTATTCTAATAATGTTCTTATAAAAGTCACAATTGACCCTTAGCAGTTACAACTGTTCTTTATTACTTAGATTGTTGTCGCATTCTGAAGATTGACAGTGTTTTTTTAATACGCCATATTGTTTTTCAGTTTTGTAGATTGTTCAGTTTCATATGGTTGATTGTTTTATACTGCGGAACAGTGTCGTTAGTGATGAAGACTATTTCTGAATTATAGTCGATTGGTCAAAATCAAATGATAAAAGGTTTACCCACTGCCTCTTCAAACCAAGTCTGGACTTAACTCCTATGGAATACATGAATGTGGTATGGATGATTTGTACTCAATTTCCGACAGATTCTTGAGTATGGATATGACAGAAAAAAGAAGCGTCATCGCAAAAGTCCTTAGCCTAAGTTCGCATACATGCGTGAGTGTGTTTCAGTGTGAATATATGCGTGCATGTGATAGCATTTGTGTGAATGTATGTGTGTGTGTGTTTGTGTGTGATAAAGTAAGATATTCAAAATGGTTTAGATGAGAATAATGGTATATTTTCGGAATGAGGATGATCTTAACAGATTTCGTGTGACATATGTTCTGCTACTACTGTCAACACACATTTATGTGAGCAATATAATATAAACATATTTAAAGAGGCATTAATTTGTGAAATACAGGAGTCCTACGTTTCAGAGACAAAACAGACTAACACTTCTGAAATCTAGCACATGAATGTTCTACCTCGTAACCACTAAGTAGCACTTAGGAGGCAGAACCATCATGTGAAAAGAAAATTCACTCGGTAATTATAAAAAGAATAATGTTTGGTTGGCACCTGATTGTAAATTTTCACAGGGATTCCGGAGAGGGTAATGATAATATTAAGGTTCCTCAGCTCGAGTAAAAAGAAAAAATATCTCAAATAAGAGCTTTATTGTGTGCAAATACCCATAACTGTGATTTACTCTACGAGGAAAAGTGCGTTAACATATGTTTTTCTTCCTCCACCACCACATATAGTTACAGTATAACATTAAATATCAATATTTCACTGCTTTCTGAATAGAAAAACAGCCCAAATGAAGTTCAGCCAAAGGGGAAGTTAAATAGAAAGAGAAATGAAAAGGGAGTAGTTATTCGCCTTCCTTTCTCAGATAACGGCAAACCTCTTTCAAACAGCGACGGGTTAAAGAATTTGTGACACAAAGGAACCAGGTAGTTCCAGACGGTAAAAGTGTATGTCATGGGGTACTGATCAAATCGGAGAAATATTTTCAGGCTTTGGGACATCCGAAACAACATCTATTGTTCCAGGTATCACTTATAAGGTTAGTCTTAGTAAACTGGATCTCTGAATCCCAACCTGATGAGTAGTGGGTCAAATATTCTACTCTTTCCTACGTGACATGGAAAAATGAAACAAAATCCGAATTTTCAACATTTGGGATAAAATGGAAAAATAAAAGTACCGGGATCCCACCACAGATCTGAGAAGGAAAAATATAGGGAAAATAAATATTAAACATAAGACCAGAGAAACAAATAAAGACCCAGCTTTCCCCCACGACCGACAAGAGTCAATCTGAGTTCCAGATCTTCCCGACAAGAGACATGCCAGAATCAATTATAACTTTATTCCATACCTTTTCTCGCTTTTTCCTTTCTGTGAATGAAACATCAGGCTATGTATACACGGTAATCTCTTACGGTTTCATTTCATCTTTGCATGAAGGGAGATAAAAGACATGCATAACAATCCAGAAAAAAAAGACGGCTTCATCAAAGCAATCCGAATGGTGATTACGGTTTTTTCTTTGCTTTCATCTCCCTCCGACAAAAATAAACGGGACATGAAAAAACCCGAGGGTTCGTCAAAACCTACTCCAGCAAAACATGCCTCCAGAACTGAAGAGGAAAAGAAGACAATTTAGCAATATGGAATAGTTGATAGGGGCTGGGGCAAGATGGGGTGGGATGGCGGATGTAGAATGGATCTTTTCTGACAAAAATGAAACCACAGATAAGCATAATATTGAAAAAATGTGTTATAAAATCACAGTTACATCTCACACGGTACGTTTGTTTCATAAACTAATCTTATCGGGGAGAGAGAGAGAGAGAGAGAGAGAGAGAGAGAGAGAGAGAGAGAGAGAGAGAGAGAGAGAGAGAGAGAGAGAGAGAGTAACAATTGGAAAAGAAACAGAATTTCAAATCAAAATTTCTCGAGATATTTTTCTAAGATGCATTTCGCCTCAGGACACTACACAGTAGGTGTTAAGTAAACAGTAAATGAGAAAACTCGTTACACAAAATGAAATTATCGCCTTGAGAGTGGTAAAAATAACAGTTTTTTCATGGAGTTTACATCATAATTGATTAGAGTTCCAAGAATTCTGCAAAATCGTACCTACGTGTATATCAACGACTTATGGTCTCATTATGATATGTAAAGTAGATGACATAGGAGCTCAATTCCATCTTAAAAGGTCATTGTTTTGAATCAAAATTACGGATTTCATCGATAAACTGCTATAAGTGCTCTATTACAAAAAAGAAATGAATAAATAAAATTAATGTTACTCTTGTAACCATTGGCCGTAGGGATGAACGGGGACTGGGATTTGTAAATCGACCGAACAACAAAATAGTGACGTACCTTCGATATAAAGGAACGCTAAGAAATCTTTTCCCACGGACCCTAAATCAGACACGTTACCTGGTGACGTCTTTGAAGATCAAGGATTAGAAGGCGTATCTCTGATACAAATCAACGAACTTTTATTGGCAAATAACCTAGTGAAATATTGTATTTCTATCGTTTTTATATTGGTTAAACAGAAATCAAAACAAAACCTGCTTCCGAAAAAATCGAATAAAAGCTATAAAAAAGGACACTTGTATCAAGAGGGACACTTGAATTAGGGTTAATTTAAGCGAGAGAAAAATTCAAATGCATATTACATGCGATTGGGTTTGCTAAGAAATTCTAATGAGTCATGCTTAGACACTTTTGCCATTACCCTACGAAAAAAAAATGAAGTCTGAAGAACCTAATATCAGAGCATTTTATTTCACATTATGCGATGCTTTCCTACATTTTCTTACCATCAGCTAAATTTCGCAAGGCCATTAGAGAGGATTTTCCTTATACTTCTGAAAATATATGATACAGAAATGTGATGAAAATTATTCAAATATGACGGGAAAAAAATCTTCAGTGTGACATAATACTAAGTTCAGGAAAGAGTTAAACTTTTAAGGGGTAAGTTTGTTTTGGGCCACATACGTATTCCATAAGGGTATGTAGAGTGAATCAATATATACCTGTTCAGAGATTACCATTCAACGTGAAGTAGCAATATCGTACAACCATTTCGGAATAAACTGTCATTTAAACTTTCTGTGGAATTCGGCTATGATCGAGCGCGATATTTCCCAGAACTATTCGCAAACAGTGGCCTTGCACGCAAAAATAATCAGTTTTTTTGGCTGTAACGTCTCAAAAAATAAAATTTTCAAACACTTTTGTTTCATCACCAGTAACTAGATCGTCTATAAATATGACTAGTACGTGGTTAATGTTAAAAAAAAGCAGATAATAAAAAAAAGGAATAAAGACACGATTTTAAAAAACAAACTGTTACACTAATAATACAGTTAACGGTCTGCCTCTCTCGCTTGAACCTACAAACTTAGCAACGAACACTATCTTGAAAAAACACCTATGCAACAGTACAAAGAACCTTTGCATATGCTCAATCTTTCGTTTAACATGAAATTTATCATTTCCTGGATTCTGTTCCCTGGTTTTATCTTACTCCGACACACATCAGGTAACAGCAGACATGAGTACGTATGCACAAATAATATTGATGATCTGTATGCTGACAGGGGCGGAAACTTCACCTTTATAACTACCATCTGTTTTTCCTATCCTTTCTGCAGGAGTCTGAACTTTAGTTTTCGGTATTCAAATTCTGTATTTATATCAGATGAATGCTTATGAAGTGACTAATAAAAAATTATACAGATCAAAATATTGTAATAATTTTCCATTAAAAGGGTCGCTTAAACGAAAACTGCTTTTAGGTCATCCATCCCGGAACACGATCAAAGTAGAATTTTATTTTGATTAACCCTTCATAAATAATTTTCAAAATCGTCATTGAAAAGAGGTTTATCCGAAGAATTGTACTCGCTAGTGCAATACATCCATAAAATTTTAAGTTATCTCAAGGAATATCTATAAAGGTTTGTTCAAAACTCATAAAAGTAAATAGAGATCCCAAGTTTATATTATTAAGAAATAAAACAATAAACCAGTAAAAGCACTTCACCGAATTGAGATGTCCCAAAAAGACTGAGGAGAAATGAGGTAAGTTTTAGTATTTTCTGTTTATAATGAGAGAGAGTTAGAGAACGAAACAGGCGTTCTGTAGTGAGCCGAAACAATATCCGCACATTGTAAGGCTCCTTTGAGAGTTTACTTCTTTAATCTGAGAGAGAGAGAGAGAGAGAGAGAGAGAGAGAGAGAGAGAGAGAGAGAGAGAGAGAGAGAGAGAGAGAGAGAGAGACATATTTTCAAAGTTTTCATATCCCTAATTCCAACTAACTAAGTGATCAAGCAGCTACCATAGATGCAATATATTTATACCGATATTATTCATTCACAAAAAATATATAATTCTCAACAAATTAACTAAGAACACAGTAAGGCAGCACTTGATGTTATTTGTTTCTAAGTGCTGTGTTTCATGCATATTACCGGATTACTTTGCGTGATTACAATATTTATTCCATTATATTATTCGAATCCTGGCCGGATAGATATCCTTATCATATGTAAGTTAAATATTATTTCAGTTCCCTGCCGGGCAGAAGCATTTATCATAACAATTCCCTTTAGGGTACATGTTATTCCAAAGTTAGATAGAATTTGATACTCAGGACTATTTTCGGTTAAAAACTGGTGAGCATAAAATGACACACATACACACACACACACACACACACACACACACACATATATATATATATATATATATATATATATATATATATATATATATATATATATATATATAATATATATATATATATATATAATATATATATATATTGCAGTATGTATATATATATATATATATATATATATATATATATAAAATATATATATATATATATATATATATATATATATATATATATATATATATATATATATATATATATATATATATATATATATATATATATATATATATATATATAAATATATATATATATATATTCAGAAATCGCATAATGATGCAAAAATCAAATGTTAATTTATTACTTACACAATGAATTAACCAACTGCCATTTCATTTCGTCAATGAAAAAAATTGACGCAAAACAAAAGTGCGACTAACAAGAAAAAGTAAAATAAATACTTCCATTTTGACGAAATGCAACAACGAACTTGAAGACCTACACCTTACCAAATCATGATATTAGAGACAATTAAAGTTCTGGCTTTTACCGAGAAAACCCCCAAGAATCCAATTACAGCGACGGGCCTTACCAACAAAAGTCATGGAAGTGAGTAAACAAAATTCTTCTGTCCTTCATACCCTATAAAATTTATCTTTCACTTCTCTGGCTGCCGGAATCTTTTCATCTGGACTATAATGAGAAAAAAAAGGGGTGACAAATGAGACCAACATATGACACCATCAAAGCATTCAGTAAGAAAATTAATTTTCGCCTTCAATTCAAGTTACAGCCCTTATTTTTTCTTTTCATATCTACATTTCCTTGAAGAAAGAATATACAATATGGAGAAAAAGGTACAACATTAAAATCAAAATAGACAAAAACTACGCAGGAGATACCTTAGTGGTTACACCTAACCCCCACACCTTTAGCTTGGTAAGTTGTTCATACAGAGAGAGAGAGAGAGAGAGAGAGAGAATATTTATCCCAGTGAAACAGTTTAACCTAAGAGTAAAGCTACGTCTTAAGCAAAGGGTAGAAAATAAATGTATACCACACAGTATTTTTCTTATTCAAAAATAATCTAATATGAACAAAATGAAAGCTGGCTAAGGCCCAAAATAACCAGAGTTTTCCAGGAAAACAAGAAAAGGACGCGTTAGCCTAAAGGAGAAGAGATAGAAACAAAAGAAAGGACAGGAGGACAGAGGAGAGGTAAACTGGATTATAACTAGCGCTGAAGGATAAGAATGTGGGACGTTTGGTTAATCAGCCCTTAAGCAATGGAACACACAACTAAGAATATGATAGGAAGAGGGAAAATCGAAGTCAACCTATGAGATAAATTCCAGGTATCATCTCATAAATAATAAATACGCTACTTTAATAGGTTGTTTTATCGCATGAGAGAGAGAGAGAGAGAGAGAGAGAGAGAGAGAGAGAGAGAGAGAGAGAGAGAGAGAGAGAGAGAGCAACTGAAAAGTTATAGCAGAAAAGAATTTAGTCAAACACTTCCCATGATTATGTCCTCGGTGAAGCACAGATGCTCCACGGAATAAACTTTATATTTCAAGTAAACAAGAAGAAGAATGTGTATTTTTGGCTTATGTAAGCCAAATAATGACCATACTTAACATGGATGAGTAACTTTTCTAATAAGTGATATAACCGATATTTGTGATGATTTTATTTTAACACTGAAAATGTTACTTTCTAGAAAGAAGGTAGTAGTTTTCCACTTTATTTATTGTCAAACTGCTAAAAAGGCTTTGTTACAAAACAATAAATACCGAGTGAGTGGGGCAATGAAACACGGATCTTATATAATAAGAGAGAGAGAGAGAGAGAGAGAGAGAGAGAGAGAGATAAAAGACCTGAAACACCGGTTTCATGACCTCCAACTCGATACACGACAAAAGGAAACTCCCCCAGAATATGACGAGAGACACAATGAAGGAGGGGCCGTTCCGTACAGTCACAATTAAGAAAATACCGAGAAATCGTTCCCCTTCATGGATCTTCTGGCGGATATGATACCTGCATCCTTTTGAGGACAGGGTGATGAGGGATATCACGGTCACAGAGGCACAAACTTTTATTTGCAAAGAATGGGACCAACCGGCGACATTCATTTTTTTATTCCTTCTCTCTTTATCTCGGGTATGATAAGAAGAGAGATAGCAAATCCCATTCCAGGGAAGACACCACACTTCCAAGACAAGCCCCTGAAAGCGGAGACGCTTTAATCCATGTTAATCTGAGAGAGAGAGAGAGAGAGAGAGAGAGAGAGAGAGAGAGAGAGAGAGAGAGAGAGAGAGAGAGAGAGAGCAAAAATAAAAGTGAAATGGTGTAAATTCATAAGTACCCCCGGCCTTTTTAAGTAGACTATATAATTTCTAAGTCCTTCATTATCAACTGGAGGGAGATGTCATGAGGGGAAGACTTTTATAAAAACGGCGTTGTTACCTCCTTCACAAGGTGACATTCTCTCTCAAGATTTTTTAATTAGTTTCCTGTAACATTACGAATGGCAAATGTCCAATTTATCTGGAAAGTTTCATTTGGCGAGACAACAAAATCGGCCAAAGCACGAAGACAATTTCTACAAACTTTGACACCAAAGAAGAAATGAATTTGCTTAATATGAATTCAGTGTTGGGGAAATATTGTGGTCACTGAAATAGCTACGAATTGTTCAATTACATGGATTCAAAGACTGAAGCTACAAAGTTTATATACAATAGCCTTAAGTTATCAAATTCAATGGTAGCATAAAAAAAACCTGAACAAATCTGGGCCAAAGTTACCCTGGATGTAACTAGTTGAATTTATAAGGACATGAAAAATATCTATTAACTTCGAGTAAGCATAAGACCACTTGAAAAACGGAGATGCGCTTGTAAGCGCTGTAGTTATTTCCTCCACCATCTTGGAAAAACACTCATCAATTATTCATCAGAATCTCCATATCAAAATTTAATTCTCTAATCACAAATGCGTAGCGTCCGGCAACTTTTGTATAATCATAACCAACGAAAGGTCGTCCCAATATCAGTTAATTTTTGTCTGATTTTCCATGAATAAACTAGAATCATAGATGAGTACCGCTAGATGACAGGTATTTTCATGAATATAAAAGTAAAGCAGATTCCTACATGAATGCCCAGTAAAATAATTGATGTTACATAAGACATTTTATGAAAGAAAATCTGGAAATCTGTAATCATTGTGTAAGAGAGGTGGAATTTTACATGAATTCCCCTTTGTATGTAATAAAACAGAGAACGTAAAATTTGGATCTTGCCAGCAATGGACACAGGAAATTTAATAAGAGGCTAGTGAACTAAGCACCAGTTTATAATCTGATGCACATTGGGCATTGAAATACTAAGATCCTGATTTAGTAATATGTGAAACGTCTCAGCGATAAATACATAATATCAATCCATACTGCCTAAGAGAAAAAGACGATTATATCAAAGTAAATACAAAAAATACAGATATCACAATCATGGATTAAACATTTTATCAGAATCTTATCCACCTAGAAGCCAATTTAAGTTCCGGATCTGCCCCATAAAAGACATGACGGAGTCGAATAAACCTCTGTCTTTTATACCATATCTTGTTTTTCCTTTCTGTGTCACAGACAGCGGTCCCTGCATATGAAGTAATCTCTTGGGCGTGCATTTCATCTCAGAAGAGAGGAGGATGAAAGAAAGAGACGGTAATCGAGAAAGAAGACGGTTTCATCAAAGCGTTCCAAATGGGAAAAAAAAAATAAACGTGTATATCCTTTCCTTACAATCCTCCTGAGATGAAAACATGCTGAAAGGGAAAAAAACAGCGAAAGTTCGTATATAACCACAACAACAAAGCACGCTGGCTGCCAAAGGCAGAGAAGAAGAAGAAGAAGACGAAGAATAATTATGTAGAGAGAAAGAGAAAGAGAGAAACGACATTTGGAAGAAGGCACTGGTAGCAAAGAACGAACGGGCTTTTAAGCTCAAAAAGTTTTGTTTTTCAGGAAAAAACAAAGCTATGAATGGATAGATGAACAAATATTAAAAAGTTCATTATAAATCTAGTGATACATCTCAAGCACACACTTCATTACTCAGAGAGAGAGAGAGAGAGAGAGAGAGAGAGAGAGAGAGAGAGAGAGAGAGAGAGAGAGAGAGAGAGAGAATCTAGGGAAACATTTCCTAGGGTAAATTAACCGATGAATTCATTTACCACAGTTACATAAACTTATGAATTTTAAACTTATGAGTTTTAGAAACAATCGCTGAAAAAAAATTCCACTTAATTTCTTTACCAATACCTTGTAGTTCACAAGGAACTGCCTTTGTTATATGAATGATCAGAGAATGCCTTAAAGTATACGATGAGACGTGTGTTCATTAAATAAAAGCAAAAAATCTGGAGAAATAGTATTCATAGCCATGAAGTCAAAAGTTACCATGTCCAGTCAATCAGTTCCAAGTAAACTAACGGCGAGAAAAAGAGAGATATAGTTTTTTATATAAAAATGATATCACCTATCAGTGCGATCAACATTAAAATGAATTTCAAAATCTCGTTCCCCTGAAAAATCGCAATAAAGTTCTTAAAGATAATAAGCAGCTACTGTGCTATTTATTCTTAACAGCTTCTCAGTCCCTATGATGGATCTGGAGAGACAAATTTCAAACCCTAAACATTTGTTTTAGAATAAAGATGGGAAGGGAAACAGCAACAAATATGGCAAATCAGTAACATCTTTTCCTGTATCGTGAACTTTTCCACACACTAAATTGGACTGAAAACAATGAAACTCACTAAACCCCAAAACAGAAAAGCAACCTTCAAGAGAGAGAGAGAGAGAGAGAGAGAGAGAGAGAGAGAGAGAGAGAGAGAGAGAGAGAGAGAGAGCGGGGGGAGTGGGACTGCGTGGTAATCAGAAGAATGTCAGAGCTAAAAATAGAACGGAGACATCGTTTATAAGAGAGAGAGAGAGAGAGAGAGAGAGAGAGAGAGAGAGAGAGAGAGAGAGAGAGAGAGAGAGAGAGAGAGCTGGGAAATAACTGAAAAGTTACGACAAACAGAGTTTAGGCAAACAATTTTCTTGATTATTTTTTCTCTGAATCGACTTCCATCCAGAGAATAAACAAGGGATATTAACTAAAGTAGTCGAAAAAAATTAAATTTTTAGTTTCTATCAAAAGATGTTAAATTTTCATACTGTTGTAATATTAATAATTAATTATGTTAAGATTATACAGTGTTGATGAAAGATTTTAGTTCCTTCATCTCCCTTATGACCTGATACCACAAAAAAATGTCAGTACAGCTTTACCTAGTGTTGTCCTGTCTCGTAATGATCAACACAGATAGTACCCACTTTACCCCATGTGAAATCGCTGTAATTTTGTTACAGGAAGAAAGAAAATATAACCGAACGCTCGAAGTAAAAACCAACAGAGATACTTCCAAAAATAAGAGAAAAAGCAAAAGGAAAGGACGTTGCGTATCATTACAGCTTATAAAATACCAAGGTATATTTCTTTCTCAAAAACCTTCCTACATACACAAAAATGTCTGTCTTTCCTGAAGACTAAAACTAAGGAGGGCCAGCGTCTCTCTCTCTCTCTCTCTCTCTCTCTCTCTCTCTCTCTCTCTCTCTCTCTCTCTCTCTCTTAATGATCTAAAGAAAGATAGCAATATCATTCTACAAAAGATATACTGTCAGATAAATCTCTGAACAGTGACGTATTTTAAGGAGAATTATTTTCAGACAGAAATTCCACGTGAGAAGTAGGAACAAATACCATAGGTTAATTAGTTTCCAAACATGCTATAAGTTGATCTAAAAACTTAATATTATCAACTAGCTCGAAATATCAAAGCGCAACTGAGTTTGAAACAATGAAGTCTGTGGTTTTCTTCACGAAGAGTGGTTTTTCTTTCTGTTCCTTGTTGATCAGAAAAGAATATTGCTAAAGTAGGCCGCATGCCAAAGATCAAGCCGTCCTGTTTTGTTTTTGACGGAAATTCACATGTGACAGGAATAAATTTTTCAGCATAAAAGACGTGTACCATGCTCATTTGGAAAAGATCAGAAAATAAAAATGTCACTTCTAAAAAACTAGAGGGAATGCAAGAACAAAATTCGTGGACATTTAAAGAACATGCTTACCATGAGTTCAGAAGCATCTCGATAAGGAGAGTCAGTGATTACTTGTGAAGGATCAGGAATGATCTACACAGAAAACAAGTAAAAAACGCACCGAAGTTTCTTCGGAGCAATCGAGTTTTCTGCACAGCATATAATGCTGTATGAAACTCTCAGCCACGGCCCATGAAACTCTCAGCCGCGGCCCATGAAACTTTCAGCCACGGCCCGGTGGTGGCCTGCGTTGTTCGCACCTATAGCGGTGCCAGACGCACGATCATGGCTAACTTTAACATAAAATAAAATAAAAACTACTCGGGCTAGAGGGCTGCAATTCGATATGTTTGATAATTGGAGAGTGGATGATCAACATACCAATTTGCAGCCCTCTAACCTCAGTAGTTTTAGATCTCATGGCGGACAGAAAAAATGCGGACGGACAGACAAATAGCCATCTCAATCATTTTTTTTACAGAAAAGTAAAATTCTGTGGAAATTCCGAATCTACCGCACACAGGGTATCGAGACTTAATCAATCGCAAACACATTCAAACTTAAGCTCTGTCTCCTCACTGGAGACGAAAGAATCAAGCAAAAATCCAGATCCTGCCATTGTGGGTTGCAAAACAGGTCACAATCTTAACAATACCCGACAATATCAAAGGTCAAAACCTCACCCCAAAAGCCATACGACAGTCAGCTAAAGCTTTCACTTTTATGGCATATCTGTCCCCTCTTTCACTTCCTTTCCCTTTGGTGTCAGAAGCAGCAGTCACTGCATGCGAGACAGTCTCTTGCGGGTTCATTTCATCATTGAATTTAACATGAAAGAAGGAGACAGTAATTAAGACATAAGAAAAAAGACTATTTCATCTCAGCATTCGAAATGGAGAGGATGAGTCTGACACTTCATTTTCTTTTAATCTTTTCACACAGGAAAAAAAAACTCGTTAAAGAGGAATCCAGGATATACGGAAGAAAACATCTGGAGAATTAGCAATACGGAAGGTAGGAGAAAAAAGGAGATCAAGGTCGAAAGGACAGAACTACGCATGGAGAGAAAAGCGAAAATAAACAAATTTCTCCAATAAATTCACTAAAATACAGACATTCCACTTGATACTAAAGCACTGGAGCGAGAGCACATGAAAGTGAATCTAGGTAAGTATTCTGTGATTATTTCACAAAATAGTAACAGAAGTTGGAAAAAATTATTCTGTTGCGTATCGTACTTGCACATGTACTTCACACAACTACAAAGAAGCATTGTGAGAATGTTACGGTAATAACAAATATATCTAGAAAATACTGTGTCCCGTAAAGTATAAAATAAGGCAAGTGTGACCTCACAATTAGGATTTTAAAATGATAAACGTCAGAGCTATGGAGGGATTGTGGCCTCGCATTTAAAAATGTCTGTGTAACTCACGACATGAAATGACAAAGTCATCTAAGAGGCTTATCATCAAAAAAGAACTAATGGAATATTCTTTTGACATTATACGGAAGTATTAAACAACACACACACACTTCCAACAAGACAAGGGAAAACAAAGGAATTAGCCACTCCAGGGCTTCCTAATTACGGAAAAACTAAAAAGATATTTGTTATCATGGATTCATACACACGTGTTAGCTTCAGTTGAATTAAGAAGACCTATAACAAATCCAGTTCTTGTGAAGATATCAAAATTCCAACTATAAGTTACTGGAGAGAGAGAGAGAGAGAGAGAGAGAGAGAGAGAGAGAGAGAGAGAGAGAGAGAGAGAGAGAGGGAGAGAGAGCAAATGCGGCTAGGGGAGGATTCTATAAAAATTTATATAAGTTCCATCAACAACTGTTTTTATAACATGTAGAGAAATCATGTGTGTATATGTATATATATATAATATATATATATATATATATATATATATATATATATATATATATATATATATATATATATATATATATATATATATATATATATATATATATATATATCTTAAAAGTTTCAATAATGATATAAATGAAAGAAAAATTTTGGTAACAACTTATCACTTACTTTACACGCTCCTATTTTGTTTTGGGAATCTAGAGTAATGAGTTCTTCGTCGTAACAGCTGTCAACTAGGTATCAGTTTGTACAAATCCCAAAAATACAGCTCTCGTACTAATGGGGTTAAAAATTACTTCTG
This sequence comes from Macrobrachium rosenbergii, assembly GCF_040412425.1. Classification (NCBI taxonomy): domain Eukaryota; kingdom Metazoa; phylum Arthropoda; class Malacostraca; order Decapoda; family Palaemonidae; genus Macrobrachium; species Macrobrachium rosenbergii. Next base: position 68,502,083 of record NC_089744.1, on the reverse strand, counting down.
AAGAAAGTTACAGACATGAACTCGACAACTGCTGCCTCGCAATATCAGTTGCAAACCTTACATTACCAGATAGTCAAATACAAGGGTGTCAAAGAATGCTTTACAGAAACTGATGAGAGAGAGAGAGAGAGAGAGAGAGAGAGAGAGAGAGAGAGAGAGAATTTCTTATTTATACTTTCGGCTAATCTGGTTTTGTTACCTTAACAAGTATTCACATTGAATCTGTTGACACGCAGTATAGCCTATTTATCCGTCTGGCCATTTTCACTTTCCTCGAATCCGCAAAAGCAAGATGGCAATAAAAGTTATTTGCATAATGAATTACTGATTTGTGTCTGTGTCTCTTCCCGTTTTCGAAACCATTTTTCTAAATAGGAACCGTGACAGATACTGCATTTTTTCACAGGGACAACCCCCGTACAATTTGAAGGTGATCAGGCATTCGCAAGAGGGCCGAGCCAAAAAAATTCGTTAGTTTCCATGGGTCGTTTTTCCGACACATCGGATTTTTTTTTTTTTTAGGGGGGGAGTGTCGGTTTTCATTGGAGGTTTGTCTCCTAATATCCCTGTTTCTGCACTTATTTAAAAGGATTTGAAAGGATTGTAAGAATTAAACCATAAAATACTGTTAAAAAAAAGTTTTAAAGAAATACCTCTTTTCATTTTCATTTAATCCTTTGTTCTTACTCAATATACATGATTAAGTGATAAGCCATTTACCACACTGAATTAATACAAATATATTAATCATACTGAGAAGAACTCTGTAATTCACTCCTGCAAACAAAGTGGAGAACAATTTTATTTCTACATACGTGAATGATAAATTTTGCATGAAAAAGTGGTTTTAGCTGAATATGCCCACCTTAGGAACATTATCATTTTGGCCCATTTATAGCTAATTTTCAAGCATGGATTATGCTGGACATTCTCGCTTTTAAAATCTACATGCCCACAGAAACACAAAATATGTCCATAAATATATCTTGAATTATACAAACCATTATATTCAATAGTCAGAAAATATTTTCAATGTGATTTGAAAGATTAGAAAGAACACTACCTGCATTCTGAGCATGTAGTGAGTATATCATTTACAAACGCATACTATTATCACTCCTCGGGATGCCCACAGACCCTTGAGTCCAAGCTGTCATTTTGGGAACACCATCATTATTTTTCTTGTGCTTAATTCTGGTCTCTAAGTCGACAAATAGGTCACTCCTAATCCCGGTACCTCACCAGAAGAGTATCGTCCCATTATCGAAGTCCAACACTACCGACCTAGTAATCGAAGGCCTTCATAATTATGTAACAGTGACGAACACATGATTCCAGTGGCAGACAGAAAGACAAAAATCACTGTCTCGAAACTCTAAATATCCTACCCATAAAGACGTGGAAGCAATTGACAGATCTTCACCTCACTCGCAACGTTTTATTTGGCCGCAATTCTACCTGGTACATGGCACGGTGCCTGTCCAGAAATATTCTAGCGATAATTTCGCTGACTGAAGCCACTGCATGTGCTCTACAATGTAAACCACTGAGTAAATAATGGTGCAATAGTTTTACTCTGGGTTAGACATCGATAACATTTGATTTTCCGATTCAAATTAATAGCAGATGGGTTCTAGCCCCAACTGCTTAAGCTCATATGAGAGACGTATGGATACACATAATTCTAATTTGGCCCCTCCACCCTTCTCCTAGAGTAAAGGTATAATACTTGAGTGATACTCATATTTGGTAATGTGAATACAATACCAATCTGCGGTACAATAATACTGTTGTTAACTGATATTCACAAATTCAAGGGTTTCCAGTAGTTTCAAGCGACGAAATCCTCTTTGCCAGAATATTACTGGACAGGCATCACACCGATGCACTTAATATATAATATATGCAGTCGGATGTACATAAGTGTCAACGATAAATCCCGATCTATCCTACGTGTAATAAAAGCTATATTTACAAAGAACGTGATCTTATATCCTTACGGCACAAAACTCGAAATTTCGCCAAAATGAAAGTCACTTTCGTACGATGCGACAGTGCGATACGACCTTAATTGAGAGTCATGCAAATTACTTGCTCTTATTATTATCAGAAATTTTTAAAAACTAATAATAACTTTAATTTTCCTGTCTAAGCATGTGACATAGTAAGTCTAACTGCAGTTCTGAAAGAAGCGTCAGTTAAATTAAGAGCTGTCTAGAAGTCCAGGAGGACTTTAACTTAAACTTGTACACATTATATTGTTCTCGTCAGCAACTGAGACAGTAGGATCTAGATATACACAATAACTTCCAAAGGATCAGTTCACTAAGGAAGAAGGGAAAAAAATAATAAAAAACCATCAAAGTAACTCAAATGAAGCTGATGAACTTTTACATCTTGTTTTATTTTTATTTCAGGATTTCAAAAATGTAAAGAAGGAAATTAAACTGGAGAGAGAGAGAGAGAGAGAGAGAGAGAGAGAGAGAGAGAGAGAGAGAGAGAGAGAGAGAGAGAACACCTGTGGTAACGAGTTAAATTTATTTTCACAATTAGGCTACTGATGGCCGGGAGATGGAATGTCCTAACTACCATTCGAAATATTCCCGGCCACGCCTAACACACGTATAATTTGAAGAACTGCTTGCGAGAGAGAGAGAGAGAGAGAGAGAGAGAGAGAGAGAGAGAGAGAGAGAGAGAGAGGATATCAGAGTAATATAGTCAGCATTCTATTAAAAAAGAATGGAATAATAATTCCCATGAAAATTTCTTACGTGAAGTAAACCTTCACCTGATAGTCATGTAGAATAAATCTGCAGTCACCTGAACGAATTTGCATGCTGATTTTTACAAAAGAAGTTGAAACAACGCTTTCCTATTTTACAAATAAAAATAAAAGTGATCTTCCGTTTTTCATGAGTTGGAGGAATGACTTGAAATAAGCTGAAATCCAACTGAGTTAGTTCCCAACTGGAAGAAAAATATAAATTCTACCCAAAAACATCACTGAATACTGAAGGAAAACAAATGTGTTGCCCACTTCATGTAGAGACAGTTCGCCCATGCTTTGAGGAAAAAAAAGAGCCAAAGAGAAAAAGTAATAGCACAAAAATCTTGTTCTTTAAGGGCACAAAAAAACCTGTTTCGTAATCGTACAATTTAAGAAATACCAAGACATCTTCCTTTTCCCTGACTTCAAGGATGGGAGCGTTACCTTCAGTCTTTGCCGACGGCTGATTGGGATGAGAAATTTAAAAGACGCAGAAAACGAAAACTGTTCAGTGAATAGAACCGACCAACGACAGTTACTATTTCCCCCATTCTCTCTTTATCTCCGGTATGATTAGAAAAGAGATAGCAAATCCCATTCCAGTGAAGACACTAACGTGCTAAAGACAAGCTTCTGAAAGAGAAGATACTTTAATCAAGGTTAATTCCAGAGAGAGAGAGAGAGAGAGAGAGAGAGAGAGAGAAATTGTACACGGAAACCTAACTGAAATACATTTATTGCAGTAGCTGTTTAATATGCGAATTCAAGTAAAAACTTTCAACACTTCTTAGATGCCTCAAAATTCAAAAAAGACTAAAACAAAAAAGTTCGTAACAACCTCCACCAAGCTACGTTTCTTTCAGGTTATATTTTTTCTCTTGATAGTATGAATTTTCGTTAAACTCAAAAAGGTTACTGAGGGTCAGGCACAGGCCGTAACTCTCTGGATCTAGAATGAGCGAAAAATGGTTCGGAACAATATTGTAGTTAAATTTGGCCAAAGACGTAGGGCAATGCAATCAGAATTTAGTTAGGATAAAAGTACTTTTAATACGTTAGCGTATCGGCAAACAACAATGAACCAACCTCCGGAAGCAATCAGAACCTCTAATTTCAAACATTTGTGACTTCATCACAGGGTCCTGTGCGAATCTAATACACTCGAGCGGTAACCTTGATCTTGATTTGAATTCAGTGGAATAAATTAACTGATAACTGGAGTCATTAGAAGGTTAAAGATAGGAAAAAATGGCTAGGTTTATATTAGCCTCTCTCACTGTCGTAACAAAGATTCATATATAATATAAATTTGATTCCTGATATACACAATATCAACCAAATTCAACTGACTCCACACCAAACCTCATGGAAAATCGTAATAGACCTAAGGTACGAATTGTCAAAAAATAACGTTGCTAGATTCCTATGTCAAATTCTACACGAATTTATTTGAAAGAATTGAACAGGAGCTTTGCATGAATTTTACATCCACGACTGAACTGAGGACTGGGGCCTTACCAGCACAGAGCAAAAGAGACTTATACAACTTCCCAAATTCATTATTGGATGCCGTGTTATCCTGTCTTATTATGGTCCATCACGCAAATGATCTTCCATCTCACACGACGCAATATCAGATGATACTGATTTGCCAACATGAGAAACGAGTAATCTAAAATACTGAATTTAATCTGCACTGATAAAAACAACGGTGTAAAACTTAACTCAAAGACCATAAAAAGTCAACTAAATTTCTTAATCTTATTTAAAAGCCAAAAGAATCAATAAAAAAACTCATATACCTCACCTAATGAGATCCAAATATAAACCAGAATTTTACGCAAGTAAAAGTCAAATAAAACTCCGGATCTGGCCTACAAAATAGATGTGGCAGTAAGTTAAAGCTGCGTGTTTTACGCCACATCTCGGCTTTCCGTTTATTGTCTTTTCTTTTGGTGACTGAGACAGCAGTCCCTGCATACGAGGCAATCTCTTGCTGGTTCATTTCATCTCCGAAGAGAAGATAAAAGAGGAAGACAGCAATGAAGACAAAAAGTCTATTTCTTCAAAGAGATCCAAAGTCTGATTATGATTTTTTTCTTTTAATCTTTCTCTCATATAAAACGAACACCGACAAGGCAAGCTACAGTGATCTAGAGTGCAAAACATGAGGAATTATTAGCACCGAAGGAGAGATATGAAAGAGGCAAGTGAAAAAGGGAGAGGGGAGTCAAACAAAGCAGCACTTAATATGTACGAGTTAGGTAAATGTCATTCGCATAATTATAGTATTACATACACTATTTATATCGAGAGTGGTAGCGGGGTTTGATTAAACCAGTTTTGTGTGGTAAGATGTCAAAAAGGCCTGACGTGGACCTCTGGTCAGCCACCGAAGACACTTGAATATTTTGTTGTTCATCGCATTAAATATAGGAAAATCATTTAATTTTCACAAGGAATTCGATGATATTTTATTAAGCCGAATATATTTCCATAAGGAAAATTTGGGGCACTATATGGGTGCTTTTTAGCAAGTACAATGCAGGGCATTCTGCTAGTTACTAACACGAGAGACGCCACTACCAGAGACATCAAATAAATACACTTACAACAAATTATATTCCAAGGACCTGCCCAAAAAAGTACTAGAGCTCACTGAATGGTCTACACCTTACAAAGTATAAGAACATGTCATATATCCCAATTTCTAATTAAAATTAATATCACAGTCATTTTCAAACTGATCCTATGGCGTGGGACACACGAAATTAAACGATGACTTGATTTTGCCTTGGCGGAAGTCCATTTTATATTAGGTTTCTATTCGAATGGAAGACAACTGAGTTACCATATCTTATCGATGCTAACGTGGTAACATTTCTAATAGTAAATACTAGCTAAATGGTGTATCTGAGTTGGTTGAAAATCCATCTTTCATCATGGAAAACCTGGCCTAAAATGTTAGAACCTTATATACAGAAAAATTAAATAATTAAATATAATCAATACGAAAGTCAAGATATACACAAATACACCTGACAGAATTTTTAATCTTGACACATAAAATCAGGAGAGAGCAATAAGACAGACATCATTGTTTTCCTCTTTTGATTTTGGTCGTCCGCAAACAAACAAATGGACAACGGCGCGAAAACCAACGAGTGCTGGATTAAGACCACAACCTCAAGACACTCTTCAAGAACATTAAAATGAAAAACACAGGAAACAATATAGGAATTGAGGAACTGAATACACACATTATATATATATATATATATATATATATATATATATATATATATATATATATATATATATATATATATATATATACATACAGGAAACACACATATATATAGTATATATACATATATACATACACACATATATATGCATATATATATATATATATATATATGTATGATATATATATTATATATGTGTGTATTCAGTTCCCCCGATTCCTATATTATTTCCTGTGTTTTTCATTTAGATGTTCTTGGAGAGAGAGAGAGAGAGAGAGAGAGAGAGAGAGAGAGAGAGAGAGAGAGAGAGAGAGAGAGGTGGAGGCGACAAGCGGAAGAGAGTTGATCGTGCAGATGACAACCACAAGTCGTAATGAATTAAATCCGAAGTCCCTCAAACTCTAGACGCCACAGACGAAAGTCAGAGGTATGGTTGACAGGAAGAGGGAAATCGACGAGAACTTTTAAGATAAATTCAAGGTTACACTTCACAACTTCGTTTGATAAGTTCTTCTTCCCAGAGAGAGAGAGAGAGAGAGAGAGAGAGAGAGAGAGAGAGAGAGAGAGAGAGAGAGAGAGAGAGAGACCTACAAGAAAATTCCATTGAAATACACTTAATTCAATATTTTAAAACAATTCTCGAATATACTAAAGATTTTCCCCAAACTCTGAAAAATGGAAAGAAATATCAAAAGGCAAAATATTTTAAAACAATGTAAAGGCTCGTGCTTCTTCCATGAGAAGATTAGTTCACCCAAATTACTTATTAAATATATGGGAATTTAGTGCTGATATGAATCTGGATTTGGGAAGAAAATAAGATTCAGCGTTCAGGAAGAATGTTCTTCGAAATGTTGAATTCATAAAGTCATGCTTAAGATATACTAGACCATGGTTGCAATTGTAAATGAAAATTTCTTCAAGTTGTGTATTTACACTAGTCAAAAACAACGGTAAGTCCGTACGGCAAGACCATTTTACTTTATTTCATTCTAGTCCACCTATCTACCTCGCTCTAAGTTGTGAGCCTCCTCTTATACCAATCCATCGCATTGGCTTTTTCACAGCCATATTTCATTCCACTTCGAGCCATCTTTGGAAGATTACTCTCAATCTTGCATTTGTGAGTTTCTTTATGCAAACCTAAGTCGGGTTTCTGGACAAGTGCCACAAAATATGCTGGTTCCCTCCTTCCTATCTTACCCTATACCTTCAAATTTCCAATCCTTAAATTTAATTTCAGACACTGTACCTCTAAAATCTATTGGCCCCGTTAAGTTTGCCAATAGTGTGTCCTGAACGGAATATAAAATACCTCTTAGGAGTCGTATGTGCGCTTCAAGTTTTTTAATGTGCTATTTCTCTGAGCTTTTATTTTGATTTACTTTTTGGCTTCATCTTTCCTCGTTAATAGGACTGTCCTCATATCCGCAAAGGCTTCCCTGACACCCCTCTTCTGGAATTAGTTGAATAAATGCTTAATGCATGACTAGTAACACTGCTACTACTACTTCTATTTTGGTTTCACTTCTTAGAGCTATATTCATTACCTGAAGCATAACATTGTTGTGTAAACGAAAGCCAAAAGATTTTATCCGTTTTACATAGTAGAGAACTGGTCGAACACAATTTTCATATCCTAATAGTAGTAGAGTTTTATTTGGTTAAACATGACCACCTGGGTCTCATTATCAGCCGAAAAGTAACCATGCAAGGGTTTTTGTCAGAGAAATTGATATTGATAAGACTAGTTCCTGTTCCTTCCCCCCAAAAATATTATCCTCCCTCCAGACAAGCTTCACTTAATAGGTTATATGAGCATATCAAGAGGATATGCATTTTCCCAGCTACTATAACTACAGATGCTATATCCATATGTTCTTTTTAATTAGTAGTTAGGATTTAAAAATAAAAAGAATTCAATTTATAGCTTATTGGTTTTAAATCTGTAGCCCGTATAACATGAAATCTCACATGAGGGATTCATGACATCGGGTATTTTTAAAGATAAAACTAAAATTCTACTATGTTTTTGTGCAGCCTAATATAATAATCAGTTGCCGTAAAAAATAAGAATATCTATACGAGTTTCAAATAAAAAGCTATGAATTTCTATATGAACTTCCAATAAAAAGCAGCGAATAAATTGTGGATTCCCAATAGAATATTACAAATTTCTGAACTAATTTCCAATAAAAAGGATACGAATTTCTATATGAACTTCCAGTGCAAAGCTACGAATTTCTATAAGAATTTCTAATAAGAAGCTACGAATTTCTTTAAGAATTTCTAATAAAAGCTAAGAATTTCTAAATTACTAATAAAAAGCTAAGAATTTCTAAATTAATTTCCAGTACAGAATTACGAATTTCCGTCAGAAATTCTATTAAAAATCTACGAATTTCAAAATGAATTTCCAATGAAGTTACGAATTTCTATATAAATTTCTAATAAAAAGCTGCGAATTTATACGTGAATTTTTAATACCTGTAATGAATTTCTGCAAGAATTCCTATTATAGTGGTACGAATTTCCGAAAGAATTTCCAACACAATGCTACGAAATCTGCATGAGAAATTCTATTCAATTATCGATGACTCTTGGAATAAAAATTCACAATAGCTCTAATTCTCAATTGTGGTAAAGAGTGTTTCGACACTATTTGTTGCCTGCGCAAGTTAATATTTAATTGAGCTTCCTATATAACCAATCTACGTAGAACTAAGTTTGATTATCCGTGCATTAGCTATTATTTAACTACGCAAATATATTAAAATAAATATAGTACTAAAAAAAATAAAATTCATTTTTCCACTGGGATGCTTTAATTAATTTCAAGTTTATGGTCCATAATATAGCTGGGACTCCAGTACCTAAAAGTCTGCATGACTTCTCAGCAAAATACTAGTAATTATAAGCAAGTTATCGGTGATATATTTTGAATTCCACTCGAGTACTCCATTAACAAAATTAAGGCCGGCCATGAACGTCCCATAAACACCAAGAATTCTACAAAAAATCTCCACAAAGTTCTTATGGGAATTTCATCGATGTTGGCTCATTCCACCTTCAGGGGGCTCATACAATTCGGTGTCATTGGTCCCCACGAGTCATTCCAAAGTCATCAATCAATGGAAGGGTGAACTTCAAGTTTGGTCGTCCGATATGTAGATTCCACGGAGAGGAAACCAAGTGTGGTGAGTGTGTCTCTAATATATATAGGCTATATATATGTATGTATGTATGTATGTATGTATGTATGTATGTATGTATGTATGTATGTATGTATGTATGTGATGATTATTATCACTTTTGTACGTGATTCATTTATCACACATTACCACAGGTGAAAAATAAGAAACGGGGTGTAGGTCCTGACCGGTTTCGACTTTATTTCCAAGCCATTGACGAAGGACTGATACAGAGTGTGAGAAGTCACAAATATATATACTACAAGAACAGTACTGTCGTCAGTACTGTTCTTGTAGTATATATATTTGTGACTTCTCACACTCTGTATCAGTCCTTCGTCAATGGCTTGGAAATAAAGTCGAAACCGGTCAGACCTACACCCCGTTTCTTATTTTTCACCTGTGGTAATGTGTGATGTATGTATGTATGTATGTGTATGTATGTATATAATATATATATATATATATATATATATATATATATATATATATATATATATATATATATATATATATATATATATATATAGACGACCACATGAAGGTGAAAATTAAAGACCAGGTACCAAGCGCTTTCGTGTATTGCAATACACGAAAGCGCTTGGTACCTGGTCTTTAATTTCACCTTCATGTGGTCGTCTACGTATATATTTGTCACGTGCAGTTTGGTGACTTATTGCTGATATATATATATATATATATATATATATATATATATATATATATATATATATATATATATATATATATATATATATATATATATATTATGCATTTTATACTCTGTATGTGCGCATGCAGCTTTTTACAAATGCACATTCACGTGCTTTTACATTAACTTCATATTGAGTTCAGTCGTATGTAATTTATTATTTCAAATCATAATAACTATTGTATGTTCCGAAAATTTCATTTCATCCTCCAGAATCTAATCACGGTATTTTGCTTTTCTCAAACTCCTCACCATCTATTCTACGTGACTTCGAGAGAGAGAGAGAGAGAGAGAGAGAGAGAGAGAGAGAGAGAGAGAGAGAGAGAGAGAGAGAGAGAGAGAACATATTTGCAGAAATGAGCAACTCTTAGAGATGACAGTGAAAATGAAAAAATAAATTGTTGTACTCCTAGCTGCCAAGAAAACTGTGAAAGGAGGAAAAAAAAGGAACAAAAGAATTTTGCTGAGCTTTCGAGATTCCAGCAGCGGGAGAGAGACCCTGAGGCAGCAACACAGTTGCTTCTGACTTGCTTGTTACTACAGCAGGACAAATAATTCTCTCGGTCAAGTTCCGGTCATTGTCCCTTTCATTTTCTATCCTAATAAATTTCGCGCAAGCAGACAACAAACATCTTCATGTCAGGTAATTTCAAAAAGAAAGCAAAAATAGCATAACAACTTTTATCAATGCAATCCTCATAACAGAGTATTATTTAGAACTTTGGCTTGAAATTGGCAGTCAGAAAGTCTATTACACGCCACACCATGGCATCTTGCTTTTGAAATGGCTCCCTTTATTAAGAGCTATCAGTTAATAATTCACGAACTTGTGTAAACCAATCGAAATAAAATACTATTCAGTAAATAATCTATTTTCTGTTCACGTCAAAAAGTCATGAATTACCAATGGTGAAAAACAATGTAAATGCAATATAAGCCTTAATTTTTGTTGGGAAATGGTTATGCATAAAACTGAAACACTTAACACTAACACACATAGTATTTGATAAATAGCAATACATCAAAAAGGCCTTGGAGAATCAGTTATAAACATGGCCTAATTATATCACTAGGAAATCTTTGGTCTCGCACAGTGCTCGGGCTCAGATACCACTCTTATCAAGGCAGTGTGACCGAGATCTGCAACCTCTTGATAGTTTGAAACGGAAGGTCGTCAGCATCCAAGCAGAAAATATCATTCGTATAATATACCATAATATATTTTTCTTTATCTCTCCTGTATAATCCTAATCATATATGAGCTGCTTTAATCTATTTCGGACACTCCGCAGAACAAACAAACTAAAATAGTACTAGAATAAAAATCTGCTTCTGCTTGAAACTGATAAGCTACAATCTCTTTTATATTTTTCCAAAGATGTCTTTATTTTCGTTACGATTCCACTGCCTATCCACCAAAAGGACGACTTTTACTTGACAGAAAAAAGAAGTAATATTCCGTCAGCAAAGAAGGTGACAAAACTGTTCTGGATATTTTTACCAATATCGGACATTACGAGAGAGAGAGAGAGAGAGAGAGAGAGAGAGAGAGAGAGAGAGAGAGAGAATGTGTATCGACACCTTTAAAAAATACAAGAAGGCCTCAACCTTGGTGAACCAAGAATAAATCCCTTCTCACTCTCTACATCTACTACATCTAATATTTCTCCCTTAAAGGGTGATGATGAAAAAATGATACTCAACAAAGAGGACAAAGCGACACTGCTTCGCAGGGCCTTTAAAACTAAACAGCCTTCGGCTGCCGCTCCTCTTCCTGTCAGACTGAACTACTTAACACCCTATTTTCTTTTTAGCTCTAGGTAACCTAGACATTTGGAGCAGAGAAGATTCAGAAGATTAATAACCGCAAGTCAGTCTCGATTTTCCCAATCCTCCAGTACAAATACTTGAATTTAGAAAATTGTTCCTGACATTTGGAATTTGCCCAACAGAAAAAAGCTACTATTCATGACTGCCTTCTATATTTAACTATTCGGAGTTACATTCAAGACAAATGGATCACCTCTTGCCTTGTTAAAGTTGATTTTATTGCTCCCTTGGACTTTCTCTATGAGCTATTAGAAATTGTAATACGGAAGTTGGAACTTACATACGAGTATCTGAACCTCACACTTTTAATGGGTAACAAGAATTAAGGACAGTTATTTTTAGTAAACTAGTCCTATACACTTTAATGTTCCTCAAGACAATGCACTGGGACCTTTGGTTTAGTCTAGCGAAATGACTGCTGTCCTTGAAAATAAAATAGTACAGCGTGCACATCCTGCAATTCTAGGTGCAGTTGTCTACTCTCCTTGATTTGTACAAGAACGCTGTTAATAATATCCCATTATTTGATCACTGGCAAATAAAACACTCCATTCTAAATCCTTTACTGCTGTCATATGCCACCAACAGTTAGAAACGAATCTTGACAACACACAAGAAAAACGAATCTTGACAACACACAAGAAAGATATTAACTAAAGAGCTTTAAGTACTCCGAATTCATTTTCTTTCATAGAACTTCAGAAGGTTGCTTTACAAATGCTCTTAAAATAAAGTGTCTTGAACATACTGCTACACGTGTAACAACTGCTGGTAAGAAATATATTACCGTAATTAAGTACTCTAAAACAGGAGCTAACGAAGTTTTGAAAATGGTTTCAATTATAGTACCTTATGACATATATGGCATTTTCTTAATTAGGTTATAAATATAGAGAGGGTTCTTTTCGTAAGTAATGGATTCTGTTTCATCACAGAGATTTGGATGTTATCATGTGATGGTATTATTATTAAAACAGTTTTATCAGACCACTGAGCTGATTATCAGCTCTCACAAGGCTGGCCCAAAGAATTTTTTTTTTAAATATATTTTGCCATTTAAATTATAATTTTTTAAAAAGTTTATAGATATATAGTTTCATCTGCAGAGAATGCATTCAAAATATGGCTGCAAAGGTAATCAAAGCAAGTGAATTTAGTAAGAATGAAGTAAGAATAGTATATACGATGATGGATGAAAAATTCTGCCAGGGTGAAACACACAGGTGCGGATGCGATGCTGTAATGGATAAGCAAAATTCAAATGAAGGGTCACTGTAATTGCGGGTATAGGAGTGTAAAAATCAATGAAATATTATTCGAGGTTAACTGAATATCAACTTAATTAATACTGGAACAACAATAACTAAAAAATATAAAAGCAAATATTAACCTTCATTTCGTCCCATGCCCGAGTTCACGAAATTCATGCGTGAGCAATATTGCGTTGAAATCTAAACTTTTCTTGGCAAATAGCAGACTTAAACCGTGAATGAGATGTAAAACATAAGCACGTCTAAAAGGGAAACAAGAGAATGTAAACTAGTAGCACTTCTTAAGAGATTAAAAGTTATTTGAGACATCAATTCACTGTTTAAGAGTTATCTGAAATATTAATTCAATGTTTACAAGTTATCTGAAATGTTAATTCATTGTTTACTCGGGTTTCTATGCACTTCGTAATTACATAGGACACAATTAGCAAGTTGTTCTCTTATTATTACACAGGTTTCTCTTTTTTAGGCATTTTCCTAGTGCCTACTGCTCGAGCTTCATGAGAGTTCTGTTCCTTTCACTGTTTCTTTGGTGGGGTAGTGGTTGATAATGGCTACAAGTTGCTATAAAATTCATTGACAACCTCAGTTCAAACATTCATATCAATTCTCTTTCCTTTCTTTGGTTACTGTAAATTTCAAAGGTAAAGATTTTTGGGTCGCTATTATGTCATTTACAAAAAAAAAAACTCCAGTTTTAACTATTTTAACTTTCTTCAGATTTGCAATTAGTTTTATTCCCGTTCTAACACCGTCATACAAACTCAACGGCACAGTCATTATCATCTTTGAAACGATGAAGTCCTTCATAAGCAAGAATTGAAACTTACTCATATCATGTTTATCTACTCAATGTGTTGAGTCGTTTTAAAAGTTTATATAGCTTAGCTATTCTGCTTTAAACCTAACTTTCCCGCCCTTATCAGGTATGAGCACTATTTTTTCATCAATAACAGATGTTACATTGTAGGGGTACAAGTTTGAACTATGAGTCACAAGTTTCTTCTCAGTTCAATATGTTGAGGTTGTTGGTCCTATTAGAGAAAATGTAGTGATGTTATTTTTAATACAAGTGCCCTTGCCTTTTATATTGCAACAAGGATATTGAAAATCCATCCTGGGTGTTGTCGGGTACACACACAAAATAATTCAGTCAATAACGTTCTTTTTAAAAGACTCGCCAGAATATAACCCGACTAAAACCATGTAAACTAGGATATTAACTGGCCCAGTGTGAAATGGTCTTCTGCGGATATTCCGTGAAATTGTCAAATGTACCCATAAGATTTCACGCAGTTCTTTCACCGATAAACAGTACTAAATAACAAAATGAAACTCATCACTTTGTAGTGTAATGTTCGTTTTATTATTAGATTTGTCTTCACAAAGACCTTTTACCGCATTTGATAGTTGCCATCAAAAAAGGACCCCATGATCAACATTTTGATTTGCTCCCACCTCTTTCAGACTTCCTCTAAGGACTCCACGTCTCTAGAGTTTTACTGCAGGGGACGTTAGTGTTCAGCTTTCTTTTTACGACCTCGTCTTACGCCGGATTTCTCTTGATGACCTCGTAAGAGGACATTAGCTTTACAGTATGTCAAAGACATTACGTCGAATGACCTCTCCTTTCCGAACTCTGAGTAATTGTTCCCAAACGAGGGAATGATCTGTCGACGGCCAATTGCCACGGGGACAAAGCTGTAAGAGACATTTTGTAAATACCCTTTGTCTCTGAGGTTGACGAGGTTAGTATACCCTCTTTGGTTAGTCGTAGTCCAAGGATGGCCATGCAATGCCAAAACTACGTAAGACCCCACTCAATAATGGTTGGAGAATGACAAACCTAAGAGACAGTTCGAGGTTAATAATGGCTCGAAGATGACAAAGTTAAGAGAGATCCTTCGACCCGAGGATAATTAAGTTGACATAGACCCTTTGTTCCCAATAAGGACAAACTATAGAAAGAGGAATAACGTTCGACAATGAAGGTATGCGAAAATGACAACGAGAGGGTAATCAAGAGAAAACAGACCCATTGTATACAAGGACGGAAAAGTTCAGTGAACTTTATTTCTGACGATGGCGAACTTACACAATGACTAAGCGCAAGTACTGGTCTGAAAATGAGAAAGGTAGTCATGCTCAATTGTTAGGAGACATGATTCTTTTTGTATTGTCCAAAATCTCAGACTCAATGTGACGTTGCCAAGTGGTGTTGAACTTTTTTTTTTTTTTTCCAATGTCAAGTTTGCGAATTCACAGCTAGCACCATTTTCCCTATCGTTATAAAAATATGATCCCTTTTATGTATTGGTATAATTCGTAACCTGTGTGATTTGAACTTTTTTTTTTTTTTTTTTTTACATTGCTCATTTCAAAGCACGGTGTGATAAGGTTAGGGTTGCCGTCAATGACAGTGCGCTTAACATGATCCTCGGGCTTGTCAACGTAACTACCTATGCAGCATTATAACAGTAGACCTATAAGCTCAACAGTCGTAACAACATTTTCAAAATAGGAATATGAATTACAACAAGTTTTCTTTGAATGTTGAAGTTTCAGGCTGCCTGTATGTTGCAAAACGATTTATAGGTCTAAAAAAAATAATTTAAGCATTCTGAGATGTAATCTGTTACTAAAGAATTTATTTGTAGAGACTACCAGTTCTTTAAAGAATAAAAGATGATGATGGTTTTAATTATGTGGAGAAGATGGCTATTAATCGAAATATCTATTAGTATTAATATCAAGGCCTATGTAACATTTGTTTTTTAACTGGCTTAAAATATTATTTTCTAAAAGTCGTTCTGCTCGCTTTTGGTGTATAATTTCTTCATTCATTAGGCAACTTGAAATGCAAGAATGTGTAGATAACTTCAGAGATGTGAATGGTACGCGTAATGTATTTGTGGTAATTACAGAAATCTGACACATCTAGGCCTAGGAACAAAATCTTGGCTTTAACAAAAGAAAAATTGCACAGGCGAATATTTGTTAATAAGCCATAATTTTTGAAGTGTTTAAGAAATATAACTTAAATCATTTTATTTTCATGAAAATCAAAATATTCCTCTAACAAATATAAAATTAATGTTTTCGACATAATTTCATTGTCGCTACTCACTGTAGGCCTAATTTCCAGGTAGTTCATGAGCCACTCTAATGGTTGCGTCACACACGCTCCGCCCACCCGTTGGTATCGGTGGATGCGTTCTAGCTACAGTAATAATTTCGTATTTACTTACTGACATAACATTTTCAGCGTGGAGGCGTAAGAACAATCAAATAGGACTATTTCAAATTTTATGGTTGCATTGGAAGCAATGTTTTTAGTCTTTTAATTAGCCTACTACTCTAACATTTGAACTGAGGTTTGATGATGACATTTTGTCAAACGCACCGGCGATGAATGAACGAGTTTTGGAAATGTTTCGTAACAGTTTTTCGGAAATTTGGCTACGCGTGATGTTTTCTTACAGTTTTGAAAAATATGACAGATTTCACTCTTATGAAACATATTATGGCCTTATTGTATGAAATAATCGTGTTTTCGCATTGAAATAAGAGTTAAATATGGAGCATTTTGGTTGCCAGTTCGTGAATTTTGAACGAAAACCTCTGCAATCATGTTGTGTCACTTAAGAGCATAGCTGTACAATTATGCTAATTGTCAATGATAGTGCGATGACAGCAAGGCTACCACATACTAATGTGTTCTGTGTTTAAGTAAACAAAAATGGAATATATAAAATAATACCATAGAATATTGGTTCTCTTAACAAGGAAAACTGCTTTACTATTCATATGAAACGCACAAATATTAACACATACATATGTATATACAGGTATATGTGTTTATATGTGTGTGTGTGTGCGCGCGCGCCTGTATCTATGTATTCCACGGGAATACAGAAAGGAGTATATTCCAAATTATAATTCTATTTTTGTGAATATTTAAAAATTAGGGCATTGTACATATTTGCAACATTATATATATATATATATATATATATATATATATATATATATATATATATATATATATATATATATATATATATATATATATATATATATATATATATATACAGGGTGTTTCAAAATTAGAGGCCTTCCCCCTCTACAGCATAAACTAAAATTGACACTGACAAAAACAAAAGTAATTCAGAACAGGTATTTATTTAAGTTTTTCTCTGAGTATTTAATATTTTGTGTGGCCTCCATCTGCCTGTACCACAGCCTGCGTTCTTGAGGGGTATGATTTCAGCAAATCGCAAAAAGGCTGAGACTCAAACTCCATTTCCCTGAGCACTTCGGTCACCTCTCTTCGCAGGTCGTCGAGGCCTGGTATACCATCATAGTTCACTGTGCACGCTTCAACACGATCCTTTAAGATACTACCAATGTTTTCACACACATTAAGGTCGGGGAGCTGCCTGGAAATTCACTTGACGAGAAGAAATTGATACCATTGTTTCGAAGCAGCTCCTGTGTCTGAAGAGCCTTGAAACATGGTGCATTACCCTGCAAAAATGTGACTTCTTCAACAGATAACACATTTTCAGGATCTTTGAGGAAACGAAATACTCCACCAGTAAGCACAGTTTCTCTGAAGTATTCGCCATTCCATGACTGTCCTTTTTCTTTGATGATCCACATTAGCCGTTTGGCTGTGAAACAGAAAAATTCCCAAATATTCAGGAAATTTCACAACTTGGCGATAGCGTACGTCATTGCTGACATCATCCAACTTTGCAGCCCAAATGATGTCATTTTTATGATTTGCCTTCCTGACTGTGTAAATGAAGAATACATCTGATGCAGCAACATGGAGAAAGTCAGCTTCATCCCAATCTTTAAGAAATAAACCACAAAACCATGCACGGTCTTCTCTCTGTTGCTGAGTGATGTTGGGCTTGCTGAAAACATGAAATGGCTTGATTCCAGATTTTTTCAACTCACGATATACAGCACTATAACTTCTCTTCTTTCCCCTTTTTGTTTTTAGTTCAAGCACCAATTTACATAAAGACTTTCTTGGTCTACCCACTGCCTCAGTTATGATGTCTTTTGACTCCTGAGAAAGGACTTCAGGCCTTCCAAGATTCTCACTCTTTTCGCAATGACAGTCATATGGATTTTTGTTCCAGTTTCTTTTAACTAAGGATTCATCTCTTTTAATGTATTTAGCTATCCAGGAACGTGAAATGAAGGATGCGCCAGCATCCCTGGCCTCTCTGAAGGTTATAGCCTGGATTCGGACAATCCATCTGATTTCCTACGAGTCGTTAGCCATGGCTGTATCTAACGCCATCACTCAGCCTGAAAATACAAGAAATGTAAAATGAAAAATATCTTAATAGAAACTTAAAATAATGTACTTGGAGATAGGCTATGGCAGAAAACTTCATAACTATCCATTTGTTCTATGGAGGGTGGGCTCTAATTTCGAAACACCCAGTATACACATACATACATGCATGCATACATAAACTACTTTGTATATATAAATTTTTCTGCCACATACATACATTAACAGATAAACAAATAGATATATTGAAAAACAGAAAGAGATAGATAGATATCACACGCATTTTTCATTATATATTTGCATATGGTTAATGAGACAATAATACTTTTTATGGTCGTTCAAAAACCTTACAAGTGTATCATTTCAGCTACTCCAAATTCAATGTACAAAAAACAGTACCAACTCGTCCAGCTAGAAAACCTCCGTTTTCCTTTCCCATTATTTAGAACTCGGTAACCATAAACGCAAAGAATGTTTAGTTGCACTGAGTAAATAAAATTTCGTATAAAAGTGATCCGATATTGACTTACAAACTGGAGAGCGATGGGGCTTTGTGAATTATTTACCAGCAGCAGTAGCAGTGTACTGCGAGGTTAAATTCCTGATGTTAAAAAAAAAAAAGAGAGTTTTACTAGCTAAGCTAGACGAGTGGCTGTCGACCATGACCTTACATTAAACCTACAGTACCTGCAGTACTTTAAGGCTACTAAGTGAGAACACATATAGACTTCTCTTTTATTGTCATTTATATATATATATATATATATATATATATATATATATATATATATATATATATATATATATATATATATATATATATATATATATATATATATATATATATATCTGCGTGTGTGTTCTATGAAGAACAAGTAGATAATGCGCCAAAGTTTCTTCGCAGCAATCGAGTTTTCTTTACAGCCGCTACAGCGTATAATCAAGGCCACCGAAAATGGATCTATCTTTCGGTGGTCTCGGTATAATGCTGTATGATCCTCTGCCCATGAAACTAACCACGGCCCGGTGGTGGCCTATCCTATACCGTTGCCAGAAGCACGATTATGGCTAACTTTAACCTTAAATCACATAAAAACTACTGAGGCTAGAGGGCTACAATTTGGTATGTTTGATGATTGGAGGGTGGATGATCAATGTACCAATTTGCAGCCATCTAGCCTCAGTAGATTTTAATATCTGGGGGCGGACAGAACAAGTGCGGACGGACGGACAAAGCCGGCACAAGGGTTTTCTTTTACAGGAAACCAAAAAGGAGAAACAGACTGAGACTGGCATGGTTACTTTCAAAGCAATACTAATACAGCCCTCTTCATGTATGCAAGATATAGTTCGTTCACTGGCCAAATTTATTCGGATTAACTCACTCTCCGACGTTATCTTCCTTGGACAGGTTCTGTGGTAAAGGGTCACTTTAAAAGACAGGTAACGGTTTGGTAGAAGTATATTTCTATAGGATAATATTTTCAGTTCCGTCCGACCTGCCGGACAGGTTAGATCATCGACATTAACCAAAGTTTTCAAGTCGTGGCGATTGAAATACATAAATACATGAGTATATGACCTCTTTTAACAATAACAAAAAGAACAGATGTGAAGGAAGCACAAATATTCCTCTATATACAGTAATTTCCTTTGAAATTAGTAATTTGCACTAAAGAACGAACATTTATCAGTATGACACCTCCAATAGTTACCTGCGATTGGGGGAACTGGCATAATTTCACGCCTTCACTCTGTGATCTAACCCTTCTAACAACCTTTACCGGGTACTTTTACGGCATAAGTGTTGAGGGATTTGAAATCTTGAACGTCCAAATCCGCAAACCTTATTGGAAAGTCTCAAGGAGCTTTAGAAGGAGAAACAGGAAGGAAGCTTGTCTCATATGCATTAAGTTGCTCCAAGTTTCCTCGGCCACAATTCAAGGTTCTGGTCAAACCTGCGATAATAGTTTCCAATACGGTTAAACGAAACTGAGGAGAGGGTTCAAAGGAAGACTGGCCGGAATAGCTCGAGTGAGATAGAATAGTAAGTTGTTTCTAAGAGTTAGCCTGTCAAAATTTTAGATAGCGAGGGGCAAGCTGAGTAAATTTCTAGGGAATACTACATGATATCGTTTAATCTCACAGAGCATTAATGTTTCAGCAACATGAATGGCAAAGAGGAGGTGGTCTGCGATAAAGTTACTCATAAAATGGCTGGAAATAAAAGACTGAAAGAGAAGGAACCCTGAGGCACACCTTCCGAATGGGGAGCTGATAAAGACGACGTAAACTGTCAAGAAGCACGTGAACAAAATGAAGAGATGAGTAAACGACGGAAGGAGTGAAGTTGTAGGCCGGGACTCTTCCATGGAAATATCAAACATAACACAAAACACTCCTAGAAGTCGAAGGTAAGATACAAATACTCCCAGAAATCGAAGGTAAGACGACCAGATAATGATAAAGGCCAGAGAGACCACTAATTAGGAGTAATAAGACGACTTCCTTTTGATAATCAAAGAAAAACGCTGATCCCTGACAATCAGACACGCCGAAAAAACTGCTAGCAGAAGGAATACGGGCATTCCATAAGGAGACCGATGAATAGTTAGAATGGTTGCATATCAAACCGTTTAATATCATAAAATGTCCTAAATGAGTTATAACCTGTAACAGCTAAAAACAAGAAAAACTGTAAAGATGAGGAGCATGGACCTCAGAACTGTAATCTTCTAACTTTCATTTATGAACTTCCCTCTACTCATTTCTTCAAGATACAGAAATTGTCGCACTCCGAACCCTGTCAGAACTCACAGATCGTTTTTGTTTTCGTTCTTGGTCGTATTGCTACAAAAAAAAATCATATTTTTCTTTAATGGTCTTTTACTTTATTACTGTTCTCTAAACTAAATTTTCCTCGTACCTCTCTAGGTCATTCTAAGCTCGCTTGGCAAACGAAAGTTTGCGTATTATTAATAAAAATCATAGTAACAGTAGTTATATGGCGTTAAAATTTCAAAAAATTAATTATACTGTCGAAGAAATCAGTTTTGTATTATGAGAAGCATGACTTAAACTAACTGCTTGTGTTAAAAACTTACTTCCAAATACTCGAGTTCTGTTTCTGAATTCGCCTCTCAATATCTAACTTTAGTATTGTTTCCATACTATTTAGCAATAATTGGAAATGCCCACATACATGAGGAAGGATCACTCAGAGTTGATTTCTCCTTAAGTAAAATATATAAAACAGAAGATTCGCGGGAAGTTGTTCCTCATTGTTTAAAGGATTTTGCATAACTTGCAGTTAGCATTCCATTAAATGTATAATCAACCGAGCGATTTTTGAAGAAAGCCAGGGGCGAAGTTGTCATGTTTCTAGTCTATCTTGATCTCAAAATAAATAAGGAAAAATTGTGCTTGAAAGGGACACCACTTTATAAACACATACATACATACATACATACATACACAGATACACACACACACACACAACAGTGTGGATGATGAAAGAATGGAAGCAGCAGTTTAGAGTGAGCCATTCTGAGTAATATGGTAAGATGAGAGAAGAGGAAGTCATCGAATAGATGAAGCAAGGCAGGAAACAAGCTGATTACGTACGATTGGAAGGATGCATGGCGGGTCCATGGAAACCAAGGTTGTTTGTATGAAGTGGAAGTTGGGTTAAGTCGCCTTAATGGAGATGAAACGTGGAACAGGACTGCATACGAATAAAAAAAAATAATTACCTGTTAACTGTGAGTGGCATAAAAGGAACTGAAAGTGTCATAAATGCGGAATTGAAAGTGTCATAAATTAGAGGTGGTAAAACGGGTGTTGCAGATGAAAGGACGGAATAGTGTTTCAGACAGGTGTTTTTGGTTAAAAAATTGAGCCTCATAATTCGGAGGGAAGTGTGTATGATTCGGCACCGTCGAGGGGGAGGAGAGGAAAACCTAAAAAAGGTTGGATAAATGCTAAGGTAGACGTATTGGAAAAAAGAGGCCTAAACATCCAAGCACAGAGAGTGCGTGCAAGATAGTGGCGAATGGCGCAATCAGTTTTAGGGGTTCAACGCGGAGGTAATGGGTCTTCTGTGAGGTTATATGATTTGGCTAGTGTTGTGAAAGTGTTCTGAAGTAAGACATATCCACGATATCGCAGTTAAAATATGAATATGGCAGTGATCGTTGCCTTGCCATTCTTTGGTAAGTGTATATATATGCGTGTGTGTGTGCGCACTCCGATTTGTTATATTTTGAAGCACAGAAAATCCATGTAAAGTTAAAAAAAAAAATAAGAAACCCCAACGGCAACTCTTTTCGAGATAATCTTCAAAGAATCACTAGAGGATACGTCCCTAATTGGCTTCCTTAACATCAAATACTGCCACCTTTCCACGCGAATCATAGTAATTTAATCTCGCGCGTGGTGAGGCTTCAAAGATTCAGAATCCACTGATTCATGCAACTACGCATAAACTCCCACGAGGACGTATATATACGTACACACACACCCCACACATATATACAGTATATATGTATATATATATATATATATATATATATATATATATATATATATATATATATATATATATATATATATATATATATATATATATACACATACATATAAAACAAAAATCTGCATATTTATATTGCATATAAAACGAATAACCGTAGTCTAAGCCAACTCGGCTTTGATGACCTGCGTGTCTTCCCCGCCAGATTACTTTTTGTCATTCAATAAATCTGAACTGCTCCCGGGTTACAGGCAAAAATTAAAATACCTATACGGAATGGAAATAAAAAAAATCCAGTACAAAATCATTTTGTGATCTGGGTTTTGTACAAAATAGAAAGAGAAGAACATTAACATTTTCTATATTGTAAATTGAGGTATGGCATGTTTCATTTAAAACAGTTTACATAGCCACTAACTGTTTTTTGTTTTCTTTTCACATCATTCTATTACTTATACAACATGCCTTCATTCCCAGAAAACACTATATCATATATATAAATGGAAGGTTAGGATATTTTTACAACTTTTGCTAATGCAACTTACGGTGAGGTCATATCATATTGTGAGCGGTTAACATGTTAGAAACACGAGGTAAATAGGCTTCGTTAGCACTTTTTTTATTTATTTATTTTCGCTGCACCTCATTTCTATTCTTCTATCCTATCCCACTTTGACTAATTCACAAGCGCCCTCTTCTCATCCTCGAAAAATAGCTCTGATATGCCCTATACACGACAAACTATGTCTCAAGGAAGCACAAAATCACAAACACTCGGCAAAACGAAAATAAATAAATATGTCCTAACGACATACGTACCTGGAAGTTGAACATAACCAACCGAAACAGCAACCACGTGAAGACAAAAACGGATGTCGCTCACTGTAAATTAGTCATTTGTATTTTGCCTTCCTTCTTAAGTACAATGGAGGACATTCAAACAAACAAGTCTCAACTAAAGACAAATTCACTAACAGGAAATCTAAATAAAGTTTTCCATAAAGTTTCTTCAGCAGTAAATATTAAACTTATAACTTTCACCTTGTAAAAAGAAATGTCTTCATTTCCTTCACTTAAGACGGGCACAAAAAACATGGAAAGTAAGAAAAGGAAAGTCTTAAAATTTTCTACTACGATTTCCGATCTGGTGCCTTATCTATTAAAAAACGAATGATGGCCTCATTATATTACTAATATCTTTGGATCCTTTTATTATCTATCAGCCACCAACCCCCATCATATACAGGTGGCAGCTTCTGCTCTTGATAGGATGAGATCCTTATTGTTATCTCAGCCAACTGGGATTCTCGCTCTTCTTGCTTTTCGCTCTCTCGGGTAATTCGGGGACAACGCATAATGACACACAAGGTGCTTTGGGTACAGAAAATTGAAACGAGCATACTGTACATACACCAACTTTATTTTGGGGGAGGGGGAATGAAAATCGTTTATCTCATTATAACATACGTAATAGGCTTTCGATATATTTCCATTAACGAAGATCTAACATCCCATTTTCTCTCTCTCTCTCTCTCTCTCTCTCTCTCTCTCTCTCTCTCTCTCAGACACACACAAAACAAACTAACACACACACACACACACACACACATATATATATATATATATATATATATATATATATATATATATATATATATATATATATATATATATATATATATATATATATAAATAATATATATATATATATATATATATATATATATATATATATATATATATATATATATTCTACTGAGGTATTAGGCAGTACAACTTGAATGTTGCTGCCCTTGGAAAAAGCCACTTACTGGAAATACCAAGTAAAGGGTTGCAGACTCCTGTTAAGGAAGAAGTGCCCTCTAATGACAGATACCCGTCTTCTGAGACCAGCGATAATAGAAGTTCATGTCACCAGGATTCCAAACAATGAAATAACTAAGCAGTAGTGCTATCGCTGTCAAGCGAAGTGAAAAATCACTAGATAGGAAGAAGAAATATGCAAATACAAAAATAAAAAAGGTTGAGGCGGCGGTTTTGAATGTGTACGGATATAACGCAGAGAAGAAATGTATTATAATTGACATTTCTTCACTGAGAGATTTACATGTTATAGCAATCAAGGATGGTGCCCAAACACATATGCTCTGACACAATAAATTTCAGTTAGCAGTATTGGTTGTCAGATTTGGAAAAATAAACATATTCAAAAATATGAATGCTAAAACATTCCTTGCTAGTTTAATCAACATTACTGTGACTTCATATCACGACATCGTCAACACCGAAAATCTGTTGAGAGTTACCCTCTCAACAGTGTAGTTTTCTTTATGGTACTTAACTGGATGATAGAAAATGAAAGAACTTGATACATATATATATATTGATATATTTAACTATCAAAATATCTTATTTCATGTATATATATATAAATTATATATATATATATATATATATATATATATATATATATATATATATATATATCTATATATATATATATAGTGTATATATAAAATATATATATATATATATATATATATATATATATATATATATATATATATATATATATATATATATATATATATATATATATATATATATATATATATATATATATATATATATATAGGGTGTTTCCAGCCCCCTCTACAGCATAAACTAAAAACAAAAGTAATTCAGAACAGGTATTTATTGAAGTTTCTCTCTGAGTATTTAATATTTTTTGTGTGGCCTCCATCTGCCTGTACCACAGCCTGCATTCTTGAGGGGTATGATTTCAGCAAATCGCAAAAAAGCTGAGACTCAAACTCCATTTCCCTGAGCTCTTCAGTCACCTATCTTCGCAGGTCGTCGAGGCTTGATATACCATCACAGTTCACTGTGCGCGCTTCAACACGATCCTTAAGATACTACCAATGTTTTCACACGCATTAAGGTCAGGGGAGCTACCTGCAAATTCACTTGACGAGAAGAAATCAGTACCACTGCTTTGAAGCAGCTCCTGTGGCTGAAGAACCTTGAAACATGGTGCCTTATCATGCAAAAATGTGACTTCTTCAAAGATAACACATTTTCAGGATCTTTGAGGAAACGAAATACTCCACCAGTAAGCACAGTTTCTATGAAGTATTCGCCATTCCATGACTGTCCTTTTTCTTTGATGATCCACATTAACCGTTTGGCTGTGAAACAGAGAAAAATTCCCAAACATTCAGGAAATTTCACAACTTGGCGATAGCGCACATCATCGCTGACATCATCCAACTTTGCAGTCCAAATGATGTCATTTTTATGATTTGGCTTCCTGACTGTGTAAATGAATTCATCTGATGCGACAACATGGAGAAAGTCAGCTTCATCCCAATCTTTAAAAAATGAACCACAAAACCATGCACGGTCTTTTCTCTGTTGTTGAGTGATGTTGGGCTTGCTGATAACATGAAATGGCTTGATACCAGATTTTTTCAACTCACGATATACCTTCTCTCCTTTCCCCTTTTTGTTTCTAGTTCAAGTGCCAATTTACATAAAGACTTTCTTGGTCTACCCACTGCCTCAGCTATGATGTCTTTTGACTCCTGAGAAAGGACTTCAGGCCTTCCAAGATTCTCACTCTTTTTGCGGTGACAGTCATATGGATTTTTGTTCCAGTTTCTTTTAACAAAGGATTCATCTCTTTTAATGTAGTTAACTATCCAGGAATGTGAAATAAAGGATGCACCAGCATCCCTGGCCTCTCTGAAGGTTATAGCCCGGATTCGGTCAATCCATCTGTTTTCCTCAGAGTCGTTAGCCACGGCTGTATCTAACTCCGTCACTCAGTCTGAAAATACAAGAAATGTAAAATGAAAAATAGCTTAATAGAAACTTAAAATAATGTACTTGGAGATAGGCTATAGCAGAAAACTTCATAACTTTCCATTTGTTCTGTGGAGGGGGTTCTAATTTCAAAACACCAGTATATATATATATATATATATATATATATATATATATATATATATATATATATATATATATATATATATATATATATATATATATATATATATATATATATATATATATATATATATATATATATATATATATGCGAGGAAGATCTGCTTTTAATGCCTTTATAATTTCCTTAGATTTTCCCAATAAGTGTTGGTTTGTTAATTTTCATTTCATCGCTACAAACTTTGCAGAAGCACATACACACAAACAATAAACTTCCTTCTCACATAATGCAACTACTCTTTTTTTTTCGTGTTCTCAAAACATACCTTGAATCAAAGCTATGTATTTTCCAGTCTGAAATGTATAAAAATTGTCAAAATTTTAATACGGCTACATACAAACATCCGTTTCATCGCATTATTGTTCTTAAATGAACTCCAAAGGCCTTTAAGGTTGTGGATTATCTCTTCGAATTTTTTCCTTGTTGTAAGTGCTTCTTCTGACTAAAACAATATAGAAACCAGCTTTCACATCTACGCTTTTAAGAGCATTATGTAGTCCTACATAGCCGAGTATACTGATGATGAAACAGTTTTAACTGGGAATAAAAGCAATATATTAAAATATCATGATTCTGTATTAGAAAGTGCATTAAGAGTGGAAAAAATAACTTTTTTGTGGTAGCACCACGGAAACTCACGACTCAAAATTTGCTTATACCACCATATAGTAATAATTTTACACAGATTTAAAGCTACCTATAATAACAGCAATTACTGCATGTAAATAACAACAACAACAACAACAATTATTATTATTATTATTATTATTATTATTATTATTAGCGCTGTTTCTTATATCTTGTAAATTTCCTTTATAAGAACAAAAATCAGAGCATAAGTTCAGCTGCACATGTTGCTATGACAGAGTTAGTACCAGTAGGCCTAAGGCTTATTACAACAATTAAACGCGCGCGCGCACGCACGCACGCACGCACACATACTCAGAGCATATTGCAAGGCGCTGGTAGGCGCAATAACGAACAGAATTTTGAAGGCACCGTTAACTAAGAGCACTTAATCAAAAAAATAGAATCTATGGAAAAAAGAAATATTAAGGGCAGAGTATGGACAAAATAAAATAACATCAGACAGAGAAAATGATTAATGAGATTTAATCCTACAAATATTTAGGAACAGTGATATCTAAGACAGGTTCTCTTTTCATCATGGCAAGCTATATACGATTTGAAATGAAATAAACTGAAATTACATGCCAAAGTAAGATAATACATTTGCTCTAAGGTTATGAATCATGGTGACAATTAAACCATTTCTTAAAGGTTCTGTCGATCTGAGAGTTAAACTTCAAATAATATTAGGAGTCACAAGGCAGGATAAAGTGAGAAATGGTACGTTAAGGGAAATTGCGGAGGTTCCATATGTCGACGAGATAATGATGAAGAGGATATGGAGATGGGTTAGTAATGTACTTCGCACCACCTGGGGAGAATAGAAAGTGATTGTGTCAGCTGGGCTCCCTCGAGTGCCAGAAGGTTTGGAAGACCCACAATGCCTTCGACGAGAACTTTGAAATGGGAAGCTGGAGATCAGCGGAGATTTGTGGAAATAAAACACAGGAAAAACACGAACGGCGGAATTTCACAGAAACCCTTTGTGTCGCAAAGCGTTGGAGGCGATGAAGATCATAAATCTATTTTCGACAAGGTATAATTTGACATGATTTGGATGTGCGTACAATATTCAAGGACACTAACTTTTATGCAGCATAATGGAGACCTTCTTTACAAACTGCACGTTAACTGGAACCATTTTGAAAGAAACTACATTATTTCCATTATAAATATAAGGATTTTTACTTGCGAAACTAAACATAATTGAAGAAATGTGTCATCAAATTATACGTTCCACGATTAAAAGTTTCTAAAGCATGCACGACTGACCGAAGTGATTAGTTACTCGCACTGATAAACCCACATCGACGTAATTGTGAACATTAAATATACATTTAAAAGTTAATTATAAACATTAAATATACTTTATCATTTGAATTAAAACTCCACTTAGCAAGGTCATCTGTTTCATTCTTTGAATGTCTCATAACACCAGTTTCTGAGTTTTAATTTTTCCCATACTACACCATATAAAACACACAATAAAAAATGGGTACTGTAAACGCGAATTTCCTGAAAGTATGACCGAGAATTATTTCAAAAAGCACCCTAAAACTGCAGCAAGCGGAAGGTTATATGCTAGCCTCTACCAGCAACATTCAACTCCCTCATAAAAGTTGTCTCCCAGGCCTAGAAATGACAAAACTCAGTCACTGTATTATATTTGTCACGAAAATGACTGCTGACAAAGTAATGTATACATCAATATCATTAGTTTACAATATCTCAGACAACACACGTAACAGCATTAAGGAAGGCCTAGAGATTCATCAACTATTGGAAAAACACGTTAAATATGCTGCCGTCATAGCCAGAGATCTATTACTCATTTCAAGCACAATCGTTTACAATCACTAATGCACTGACACGAAATACCCATTCTAATTATACACTAATGAAAAATAAGCTGCTACTGTATAGTCAACTCTACGAATGTCCCCGTGGAATAACTATCCTTCCGCAGCAGTCATTAAAGATTTAACAGGAATTGAGAGAGAGA
>NC_089744.1:68425081-68470081 GCF_040412425.1 Macrobrachium rosenbergii | reverse complement strand
AGATGGATTCTGGTTTGTTATATAAATTTAATTGTTCAAGAAGTGAACCAAGACATATTATTCTCGCTGCAAAAAGAGATTGTTGATGATGTGGGTTACTCTACCAAATTCTCTATGAAAAGGCGTCAACAAATCTAAACATAAAATTCAATAGGATAATTTTGAAATATTAGTTAGAATCTCGAACGACCAACATTTAACCTTTCTTGAATCGTTCATTAGGGAGAATGTTCCAAAGTAAAGTTCCCAGGAAACACAGCTGTACATATCGTGAGTTCTTTGAACCCCAAAATGCCATTTTCGGTTACTTAGCTTTCCCCCTTTGGCAATGAAAGGAGAGTCTCCTCTCCTTATATTTACATTCAATTTTTTGTTATCATACTTTGTTTTCATTTTGTCGAGTCGTGTAATTATACATATTGTCTTTCCAGCCTTGAAAATTAGACAACTGTGGTAGAGAAACGTTTGCTATTTTAAATAAAGTAAAGTACACATAAATATGCAGCAAGCCTGTCTTTCTCGGAAGGCTATGTCTGGTCCCAAAATTTAGTAACCTCCTACTTCCTATTCTACATATATATATATATATATATATATATATATATATATATATATATATATATATATATATATATATATATATATATATATATATATATATATATATATATATATATATATATAATATATCACACATTACCACAGGTGAAAAATAAGAGGCAGGGTAATGTGTGATAAATGAATCACGTAAAAAAGTTATTATAATCATATATAATATATACACATATATAAATATAATATATAAATATATACATATATAAGTACATATATATACACGCGCGCGCACACACACAAACACACACGTATATGCATATATATGCGCGTGTGTCAACACAAATACGATATATAAATCTTAACTGGCATCTTAAATCATTCCTTGTCAAAGCAGTTCGATGGAACGATCAGCAATTCACACGTTCGTTCACTCGCTTCCGAGTATAACTGCAAAGTAACTCAACCTGAGGGAAGATTAATAGTTCGTACTGAACTTGAAAGGGTTAACATTTCACTTTGGGTCATATTTCCTTCAGCTTGAAAGTTAATTTAGGGTCATTCCTAACATCCTTGTGTTCGTTAACCACTGAGCCTTGGCATTTGGAGGTGGAAACAGTCTTTTCTCTTGCACAGATCAAAGATGCAAAAGTTTATAACAATAATAATGATAATAGAAATATGGCAGCGTTACACGTAGCAGTACGTTTCTGGGTAAAGGGCACTAATGCTAGACGCAGTTAGCATGTAACCCACTAGGAGGACATTCTGAATCAAAAGACCCACTCGCCAAGTATTAAAGACAATAAGGGAAAGAAAGTTTTAAATGTAATATTCAGAATATCATAATCATTGTATTATCAGGCAGTTGTTACAAATTTTTCATACTTTCCAGTTTATTTAATGGCTTAAAAGTCAGGCATAAAAATATCAGATAGTAAGACGCACTTATAAAATGAAAGTTACTCTAATGGTAAAAGTTTATTTCAAGATTATTCCTACTATATTAGGAAAATCCACTTTACAAGTTAATCCTGTAATGTATCTTTGAACAAACCAAAAGTGAAAATTCATTGCAAGTGGCATGATCTGGCTTTGTTCTCATACATGCATTTAATGCTAC
Source organism: Macrobrachium rosenbergii (assembly GCF_040412425.1). Taxonomy (NCBI): domain Eukaryota; kingdom Metazoa; phylum Arthropoda; class Malacostraca; order Decapoda; family Palaemonidae; genus Macrobrachium; species Macrobrachium rosenbergii. The sequence goes on along the minus strand of NC_089744.1, from coordinate 68,468,406 downwards.
ATGTACAAGCAGAAAGAGATACGTACGTATCGCTCTCTGCTTCCGCTACATCTCCAGTAGCCCAAGTGACCCCGCAAATACTAACAGATGCACTACCAATAAGCCATGGCACAGAAGCAAAAGTATATATATATATATATATATATATATATATATATATATATATATATATATATATATATATATATATATATATATATATATATATAACATATGTGTATTATATATATATATATATATATATATATATATATATATATATATATATATATATATATATATATATATATATATATGTATTTATATACATATAAATATATATATTTATATGTGAGTGTGTGTTTTTGTGTGTGTGAGCGCGCTTGTACGTGCATTTGTATGATTGCCGTTTGGTTTAGTAAATACATGCTACAATAGCGTATCGGGGGGTGGGGGACCTGGCCGCGTGCCCCCCTCATTAAAAATGGCAAAAAATAATATTTAGGATTTAGATAATAATATAAATGATAAATAATATTCTAAAGGTGAGTAAATACTTCCAGATATCAACTACTGAATTCTAAATAAGATGCATGAATTATCCCTCTCTCTCTCTTCTTATATTTCTAAAATACTGATATATATTCATATATATACACGCATACATATATATACTTATACATAAACACACACATATATATGTATATATACATATATGTACACACATATATGTATATATACATATATATATATCTGTGTATGTATAACATGAAAATTGGTGCCCCACATGAAATTTTTCTGGATCCGTTAGTGACATGATATATAGATTTCTGGTTTTTGTATGCTGGTGTTTCAGCAACTAAAAACAATTTCAACTAAAATTAAAGAATTTCAAAACGAATAAAGTCAGGAAATCTTCATTTAATTTATACATCTAGATATAACCCAAGCATTTATTAAATTGGTTTTTTCATCATAATTTTTACTTTACTAACTACTTATAAATTCACCTAATATTACTTTTACTTAGAATTCTCAGATGAAGTCGAAAAAATTTCAAGAGAAAAAATGAAAGATAAAATTATGTTCTATTTTGCAAAATAGATTATCTTAACACTAGCAAATGTACAGATGTAAAAACAAAATGACGAGAAAAAAACTGACGTACCTTTAATTACTGAAGCTTCAAAAAAATCGATGCCTCTGCAGAAAGTCTTGATATGTTGCCAAAAGAATTCTCGTGTAAATCCTACTTTGTTTAAACTGTTCTTTTATGTCTTTTTCAACGTAATTATTATTATTACTATTATTTGTGCTTTTGCCACTTTCAATTTCACACTGATCCTAAACAAAATTGTTTTTCTTTTTCGCACTTGACCCCCCAAAATTGATTTTCTCCTTTACCTAATTTTCTAAATTTAACGTTTCAGTTTCACATATATTTTTTGCTGCTTTTGAAGCTTAAGATACTTTTTATTCGCTTAAATAACGGCTTTATGACGCTGGAAATAAAAATATTTCTTCCCTTAAAATTTTTCCCCTATGAGGATTTATTAATCTTCTAAAATTAAACTTTAATTTTAGATAAGAATAGGTATATAAAAAAAGGTTATGGAAATGATGCGTAAGAAATGAACTGAACAAAAAGAAAGCAACAATATTAATGAATTCTGGGATAAAACTGATTCTTAACTTGCTTATCCCCAAAAGGCCATTCTCTAGCGAATATTATTTACAAAACTTAAATGAACGAGACGCAGGTGCTGCACAAGTTGACGGCTTTATACAACTTCCCGCAGGAGATGAACACGTGCAACCCTACCTTTGCACAACGGCGAACACGCTCACACTGGCTCTCAGGGCTTACGATGAGTCCCCACTCGCTCCCTTATCACGGGCCACCCTTCCTCCTCCTCCCTCGTGCTCGGAACTCCACCCCCACCTCTCTCTCTCTCTCTCTCTCTCTCTCTCTCTCTCTCTCTCTCTCTCTCTCTCTCTCATAATCTCAGCCAGATCTCTTCTTCCATTCGCTGGCATTCGATCCCACCTCCTCTTCACCGAGTCTAAAGAATTCACCATCATAAGCATATTAGACACGACCAGTTCTTGATACTTTTTCCGGGAATATCCATAACGACACGTTCTCTGACAACATGATCACAGAGACACGCGCGTGCGCGCTTTATATATATATATATATATATATATATATATATATATATATATATATATATATATATATATATATATATATATATATATATATATATATACACATAAGCATGCGATATATGCCAATTGTTCTTGAAGTCGTGTATGTATAAGGTTTTTTTGGCAAGGCTAAAATATGACGAAATAGAATAGGAAGATTCTGTTAGCCCCCATATACTAGCTCGAAATATGTGTGATTTAATTAGGAGATTTTTGTAAATGTGTATGTATATATATATATATATATATATATATATATATATATATATATATATATATATATATATATATATATATATATATATATATACACATAAGCATGCACGATATATGCCAATTGTTCTTGAAGTCGTGTATGTATAAGGTTTTTTTTTGGCAAGGCTAAAATATGACGAAATAGAATAGGAAGATTCTATTAGCCCCCATATACTAGCTCGAAATATGTGTGATTTAATTAGGAGATTTTTGTAAAGGCTGTATTAGCATTCCTCTTTTACTTTTCTTTATGCTAAGCAGACATACAGAAAGATAAACGTTTATTCTACAGCCAGCAATAACTATTTGCCTTAACTGATTACTTGTTATCCATAATGGCTAACAGATATTTTTTTGAACCAGAAAAAAATGAGAAAATTTCACGATAAATGAATGGTGTATATATATGTATACATATATATATATATATATATATATATATATATATATATATATATATATATTATATATATATATATATATATATATATATATATATATATATATATATATATATATATATATATATATATATATATATATATATATATATATATATATATATATATATATATATATATATATATATATATATATATATATATGCATATTATGCACACATATTTTATATATATATGTGTGTGTGCACTAAGCCAGGGTATAATTATGTTTCAAACAAATAATTTTTGTTTACTTTTCACCAAGAATTATTGCCCCCGAGCAAGTTTAATATAAAACAATGGCAACATGTGATCTATATCCGTATAATATAAAATATACAAGAATTTTTAGCGCGCTGCTCCCACGGAGCTGAAACCTTCAATATGAGACAGTCTTACAATAAGCAAAAGTATATGTACTGCACAGGTAATGTGAGCATAGCATCTTTGAAACTGACTGACTTTCAGTAAACACGACGAAATGAAAAGAAGCTGACGACTTGGCAATATCTTAAAACAAATTACGTACTTTTACTTATTAAAACTCTCAAGAGACGGCAGCGTAGTTTGGGATGAAGTGATTCATTAGCTGTCATTCGTTACACAGTAAAGCAATCTTCACTTGTTTGGCAAGCCTCGAAGATCGTCACGTTTCGGGTGGGTTTCTATATAGGCCCTACTTCTGGGGATCTCGGTATTCGTTCATGTATGCAGGGTTTAGTCCCGAAGATACGGGTTTGACGCGGTATAAACAAAACAACGTCTTGAAACTTTCGTCACAACACATAAGCTGATCATGATTAGCAACAGAGCTGTAACAGTGAATTTGTAAATCAAAGTTTTATTTTAGAAAGGGTTTCTGACAAGCTTGATGATGTAACATCTCATTTGCATATAATAAATTATCAATTATTAACACTCGATTAAGCGACGCCAATTATAATACTCTACATACATAATTCGTATAAATTAATAATCAAATATTACATCTCCCTCCACTGACTGACATGTAGTCAACCACAAAAAGCTCGTACATTTAGAAATTAATATCTAAAAAGAATGGAGGACGATTGGACGATGAAAAGAATGTACAATTCAGAAGCACTGGGACAACGGAGGAAAGCGAGAACTAGAAAGGACTGGATAGATCTTTTCGTCTATTCAAACTTGTGCTTTAGTCATTTAAATTTGAAATGGCGTTTCCAGGAATAACAACTCTTATGCTAACTTTTTAAAATTTAAATGTCTAATACATATAACTATCAAAACGTGGAATTTTTCCAGTAAGTTAACTTGGTCTCAGTCGATGCATTGTGGAAACATAAACAGACTGAGACATCGGATAAAGTTGAATGGAAATAACAATGAAAAAATACTCAAGGTTATACATAAAATAATATAAGATGAAGAAATATCCCCCTTTAATATGTGGTTTTAAATTTCCTTCCAACGCCCTATGCAACAATTCTGAATTTACATATAATCAATGGAAAAATTTTGCTTTTTCTTTAATCAAGGTTGTGTGAAGCAATCCCACTATTGGGTATGCCTGTCAATACTTAGAGATAATCGATTAACAATTCCAAAATGTCTTAAACAACTTCTATCTTCAGATACTCTAACCACATTTTATTTAACCTCCAGAGGTCACTCACTGGTCGTTCGGTTCTGATAATTAGATTTTTAACAAAGCTTCTATTTCGAGATTCACTGAGTGACCACCTTATTAACTGGCAAGAGGGTTTTGGAGCAATATTATGCAACATATTTCAAAATAGATTTTTTAGCACACCATCCAGTGTGAATAAAAGAAGCATCTTATGTTTTGATGGAAGATTTGGAAAAACATTTATTATACATTTGAAAGTATTGTATTAGACAGCCACATTAACTATACATTTTCATTCTTTAGGGCCTTTTTCTCATCCATTACGAAGATGTAGCTTCTCAAAAATAGCCAAGGTTCGTCCAGAACCAAATTAGCGAATTTAGGATGAAGCCCTAAACAAAACGCCTTCTATAGCCTTATAGCCGTTTCCTACACCTTTACAGAGCTCACAACAGTAGTAAGTTGACTACCACGACGCTTACTACACCATTACCCCTTGAATTTTATTCACTTTAATAACGCCATTTCATTTTATCACCCCCATCAAACCAGCATTTTATGCGTCTTCCTCTTCTCCAACGACCTTTGAATTATCATCTCTTTCCCTAATATATTTTATACCATTCTCGCTACAAAGCCAAAAAGTTACGAGACAATTGTGCTACATCTTTTTATCTACGCTACCTTGTTTACTATTGTGTAGTAACACGCTTGCAATAGCAATTATTTTCCGGTCAGTGAAGACACCTAGTTCACGACGCCGATGGTCTCTAGATCAGTGATATTAAGCAAACCTGGTCACTAGCTGGGGTGGTGACCACCAAGGAACGCTCCTGTGACCATCTATGGGGAAATGTTAAGAGACTAGCAACCTCGTTCCAGCAATATGAGCTAAGATATTTCCAACCGTTCTTTGGAGTCTAATTAGCGAGGCAAAATAGTGAGACCCAAAAAAGCCAACTAGGTGAGTAACTGTGAGCTTTTGTAACCTCTTTTTCGACCTATCTACATTTCTCACCGAAGTACCACTTTTATAAAAACAGAATAAATATGCAAATGCCTACAATAAACATGAGAGGTAGCATGTGACAGGATACCAAGCAAGATAAAATACAAGTGGGAGATGGGAGAGAATTCTGTACAAATGAAATTAAAAGCTCCTTTTAATTTCCTTCGTAAAACCATTTTATCTCTCATAACCTCTGACCAACATCACTACAAAGAGACCAGCCACAACAATGTTATAATGAACTTTCAGTTTGTTATAACGAAATAAATTACAAAGAGACCAGCCACAACAATGTTATAATGAATTTTCAGTTTGTTATAACGAAATAAAATAGATATGTATACAGCATATAAATAATTTTTTTTTTTAATTTAAGGTTTAACTTGGGGGTGGTACTTTACATATGTGGGCTGTTCAAGATCAATGTCTTGCCTCAGGCTAAAACCCCTTTGTCAGAAAATGGCAAATTCAAAATTATTCAGAATGCGGTAGGTTCATCCTAAGCACACTATGTGTTCTAAAGTTCACTGTTATGTAGTTCATGGAAGGTACACTTGAATTCTTAGAAGCAAGTACTAAAAATGGTAAAATACATTGAACAACATGCACAACCTTTTATCAAAACATCTACCCATACTTTTTAAGAATTGAAATCTAAAGTCATGCTTAATTTCTGGGACACAGGCCAGTTTGAGGCAAGCCTTCAAATCTTTAATGCTTGTATGTCTTACTGCCAATTCTACACAGGAGTGACAAGGAAGGCAATAATATACAAAGGCAAGAACCAGGTGCCACAAACTCAAAAGTTCACAATACGGCAAGACAAAAATCATGAAAATATGCTACTGAATATGGAAATAATTATATTCAACACACTACGCTGGTGACTAGTAAACGTCGGCTTAAAACACACACACACAGATATATATATATATATATATATATATATATATATATATATATATATATATATATATATATATATATATATATATATATATATATGTATATGTATGTATGTACATACATATACAGTATATAACAGACTACAACAAATAAGTCTGTATCTGGCTTAATGTTAATACAGATAATCTGCCATCGAAATATTGTCTTCAATAAACATGCTGTCATGGCAACGCTGCTGATGATATCGGCTGATGATTGGCTTTATTCCATCTTATTCGAATGAACACAAATAAACTTTGAAATCCCACCAAATCACATATATGTAAGACAGGTGATTATACAAATAAAAATTAATGCAAAATTAGCCTTAAAAATAAATATGCCCATTTGACTTAACACAGATATACAGGGCTATAATGAAATAAAAACCTTGTAACAGTATGAAATATTAGAAAACGTATACGAACAACTAGAGAAGGAGGCTGAGGAAATGATCTAACTTGAAATTCGGATTTAGAGCTTCAGCTGACACTGTTATGCAAGCATACTTTACAATGTATGAAATTTGTAAATGTAACAAAAGACTTCAGTGCACAATATGTTTTTCAACACCGATTGTTGTAAGTATTTTAAAACCGACTACCCATAAAATAGGAAACGGTACTATGGACTCGAATCAGAACCTATGTTAGTTACGATTTCTAAGACTTATACATCCCATTCATATACCAATGTCTAACATTTGTTTCAGTTGCTTCAATTACATCTTTTTCCTCATGAACTTTTCTTTAATTGATAAACGTCATTATGTCATTAATGATATTGCAAAAAAAAAGACACGATTAACTCGGTCATAATTCACAAATTTCCTTTTGCCATTGTTTTTCTTCCATATAAATTTTGATAATTGCCTTCCTTATGTTGCTTGTGTTATGTAAGAAAGTCGAAATCGTGTCATAAAAATAAAGTGGGTTAGTCTTATGGTGCACTTGGCGGGGACGGTTATGCTACAGCATCTGTTTAAAATTCCGGCAGGAAAACATTGGTGAACTCGCTATTAAAAGCTGGGCTGTATTTTATGGACACCAAGTGTACATTGATATAATGTTACAAAAAGATTTATTTAAAATTAAAAATTATGTATTTATCCTATTTGAGGCTAATGACGCTAAACTTTCAAAATGCAGTATCACGATTTTAGTTTTCCCAAAAATGCGAAAACGAAAACCTTATTTCTAACGGTCTTTTTTTTTAATAATTTCTGCCTCAGCAGCACTTTATTGACAACAAACCAAGAAAACTGTACAACCATCGCCAGTCTCTGACTTTGAGCATCAATATATTATTTTGTTGACAAGGACAGACATGATTGGGCAAGGCTGGTGTGAGTAAAATCAGCATAGGCCTACGTACAATATACTGCAAAAGCTTGTCATTACTGAAAATGTATTTGTTAAACCCAATAAAGGAAATAAAAAATCTGTTTTTGGAGGCATATTTAGAGATGTATGATTTTCTAGGATTGACGATTTTACACCAAAACAAGTAGCAATAATGAAGGGTTTTAAACTTAAGGAAAAGCTCACCCTAACTGAAAATCTTACACACTTTTCGATGAGCACTAACTTATAAGATGGTAAGGTATGTTATTTAATGTTAAAATTTTGATATAAAAAGTACTGAATTTCGTCAGTTAATCAACAGTTTAAAATAAAAAGATCGAGGCCTTGTCCTATGTTACGATCATTTTAAGACAATAGCATCACCGTTACCTCTCTCTCTCTCTCTCTCTCGCTCTGCATTCGTTTGTTTTTCTCTCTCGTCTCTCTCCCTACACGTTCTCTGTTATTCTGTCGTGTGTCTTTCCCCCCGCATTTTTCTCTCATCCCCTGTCTGCGGGCTAGTATATAAATCCCAGTGTTGCCATCACCATCTGTGAATGAACGTTAACTTTTCGGTGCCAGGGTTGAAATAGAGTATAGGAGAACTGGGTCGGAAATTTAACAAGAACTACGCATTCAACTGTGCGCTTTGCAAGCAAAACCGAAACAAATGACGTAACCTAAGCAGTAACTATGAAACACTAGCACTAAACAGAGCAAAAGGTGCATGCAATACTTTATATAATACTGCAACCTGGTTACTAAATGAAATCCTATTTCAGAGTGACGTCCCTGTTAGAAAATAAAAATGAAATTAATATTGGATGCTTAGTGAACATATGAAGAAACGTACTGTCTTCTTTTCTTGTAAGAAAATAGCACGTGCGCCAGGCCTTTTATTTCTGTTGAGACATAAAATCCTAAGAATAAAACCAGCTTAACTTCAGTAACATAATTAGAATAAGAAGAAAATGATACCAATGCTGCTCTGCAGATGATAATCCAGATCTAGGATCAATACTTCGCTCCGGGAGAGAAATGCTATATACATTAAATGTTCTGCCAGATAAAACTATGGCAATATACAAGGGCTAAACTCAACCCTGTAGCCACTGTGCCAGATTAATGCATTTAGAACATACAGGAGGTGCAACTTTGCGAATCAGTACGAAACCATGGATGAAGGACCAAGCTCAACACTACTTCGTGAGTGGCAAATACTATATAAAAGCTATACCAAAGTCCCAACATTAGTCAAGATGTCAGAGAAGAATTGAGTCAAATATATTCTCACGTGATACCTACTAGTAACGATAGAACTCAAATGACAGAGCCAACCTAAAGTCAGCATTTTCCTTTATTGGTGACAGACACCAGCTAAACTCAATTATAAACTTTATAAACAGAGCTCAAGTATGGTTCGCAGAATCAAGCTGAACTCATTACTCTATCTAAATTCAAGTATTATACAGTGAATGAACAATACGACCTAAACTCAAAATTAAGCTCTCGACCATCATGTTAAAAATTCAGACCTAATTAAAAAAGAAGGACCAACTGGGAGGCATAATACGACAGAAAACGCTCATAAATTTATAAGCTTACACAGACAGGATGAAGGAAAATATTAAATTTCTTAAGAGTATCAAAGACGTTTACAACCGGCTAAGAAATTCTAATACCTTGTTCACAATCAACTCGAAACATTATTTTTATAAAATTCTCTCTCTCTCTCTCTCTCTCTCTCTCTCTCTCTCTCTCTCTCTCTCTCTCTCTCTCTCTCTCATCAAAATGAAGAGAAAGATCCTTTGGTTCAACAGAAAATGGAATACAAAATAAGTAAAAATGAAACACTAGCAAATTTCTGAACTTAACAATATTCGAACTTATACAATTTTGGTCAGATACAGGAACGACATTAACACTGTCCATGTATATTCTTGATCTAGGATTCGAACGTATACCTTTTTATATAGATACACGGGTGATAGTGTGAAACTTTAATTGTATATTCACAGTGACAGATACACCGCAACTCAAAACCCTCTGTTGTATGTGGAGTGACAGATTCGTACTAAACTAAATAGCATTGCTTGGGTGACAAATACAACTAAACTCGGTGCTTAACTCTCAGTAGCAGAGACGGCATTAGCTCAATATTTCAACATGATTGAAACACAGAAACTAAACTCAACATTTTCATAAGTGGCATACAAATGTCAGGTAAATTACATACTAGACTATCGATAACAGATACAGCATTTTACACTGGGTTGGATACACGGCCTAAACTCAATATTAAACCATGACTGAAAAATGCGGCGTAAACTGAATTTAACATTCTCTGAAACTGAACTGAAAAATTCAGTATGTTAATCTGAGTGAGCCATACAACGCAAATTCAGTCTTATATATAATTTTAAACGGCAGTGGTAGGCTACATTCATTTCTCTGCTGAAAAAGAGTACCAAGAGGGTCTACTCTTTAACATTTGTAATGTCAGTACTTCACTTCTGATGACCAGCAGAGAGTCACTCTGCTTGTGGGAACTAACCATAATGAATTTTTATTACACATATGGTTCTGCAATGTGGTAATTCTCCATATTCACATCTAAAACAAGTGTGCTGCATATCGACATATATAAGAATTTATTTAAAGCTACAAAGAAGTGTAACGTCTATTAGAAGTGAAAAACCGTTGAGAGAGAGAGAGAGAGAGAGAGAGAGAGAGAGAGAGAGAGAGAGAGAGAGAGAGAACCATCTTTTGACAATCTTCCTAAATTTGTGGAAAATCATATATCATCTTAGAAAATGGCATCAGATATTCCTAGATACTGAGGTTATAAACTCTCTCTCTCTCTCTCTCTCTCTCTCTCTCTCTCTCTCTCTCTCTCTCTCTCTGTGTGTGTGTGTGTGTGTGTGTGTGTGTGGGTGTGTTATGCATTTTATAACTACTGGGAAACTGATACAAAATACCTGTCTTCTTTGAAGCAAATAAATTAAGTAGGCTACTCGAACATTCCACTTCAGTTATTTCCCAACCCATCACTTTTGAAACGATGATTAAGTAGATCTCTATTGAAGCAATATACACATCAGATAAACACGAAAAGGAAACCATGCATCGCATTTCAGATCAACCCACTGCACATTTTTCTTTCATTTTCCGTCCAAGTATAACACATTTTATTCCTCATACGATTCTAGATTTTTGATTCATAATATCTGAGAGGGTCTATTGTTTCTTTTATTCCGAGTTTTCTCTCTGCTGAATGCAAACCCTCGATAGAGTATTCCCTTTCAAATGGGATTTCCGTGTATTCTGCAGAATTCATCCCTTCTTTTTTAATACTGTGAGAATTTCAGCAGCTTCGCATCTTCTCAATATTTCTCTTTGTTTATTCCGGAAATATTTCATGGTGCTAAAGTATGCAAAAACAAGAATGATTTATATAGTCTTTTCTCAGTATCTATATGAACTTCTATAGCAAAAAATATGGATACACACACTTACACAATACACACTATATATATATGTATATAATATATATATATATATATATATATATATATATATATATATATATATATATATATATATATATATATATATATATATATATATATATATATATATATATATATATATATATATATATATATGGAGCCTCGATGGCTCAGTTGGTAGAAGCAGCAACCTCAGACTTCATAGAAGTCTATCGCGAGGGTTCAATCCCCGCAGCCGACCGGTCAGAGAAGGCTGACACTTTGCTATCCGTGTAGACACCCCGGGATTACGTATGTAATTAACGGATAGGTTTGCTGAAAGCAAATGGGTGTTACAGACTAATACACACATAAACAAAGCCAACATAACATCTTCTAAAAACATAACAGACATCTTACACGTCTCGAACTGCCGACCTACCCGCCCAGTTCTCCTCGCTGCTGGGGGAAAGGGAGCTGGGGATTTGGTACATGTACACATTCGCTACCGGGGTCTAAGCGATGTCAGGCAGGGCAGCCGATCGAGGCTATGGCCTACCCCACCGCCAAATCAAAGTCCTTCAAAAGAAGGCATTGTGCTTACCCCATATAAAAATGGGAAAAAAGCACGTTAAAACGAAGAAGATATATATATATATATATATATATATATATATATATATATATATATATATATATATATATGTGTGTGTGTCTTTTTATCAGTATCTATATGAACTTCTATATAAAATATGAATACACACACACACTATATATATGAACTCTATATAAAAATATAATACACACACACTATATATATATATATATATATATATATATATATATATATATATATATATATGTTATATATATTTATATATATGTGTGTATTTATGTCTGCATATACGTAACAAATCACCAGCTCCCTTCCTCCCAGCAGCGAGGAGATTGAGCGGTTAGGTCGACAGTTCGAGACGTGTGAGGTATCTGTTATGTTTTTTAGATGTTGGAGTGGCTTTGTTTGTATGTGTATTAGTCTGTAACACCCATTTGCTTTTAGCAAACCCATCCATTGATTACATACATAATCTCGGGGTGTCTACACGGGTAGCAAAGTGTCTGCCTCTCTGACGGGTCGGCTGCGAATTTGAACCCGCGCCACAGACCTCTATTAAGTCCGAAGCTGCTGCTCTACCGACCTGGCTATCGAGGCTCTATCTATATATATATATATATATATATATATATATATATATATATATATATATATATATATATATATATATATATATATATATATATATATATATATATAATATTTATATATATATATATATATATATATATATGTGTGTGTGTGTGTGTGTATGTATGTATGTATGTATGTGTAATATGCATTTTAAAAACCTTTACATCATCCAGCCTCACCCTCGCTCAGTAAATGCTCGAGGGGCCTCCGCTAGCCAAGGTATATGAAACGATATTTTGGAATAGTCAGCACCTTTGATTGTCCTATTTGGACGTCCCTGGTTTCCTGAATCATCCTTGTGGACGTAGGATCGCTGTTGATGGGTCCTATCAAAAATCTCTAATTCATATTCATTTGCCTCACTCACTGGCTCACTTTGTCTCTGGACGCAGAGAGACATATAAAGTATCTAAAAGATCACTGCCATAACTCCAGTGTTACGGAGGATACTATATGATTAAGAGATCACGCTACTGCCCACTGTTTCGGAGAGGGAAATTTATCATTAGATTAATTAGTTTGTAATTGATAGGTTGTTCTTACTCAACACTCCTATCTGAACCCTTTATCTTTGTGGATGATTTTGCTTTTTTCTGTCTTAATTGGGTAAGTGTGTTGGTTTACAAATCTTTCAGGTTGATTGTGTCTATTAATAATTGTATTCTGGTGTTCAGGAATAACTTTCTATCTGCATATTTTTTGTATTAAATTCTAAGTGTTTTTTGTGGTGTTTCTGTTTTTCCCATGTGAATTGATTTCTTGCACTATTAATAGTTATTGTGAGCTATTCCAATTGACTGTGACTTAGCTTGTGGTTGTGAACAGAGTTTGATAAAGTTATTTAATCTTGTAACGGAGGAAAAAGGACTGCATAAATTGGCTTGACCTTGCTGATCTTACGCTCCCGTCTGTTCACTCAGTGCAAAATTAATTCTGGGGGGCTTGGCTTTCTTTGAACAACATTTTTACACTGTGTTGGAGTTTGTTGCTTGTTGATATTTAGTTTTAGTCACAATGTCGACAGTTAATGTGTTAGATCTCCTGTCTGGAGAGGCAAAGCAAGGCTATGGAGCTGATAGAAGGAATTGGAGCAAGTAGCTCAAAATTTGGAGTTGGAGCGATGTGTGTCTATTAGGAAGGCCTATTGTTAATCCAGGTTTAATAGATTATGTCAGCATGGTTAAAAGAGTAATAACAATCAAGACTGAGGTGTCGGTGGAGGCATTGACTAAACAGATAGAACTGGAAACTTTAGAATTTAATTTAGAGAAATTTAGGCTGAGGAGAGAGAGAGTAACGTTTGAGAGAGAGCCTGCAAATGCAGCCCTCTCCTCCCTGTCCCGGTAGTTTGGTAACGTCACACTTGGCAGGCCCTGCTTCAGCCATGTTTCCAAGAGGAACAATGTTATGGAATTTTTCGTCCCATTTGAGAGAATTATGCCAAAATTGCAGTGGCCCCAGGAATATTGACCACTTCATACAGAGTAAACTCTTGTAGGAAGGGCTCTCAAAAGGTTTATGTAACTCCTTGAGAAACTTTGTCCCCAGATTACGAAAATGTTAAGGCTATTGTGTTGAAAGCTTACGAGTTGGTTCCGAAGCCTACAGGTGTGCACCAGAATTCAGGTAAAGTGTAGTGACCAAACCTTTGTGAGTTCACTAGGGAAAAAGACACCTATGGAAGATTGGTTTAAATCAAAGAGGTGGATGACATGGAAAATTAAAAGAATTGTTATATGTAGAAGAATCTAAGAGGTGTGTTTCAGATAAAGTTGCAAGTTCACTCTCAAGAACTGAAAATCGATAATTTACAGGAAGCCGCTATTGCTAGCGATGAATATTATTTGTCACACAAGAGTGAGTTAGGGAGCATCAGGGACAAGTGTGTAAAACCGAATGTGAGGACAGGTCGAGGTGGTTATGGCCAAGAGTAAGACGCGATGCGGCCTAATCATAATAATAATAATTTTACGGTACAGGAATCTGTTAATAATGTTAAACGTTTTTCTCTTAATAATGATAAAAGAAGTTATGGTTCCCATGATCCAGAGTGGAAAAAGAAGGTTACGTGTTTTTATTGTAATAAGAAAGGGCATTTGAAGAGTTCTTGCTTGCTTTTAAAAACCTTGCAGGCTAGGAGAAGACCGTGATGGGGAGTCGGCAGAAAAGACAGCTGATCCCAGTTCCACCAAACCCAGTGACCAATGACTAACAGGCTGTTTTGAGAGGTAATGGTTCACTGGAAAGTGTCGCCAACACCCGCTTCATTGAAAAGGAAGTATGATTTTAATGGAGATTGAAGTGCCTAGTCTTTTGATCTTACGGGACGCTAAGTACTAAAGATTTTGACTTTGATTATAAAGAGTTTGTTTTATTGTCTGGTTTTCTGATTCAGTCGAGTCTTACCCCCATCGGAAATTTTAATTTGAAATGTCCTTTTTCTTTTTCAGGAGTTTTGAAGTTGGTAAATAAAAGCCCGGTCAAAGGGGTTGATATTGTTTTGGGGAATGACGTGGCTTTAAGAATAAGACTTGTCCAATTTTGATCAATCCAGAAGTAGCAGAAGACGCTGCTCTAGTGCTAGAGTTGTTGACGCGGTAACTGATGTAGACTTGAGTAGTTTGGAAAATAGTAGTAGTATTGTAGGAGATATTAATATTTTGAGAGATCATCCGAATTGACTGGGGAAGAACTTGTTAGCCCAGAAAGGAATTTCACACCTACCCATTGAGTCGGAAGGGGAAGAATCGGACTTGACTGTACCTAAATTTAAGGAATTATTAAGAATATTTTGTACAGGTGAGTAGGTCATGGAGGCTGGTAACTCGAACATGAAATATTAAGACAAATAATGGTTCCTTATATTTACAGAAATGGTTTGATGTCGTTAGCTCATGAAAGTGGTTTGGCTGGACATTTTGGTGTTTATAAGACGATCAGCAAACTCTTCAACTATTTCTGGCCCAAGTTGAAAGCAGATGTTAAGAAGTTTGTTAATAGTCATGGCAGGTGTCAGAAAGTCGGTGTCAATCAACCTGTTCCTAAAGCTCCTTTGTGCCCCATCCCTGTGGTTTCCGAGCCTTCAAAGAGGTCATTATCGATGTAGTTATCCGTTAATGGTGGACTGTAGTGGGAATGAATATATTTTCACCATAATGGATAAACAACTTATTATCCTGAAGCTATTCTCTCCGTGCTCATTAAGAGTGAAAAATTGTAGTTACTAACCAACTTTTTACTAGGCTTGGGATGCCCACAATGTCTCAGTCAGACTGTGGGACTAATTTGCTAGTAAATATTTCAAAGGTAAGATGAATGAATTGGGCATTAGACATGTGACTTCTTCCTATATCATCCAGAAAGTCAGGTGCTCTTGGAGAGGTTCCATCAGACCCTGAAGTCACGATAAAGAAATATTGTTTAACCTATGGGTCCGATTGGGAGAAGGAACTGCCTATTTATTATTTCCACTGGTCGGCTCCAAGTCAAATCCTTAGGTTTGTCACCTTTTGATTTGGTCTTTGACATTAAAGTGTGGTCCTTGATGTGTAAAGAGAATCTGGGAAGGTGATATCCCGACATCAGTTGTTAGATTATGTGACAAACTTGGTGACAAACTGTCGGCTGCCTGAAATTTGCCAGATAGTAAATTTATTGTCTAGTCAAAGAAGGATGAAATACTTTTTTGATAGAAAGGCTGGGCATGTAATTTCGCAGTAGGCTTATAGGGTTTTGGTACTTTGCTGCTAAGCTGCACCCTTTGAAAGCTTCTTCTCTTGGACCATGGAAAATTTTGAAAAAGTTAGTGAGGTAAATTATTTGGTTGAAACTCCGAAAGAAGGAAGCCTTTCCAATTGTGTCAAGGTTAACATGTTAAAAGCATATAAGGAAAGAGAGAAATATTCAGTAGCAGCTATTACGGATGATGTTTCACATAATAATAATCTTTATTCCTCTTTTCAGAGTGGTTTTAATAATGATAATTATGATAATGAAATTTGCTTGTCTAGTAATAAGAATTATTTGGAGAACTTCTGATGGCTTAGTCTCCCATCTCAGTAAGTGAGAAACGAAGGTCTTAAGAAAACTGGCTGGTGGTTATAAAGAATTGTTTTCAGAGGTACCAGGTCGACGCCTATTTTGGAACATGACGTGGAGGCTGGGAATCACTCCCATAAAAACAGTCCCCTTATAGGTTAAACCCCTTTAAAGCTAAGGTAGTAGCCAAAGAAATTGACTATATGTTAAAGCATGGTTTAATAGAGCCCAGTAAAAGCCCATGGTCCTCTCCGGTAGTGTTGGTGAAAAAGCCTGATGGTGATTTTCGTTTGTGCTTCGATTATAGGAAAGTTAACGGTCACGCAGACATTGTTATCCCTGCCTCGGATTGAAGATTGTGATCGTGATGAAAATCAAAGTTTATCAGTAAATTTGACTGGCTAAAAGGGTATTGGCAAGTTCCTTTATCAAACGTGGCCAGGGCTTTATCTGCTTTTGTGACTCCACGCGTTAGTCACCGCCGTGGTAATGCCGTTTCGGGTATGAAAACGCCATACACGCTTCAACGCTAATGAACACATTGGTGTATGGTTTAGAAGGTTCGCGCTTGTGTATATTGATGATATCGTGAATTTATAGCTTATGACTGGGGAAACGATCAGCGTATTAGGCTTATCGGAGGTTTTAAAAGGCTACAGAATTAATTTGAAAAAGTGAGTTTGTCAAAGAAGGTAATCTATTTAGGCATGAGGTTGCGACTTGTAAGGTGGCACCTTAAACAAGCCAATGTAGAGGCCATTGGAGAAAATAATATCTTATACCAAAGTGTCGAAAGATGTCAGAGCACCTCGTCTAGTTGGTTATTATCGCAATTTGTATGAATTTTTTCTGATATTGTTGATCCGCTTCACTAATTTGCTGGAAGAAAAACTGTCTTTAATTGGACTCCTGAAACGTAAAAGGGCATTTCTGGAGTGTTTAAAAGCAGTGCAAGTTTCTTAGTTTCCTCGTTTTAAGGCCTGATTGACTCGGTTTTTCGCTTGCCACTGACGCAAGTATGTCGGTGTCGGATGAAACTATTACAGAACGATTTGTGCAAGGCGTTTTCACCCGGTCGCGCTCTTCTCAAAGAAATTGAATTCGCTCAACGAAAATATTCGATTGTCGAGAAGAGACACTGTGACTCATTCTGGCTATTAATAATTTTCCATTTATCTTCTTCCACAGGAACTCCAATAAAGATTACAGTGACTGACCATAACCTTGACCTTCATCAATAGATACAAAATAAAACCAACGCCTGATGCGTTGATTTCATGTTACAGGAGTGGAATCTAGAGTTCACTCACAGTCCTGGGGAAAAGACAACGTTGTGGGCCGATGTTCTCTCTCGCAGCGTTGAGTAGGGAAGATCTTCTTGCAGAGGGCTAAAGTGATGTTAAGGTAGTATCTGTATCAGTTCTAGTTACGGTGTGTGTACTGTTGAAGTAGGCTTAGGTTTGTATTGGTAAGAGTAGGGATGAGTGTATAACAACATGTATTAATTATAATTTTCCCTTACAGGAGTTCTCTAAAATGCCTGGGCTATAAAATTAAGATTAGCTTAATATTGAGGTCTTAGGTAAAGGTAGAAGGTGCTACTCGTGACTATGTTTATTGTAATGAAGGTGAAGTACTTCAATGCGTTATGGAATGAGTGTTGTAAGGAAACAAATGGGCATTATCAAAATTGTTACTGAAAAGTATGATATAATGATGTTGGTATGTTGTCGATGTTGGTATTTGCTGGTCTTGGCACATGGTATAATACGTTGAGATTAATGGTGACTAAGATATTAATCGGAGAATTTATATTGTTACGGACAGCCACTAATCCGGCATTTTGGTTTTCAGGCATAATTACGCTTCACTTAAATTTTGTGTGTGTTAGGGATTGGCGAGGGGGAAAACTGTGCGTTTTCTGTGTTGTCCAGTGTTAGTGTATGTATTCGGTAGGACACTTTTATAGTGATATAGTGTTGTCACTGTGTTATCAGGACTATTGTTCGCTGAACATTGTTGCAATGAGTGATGTGAAACAAAGTGAAACAACGTTGAGTGTGTAAATTATGACCTATGAACAGTTAGGCTATATGGAGTCCGGATTAGAGCATTGTAGCTCTTAATTATGCGTATACTTATGTGAGAGTTTTGAAGCTCTGCTGCACAATATATTTAGCAATGGTTTTTCAGGTTTTCTTGTGTTATAGATTTTCCATTGTATTAATGGGGATATTTTAATTCTAGATACCTTTAGAGCTGCATCCCAAACCCTGCACCCTCCTGCTGATATCAGGTTTTGTGAAGTTTTGTTTCTTTTTTTTTGCAAATTCATACCTTTGTTTTTTCCTTACAGGGTTGCACATAAAACCTTGTGTTTGGCTTGTTTGCCCTTTTTCAATGACTATTTAGTTTTTTTAAATATTCCAAGATACATTGTAAAAATATATATATATGTATATATTTTTTTTCTTTTAGAGAGGAGGTGTCACTTGTTGTTATTTTATAATTAGTCATTTTATTCTAGTTTTTGTAAAGCATATGAACTGTATTATTATCCATTTAGTTTGTTTTCCTCCTCCCCGGTGGTTTGTCTGTTTAGTAATTGTCACTAATGACCATTCTGTCTTTTCATATATTTGTGAGCGAGTGGTGCTGTCACCATGGCTGTGTCGGAGATTCTTTCGACTGAAGGAGTCAGTTGATCTCTGGTCTTATTACTCCTGGTGACTGCTGATTTTGCTACAGTAACGCCTGGGTTTGGATGTACTATTACTCAGCGATTACACTTCATCCAGCCCCACCCTCGTCCCGTAAATGTCGAGGGCCTCGCCAGCCAAGGTATGGCGGAATCATATTTTTGAATAGCCAGGCAATCTTTTGATTGGTCCTTATCGGACGTCCCTGGTTTCGGAGAATCATCCTGCGGATCGAGGATCGCTGTTGGATGGGTCCTATCGAAAATCTCTAATTATATTCATTTGCCTTCACCACTTCGCTTCTCACTTTTGTCTCTGGACGCAGAGACATATAAGTATCTAAAAGATCACAGCTATAACTCCAGTGTTACGGAGGACAGCACTATATGATTGGCGAGACTGCTTCTGCCACTGCTCCATCATTGTTTTCGAGGTGAGTGAAATTATCATTAGATTAATTAGTTTGTAATTGATAGGCTGTTCTTACTTTCCTAATACCTTCCTATCTGAACCTCATCTTTGTGGATGTATCTTCGTTTTTTTCTGTCTTAATTGGGTAAGTGTGTTGGTTTGCCAAAACTTTCAGGTTGATTATGTTCATTAATAATTGTATTCTGAGGTTCAGGAATAACTTTAATCTGCATATTTTTGTATTAAATTTAAGTGTTTTTGTGGTACTTCGTTTTCCACAAGGAATTGATTTTTGCACTATTAATATTATTTGAGAGCTATTCAATTGACTGTGGACTTAGCTTGTGGTTGTGGAACAGAGTTTGATAAAGTTATTTAATTTTAGTAACGGAGAAAAGGACCGAAGTACAATAGATATTCAATCCAAATGGTACTCGTACTGTTCCGATACCCTTATTCACCACATTTCATGTCCATCCTTCTTCCTCATACTTAATTATACACCCTTCTTCTTAGCTTGTGAGAGAGGTGCGAAATAATGAGCAGGAAGACAAGTACTGCTGGTTTATTGGTGAAAACGAGCTGCTTATAAAGCGGGATGCGGACGTCTGCGTAGTTCGCAGAGACCGCTGCTACAAAGATTTACAGGTGACCTGAGATCAAACTAATTCCTTACAAAAACAGGACAGGTTCATACAGAGAACATAGTGATCAACAATGTCTGACATATAACATAAATAACTCGTTACTTGTGCATAAAACATGATTGTTTAGAAAGACAACATCTATACAGTTTACAATTATGATGATAAATATATATTCCAATCAACCTTAGGTCGATGAAAAGCACAGCAGAAAATGGGATGTTCTCTACAGTGAACGTGTTGAGCGTGGACTTTACAATACCCTCCCCAACATGGAGGCAACGTCTGATTAAACCAGGTATCTGCTGGGGCGACGAAGGGGGCCTCACTTTCTCGCTGTCAACTGGAGAGGGCAGTTGCCTTCCCAGGTGTCCGCTGCAGTGGTTTGTTGGGGTGCCTTTCCATCAGGTTTCTGGGTTTTTCGGTTATGCCCTCTCCTCCTTCCTGCGACAGGGGTTGTTTGAGGGGATGCTGCATCCCACAGATCTTGGGGTCCGCCTTCATTGTCCCACTCCAGGAATGCAGGTTTTAGACGATCTATTGACACCTAGTCTTCCAGCCCACGGATGGATATTCAGAATGCCTTCTTATTCCTTTCCAGTACAAGGAAAGGTCCCCTGTATGCCCACCCTTGACTAGACCCTGTAGGGTCTAGTCAAGGGGGCATGAAAGGGGACGTCCTGTCAGTGAATGTCTCTTGGCAGGGGACAAACTTTCCAACTCTGTCTCGGAGCCTCAGCGTTCCTATGTCGTCCCTGTCCTCTGCGACGAGTTCCCCCAGGACTACCAGAGTCTCCCTATAGACTTTTTCTGCTGAGGAGGGGTCGCCATTGGCTCTGGGGGCAGTCCTCAACCCGAGGAGGACCCAGGGCAGCTGGTACTTCCAGTTTTCAGAGGAGCAACGAGCCATGAGGGACACCTTCAGAGACCTGTGGAACCTTTCCACCATTCCGTTGGCTGCAGGGTTGTAGGTGGTGGTGCTGTGGTGAGTGGTCCCCATTAGAAGTGCCAGGGTGGTCCACAGCTCAGACAGGAAAGCGAGTCCCATCTGTCGCTATGTCGTCTGGGACACCGAACCGGCTTATCCAGATGGAGAGGAGGGCTTCCGCGCATGCACTGGAGGTGGCTTCTTCCATGGGCGTAGCTTCGGGCCACCTGGTGGAGTGGTCGATGACTGTCAGAAGGTATCTGGCTCCTCCTGATGGGGGAAGAGGTCCTACTACGTCGACGTGGATGTGCCCAAAGTGTCTCTTTGGCTGGGGGAATTTGCCCACACCCAATTTGGTGTGCCGTCCCACTTTGCTTGTCTGACACTGCATCGCTGTCTTGCCCAGGCCATCCCGTCTTTCCGTATGCCATGCCAGACGAAGTTCTTCATCAGCAGTCTGGCTGTTGTCCTTCCGGAGGGGTGGGACAGGCTGTGGATGATGTTGAAAACCAGCCGACGTCTGGAGGCGGGTACCAGGGGGTGGGGGCATCCGGGACTGACATCGCTCAGTAATGTTGATCCTCCTGAGCCGAAGGGCACGTCCTTCCACTTCAGCGATGTGACAGCTGTACGGTAGGCTGAGGTCTCAGGGGCAGCAGCTTGTTCGCGGGCGAGGTCCTTGTAATCAATCCCGAGCTGTACGGAATCGATCTTGATCCTCGAGAGGGTGTCGGCTACTGGGTTCTTCCTGCCAGGGAGGTATCTGATGGTGCAGGTGAACTCCGCAATGGCTGCGAGGTGCCGCTGCTGCCTAGAGGACCATGCATCACCCAGCTTCGTGAAGGCGTGGACCAGCGGCTGGTGGTCAGTCCAAATTGTGAGGGGCGTCCCCCCCAGGAGGAACTTGAAGTGCTGTACCGCCTGGTATGCTGCAAGGAGTTCTCGGTCGAAGGTGCTGTGGCGGGACTCGGTGGGGTTTAGCCCCCTACTGAAGAAGGCGATGGGCTGAGGGGTCCCCCTGATGACCTGTTCCAGGATTGCTCCGCAGGCAATGTTGCTGGCGTCCGTTGTCAGCTGGAGGGGAGCACTGGGGTCCTGGTGGGCCAAAGATGTTGCTTTGGCAAGGGCGGCCTTCATCAGGAGGAAAGCCTTCTGCTGATCGCGGCCCCACACTAAGGTCTTTGGACGTCTCCTCAGGACCTCTGTCAGGAGGGCCAAGGTGTGAGCAATCCCCCGGATAAATCCTCTGTAGTAGTTGACCATCCCAAGGAATTCTTGTAAGGGCCTGATGGAGGTAGGGGTGGGGAACTTCTCGACAGCTTTGACCTTCGAAGACATCGGGTGGACACCTCCTGGGGATATCTCGTGGCCCAGGAACTCCACCTTCTCGACACCGAAGGGGCATTTGTCAATCCTGACGACAAGGCCACTTTCTTGCAGGCACTGCAGAATCTTCCAGATGTGACACAGGTGTTCCTTCCAGGATTTGGAAATGATTAGGATATTGTCGACGTAGCAGACGCAGAAGTCCAGGTCCCCCAGGATGCTGTCCATCAATCTCTGGAAGGTCGCGCCCGCATTCCTCAGGCCGAAGGTGGAGAAGACGAAGATGTAGGACCCGAAGGGCGTGACGATGGTGGTTTTGGGGATGTCCTCCGATGCTACTGGGACCTGAAAATAAGATTTTAGAAGGTCCATTTTGGAGAATATCCTGGCCCCATGGAAAGAGGCCGTCAGGTCCTACATGTTCGGCAGGGGGTAGTGTCCGGTTCTGTTGCCAGGTTCAGCCGCCTGTAGTCGCCGCAGGGCCTCCAGGTGCCGTCCGCTTTCTGCACCATGTGAAGAGGGGAGGCCCACGGGCTGGGAGCCTTTTTGCATATGCCCAGCCTTTCCATCTCTGCGAAGGCCTTTTTGGCCTCCTGAAGGCACTGCGGGGGAAGCCGTCAGAACTTCGTGTGTGTCGGGGGCCCTTTGTCTTGATATAGTGGTATATCCCGTGTTTGGCAGGGGTCCCAGGCACCTGGCAGACCTCAGGTTTGAAGACCTCTGGGAACGCCTTCAGGAGGGAACCATACTGGTGGGGCGCAAAGGAACAGATGGTGGGCTCCCTGGGGCCTGGCAACAAGGGCAGGGACTGGCAGGACTGGGTGTCCAGCAGGCGTTTGCGGCCGACATCGACTGCTAGACTGAACTGGGCGAGGAAATCTACCCCCAGGAGTGGAGTCCTGACATCGGCGATGATGAATCCTAGTTGTACCTCTGGCTAAGGATGGAGATCGACAGGAGCTTGGTGCCATAGGAGAGGATGGGGACCCGTTTGCGGCCATCAGGCAGGTAGTCGGGTCCGGCAGTCATCTGCGGTCCTCTCCTGAAGGTGGAAACACCGAACGCATGGCTACAGTGTCGACCAACATCATCCTGCCGGAGATTGCACTGCGGGCGTAGAACCCTAATGGTAAGGGCCCCTGGGTATTTTTGTTGTTGCTGCCACGGCAGCCTGTGCGGTGTTGGCCGCCGCCTCCTCCGTTTTTTTTAAGGGAAGAAAGGGCGGGGCTTCGCACTTCCAGGCGGCTCTCCCGAATCTCCGGTGGAAGTAGCATAGCCCAGGCCCCTCCCTCTTCTGCTGGTGGGATGACCTTTTCTGCTCAATGGAGCTGATGGACTCTGTGGTGGGGTCCTCCGGCAGGAGGCAGTTGGTGGAGTGTGCAGGCGTGGTCGCCTGCTTGGCCGCTGTCATGGAGTCCATCAGCTGCTGCGCCAACCTGATTAGGTCCTCAACCGGTAGGGTGTACGCGTCAATGACCTGCCCACAGACCTCCAGCAGTAGCCAAGCTGCCGCAGGAAGATCTCCCTCGACAGACTGATTTCCTTGTGCCAGCCGCTGCTGTCAGTCTCGGGGAGGAGGAGGAGGTCCTGGAGGGCGTGCCATACTTCCAAGAGGTTTCCCTCCTGCCGGGGATTGAGGGCGAGGTCGAGGGCGCGGGCAACTCTCCCGGAGACCGGCATGGAGCAGGCCTTGATGAGAGTGGATTTCAGTTCTTGGAAGGTGGCGGGGACCGACGTCGTCATCAACCAAGGGGCGATCTTCTTATATATCTCCTCCGGGAGGGCATTAATGGCGATGTCTGCCTTCAACACCTCGTCAGTCAGGCCTGCTATTCTGAATTGCCCCTCGACCCTGTAGAACCAAGACGCTGTGTTCTCCCTGGTGAATGGCAGTAGCCTTATGTTAAGGGCTGTCTTTGGTTGGTCCGTCAGGGGGGTCATAATGTGTGGCGGCGTTACCAGTGTGGAGTTGCGCGCGGAAGGGGATTGCGAGAGGGGATTGCGAGAGGGAGGTGTCTGCCTCAGAGAGGTTCGCGGTAATTTGTGCATGGTTGGGAATGTCTCCATCCATGCTCTTTTCACGCTCTCACTTGGAGTGTGTGGGAACACTGATGCCATTACACGCTGGGGGAGCGTGCTGTGTGGGTCCGCTAATGATGCTGGCGACCTGCCAATGAGGGTTGGTTAACGCCTGAATGCTTTGTTAGAGTGCTGTAGTTAATCGGCTAGGGGAGTGAATTACGTTCATTAGGCCAAGACTTAGTCGCCGTTTGAGTCCGCTAATGGCTTCCAGGAACCACTCCAGGAGTCACCAAAGTGAGAGACGTGCGAAATAATAAGCAGGAAGACAAGTATTGCTGGTTTATTGATGAAAATGAGCTGCTTATAAAGCAGGATGCGGACGTCTATGTAGTTCGCAGAGACCGCTGCTACAAAGATTTACAGGTGACCTGAGGTCAAACTAATTCCTTACAAAAACAGGACAGGTTCATACCAAGAACATAGTGATCAACAATGTCTGACATATAACATAAATAACTCGTTACTTGCGCATAAAACATGATTGTTTAGAAAGACAACATATATACAGTTTACAATTATGATGATAAATATATATTCCGATCGACCTTACGTCGATGAAAACGCACCGCAGAAAAGGGGATGTTCTCTACAGAGAACAATGTTGAGCGGGGACTTTACAAGCTTACCAGCCACCAATCTCTCTTCAGTACAAACCATCTACAAAAAAAACTTGGATCCATCCTCACATCTATGCTAAACTTTGACAGCTTATTTCCATTTCTCCCCTTTCCAGTTCTTCTTACTATACATATACTTCGCAGACCATACATCTTCACAGATCGATCTTCTTTCTACAATGAGCTTCAGCAGCCTCACTTCACTTCCATAATGGATCATTGGTTTAACAAACCCGTCATACATTCCAGCTTTGGATTCTAAAGCACTCTTCCCTTCAAACTGTTATGCATCTAATTTAACCCCCACCCTCCCCAACCCCTCCTACCTTAAAATCCCTATACATTTTTTCATCGCAATTTGAAATTAATATACAATTTCTATGATCTCTCTCTCTCTCTCTCTCTCTCTCTCTACATATATATGTATATATATATATATATATATATATATATATATATATATATATATATATATATATATATATATATATATATATATATATAATGTACGTGTGTATGCGGATTT
Organism: Macrobrachium rosenbergii; assembly: GCF_040412425.1. Classification (NCBI taxonomy): domain Eukaryota; kingdom Metazoa; phylum Arthropoda; class Malacostraca; order Decapoda; family Palaemonidae; genus Macrobrachium; species Macrobrachium rosenbergii. The sequence continues at coordinate 68,442,607 of NC_089744.1, read as the reverse complement.
TTATCACATTATCACACATTTTATGTACAAACATTAAGCTACAAATGTCGTTCAATATCAAATTAGCGCTACTTTGGGGATATCACCAAAGGGGAATCATAAGTGATAAATGATTTGGTACCTAAGTGACTCGAATGCATGTATGTGTGTGTGCATATATAATATATATATATATATATATATATATATATATATATATATATATATATATATATATATATATATATATATATATATATATATATATATATAAATTATATAGGCTATATATTATATTTTCCAAAGAATCCCAGCCACCAAATGCTTAATTTAAAGCTGGAAAACACAACAGTGCATTTTGGACACTGCCTGACAAGGAAGGGCAAAAGGAATATAGGCCCCTCCCTTAATCTGTTAATCGCACCCCGTATATCCCTTTCAACTTTCTCTTCTCAAACATGTGACGCTGTGGGAGACTTTGTTTTCAGACCCTAAGCCTGGCCAGAGGCGGGAATAGTGCTGGGGAGGCAGATTAAGAGAGGACAGCTGGCATGATCACTGGGACCTGAGTCATAAATGATGCACGCACATAGGGAAACAACACCAACCCCACTCTACCTGTGGATAACCTCCTGACCCCTGACCAAAGTCATATAAGGGCCTCACCAAACGAACAAGCAGGAGAGACATTGCTGGACGCAAGCGAGATGCATCTCCTTCCATTCCCGCCTCATTCAGAGAGCCATGCCCTACCACGTGGTCCTATCTTGTAGAGACCTTTAGTATTCTTACCAGTGAAGCCCTTAGCCTTTCCTCCGCTGCCATTACCCTCGCTGAGGCCACCTCTTCTACACGGTAAAGTGAGCTGTTGCAAAGGTTCTTCCAGTCAGTCACACTGTTTTCATTCTCGTAATAAACTTCCTATTTCCATTTCTAAGTACCAGTATTTCTGTATCAACCTTGCCTTGTTAAGACAGTGTTACGTAAAAGCCTGTGTTTAAATAATTACATAAAATGGTGATTTCAGGGCTTCTTTGGCACCCTCTGTGCTCGCCTTGTCCTATGCATATTGTACTGCGTCCTTACTGGCTTTTAATTCGTGAATCTCTCTGTTTACAGAGGGTTTGTTAGCCATCGAAATCTCTTGACTGTGCCTTGTATCATCATCGTCACACCAGTGGATATACCTTCAACTTTTCCCAGTTATAATTAACCTCTCAGGCTTTGCCTGCCTGATTAGTCCATTTCATCTTCTGATATTTCATTTCATGTAAATACACGTAATTTTAAACTTACCCTAACGTGTTTACTTACAAATACCTTATGAGTAGAGCCCTCAGCTCAGATAAATTCCTCCCTTTTTCCTTGTTTTTTATGATTTCCTGAATCAACAGCAGTCAGAGTTTATACGAAAATAGAGGTAAGTAACGAAATCATTCATTTAGTCTATAACTGGCTCATGGTAAGCATTTCCCAAGGTTAAATCGTAAATATATATATATATATATATATATATATATATATATATATATATATATATATATATATATATATATATATATATATATATATATATATATATATATATATATGTATATAAGTTCATTGATCCACGTAGAGTGAAAATTAAAAACCTCTAATATTACATTCAAACACTTGAACCATTATTATTCAAGAAAATAAATGCAAAAGTATAGAAATAACGAATTTGCGTTACAAATAAATCCAAATGAGGGAGTATCACTTTGTCGAAAAAAAATTTAAACAAAAAAGTTACCAAATGCAAAATAACGTCTTGCACTTCATCATGAAAATCCATAATTCCAAGTGAGGATGTGAGGAAATAAAAAAAAAAAAACGATTTAATACCAATACTGTTCGATTCAAGCCATAAATAACATTCCTATGAATTAAAAATGTGCCCTGGGAATAACTGGAAGGTACCCTTTTGAATTCTCATATGCATAATTTCCAGGAATTTCCGCCTTCATTTGTAAATCGCTAGTGGAAGGTTAGCCCGAAATATCCTGCTAGATTATATATATCCCTGTATGTTCTCTGTCGAAACTAATTTGAATATGCCATGTTCCGTATACAGTTTAAACTCGTACAGATGTCGTGCTTGTTGTGGAACTGACTGCTCTGGACGCCCAATTGCTGGTAAAGTATTTGAACGGACAATTGAGAAAACACTTTGCTTCACTTCGTGCGGTAGATAACAATGCCTTTTGTGCTGTAGATATTATGAAAACACACGGTTCGGCTACTGTATTATTTATGTCACATTCCTAACCTAACAGAACTGAAAGTACTTGGTTCTGTTGAGCTCATTTAACAACAGACCAGCCTCAGTAAAAAACACATTTGACAATGGGCTATTATACAAGGGTTTTACTGATAAAGGCTCTATTATGCTAAGTATCAGTTCACAATAAGGATTTCGTTGTTTAGAGCAACATCATTGCATACCGAAAATCAGTAAATGTCAGTCTTTATGTACAAAAACATTTATTTGTTGCTTGTTCGACACAGCTTTGTTGATACTGTGTCAATGCATTGCCGGTATCAAATCATTATTTTTTAACTTATTCTCTTGATATTACCAGTATAGCCTTTACATTAAAACGCTTAGGTCTTCGGAAAATACAAACACACACAAGTATATATACATACTGTACATACATACAGATATAATAGGCTATATATATATATATATATATATATATATATATATATATATATATATATATATATATATATATATATATATGGATGTATGTATGTATTTGTGTGTGCCAGAATAGCTTTGAAACGCATTGAGCAATTTCAACCAAATCTGATATGCATATGACTTACTATCTACAAATCAGCGCTGTGGGGTAAGAAATCAGTAGCACCAAAGGACACCAAAGTGGGTGGGGATGGGAAGGGCTTCCCTGAAACGGGGCTGGTTATGCCCGTAGACTTAGTAACTAAATAAACTTGAATTTATCATATCAAATTTCGGTATACATATGACTTACTATCTGGAAAAGAACACTGTGGGGTAAGACATCAATGGCACCAAAGGGGTTGAGGGAGAGAGAGTGAGAGGGAGAGAGTGCGAGAGGGAGAGAGTGCGAGAGGGAGAGAAAGTGAGAGAGATAGAGAGTAGAGGGGGTGTTAGGGAGGAGAAAGAGGGAAAAGCGAGAGAGAGAGAGAGAGAGAGAGAGAGAGAGAGAGAGAGAGAGAGAGAGAGAGTAGAGGGGGTGTTAGGGAGAAGAGAGAAAAAGTACGTGTGAAAGAGTGAGTGAGAGGGAGAAGAAGTGAGAGAGTAGAGGGGGTGTTAGGGAGGAGAGAGAGAGAGAGAGAGAGAGAGAGAGAGAGAGAGAGAGAGAGAGAGAGAGAGAATGTATATACATACACACATGTATATGAATGTCTTTTACTGTAATGCTACAGTATAATGTGAAGATAAAAAGGCCCATAAAACACTGTTTGAACGTAGCAATCACATATTTCGAGCACTTCCTTCTGTGCCCCTGTTCACTGGTAAAATATGGACAGATGAAATGTTACAAGAGTATATATACAAAGCGTATGTAGGTGTGGCATTAAGTCTCCGATGGTATGCAAGTGACCGTTTCCCAAGAAGGAAGGAAAATAAACAACTCCCTAGAGGTTTTTGGCCTCATTAACTCCCGTTTGGCGATGCGCTTGGTGGTCATGTTTCCTGAAATACCTGCTTGAGAAGAGGCCTTAGGATTAACCCGTCAATGTCATCCGATTTCCAATGTCCTCCTGACAAGTTCATATCGTTGGTTTGATTGATGATAGTGCTTTACAGGCCTTTTGATTTTCACACACACACACACACATTATATATATATATATATATATATATATATATATATATATATATATATATATATATATATATATATATATATATATATATATATATATATATATATATATATATATATATATATATATATATATATATATATATATATATATACATACACAACAACAAGCAGGAGTCCAAAGAAGACGACAGTCAACGAAACAGTTGCATATTTATTAAGAAACGTTTCGTGTTACTTAAACACATCATCAGTCTGTAAAATTGAAAAATACACATTAATTCTCTAATTTAAAATAAAAGCTAAATTAAAAACGGCAGTTACATTCTTTAAAATTACAACATACATAAAAAGTAAAAAGAAAGGAGATTTTTTTTTCTTCTAAGTCTACCTGATCAATAGAAGGGGAAAAGACGAAGTGAGACCACAAGCTCACGCATGCCCAGAGTATACTTAGGCCAAGTGCAGAGGAGAAGAAGACACGTTGGAGTTTAGAAGAGGTGCATGACGTTTAATAAACAAAGACTCAAGGGTCGTTAAGTAAGCTGATTGTTTGGTAGTTCCCAGGATGGAAAAATGTTTTTTATCTATATTAACCTTGCATTTAACGGCATGATTTCTAATACTAGAAAATTCGGGATTAGTTATTCATGAGCCAGTTCTGTAGCTCAGACCTAAGTGGCCATAATAACGGACCTGCAACATTCTCTTTGATGAGCCAACATAACTACCAAGACATCTTGGGCATTCAAATTTGTAAATAATATTGGACTTCATAAAAAAAGAGTGTAGCTTGTCATATAATTAAAAAAACCGCCAATCTTTAGTGGATTCATAGGTATTAAATTGAGTTTTAAAATGTTATCCAAAAGTCTTTTTCAAAAGATTTTTTGACTTTGGATCTAAGAACAAGATTGTAGCACGTGCGTAAATGATATCTAGCGTGAAATGTAATGTTCCTAAATTGACTATGTACGCTACGATACCATTTACGCACTCTGACTTTCTTAGATCCAAAGTCAAAATCATTGAAAAAGAGTTTGGATTCCTAAAACTCAATTTAATACCTATGAATCCACTAAAGATTGGCGGCTTTTTTAATTATAAGGACAAGCTACAGACCTTTATGAAGTCCAATATTATTTACAAATTTGAATGCCCAAGATGTCTTGGTAGTTATGTTGGCTCATCAAAGAGAATGTTGCAGGTCCGTTATTATAGCCACTTAGGTCTGAGCTACAGAACTGGCTCACGAATAACTAATCCCGAATTTTCTAGTATTAGAAATCATGCCGTTAAATGCAAGGTTAATATAGATAAAAACATTTTTCCATCCTGGGAACTACCAAACAGTCGGCTTACTTAACGACCCTTGAGTCTTTGTTTATTAAACGTCATGCACCTCTTTTAAACTCCAACGTGTCTTCTCTGCACTTGGCCTAAGTATACTCTGGGCATGCGTGAGCTTGTGGTCTCACTTCGTTTTTTCCCCTTCTATTGATCAGGTAGACTTAGAAGAAAAAAAAAAAATCTCCTTTCTTTTTTACTTTTTATGTATGTTGTAATTTTAAAGAATGTAACTGCCGTTTTTTAATTTAGCTTTTATTTTAAATTAGAGAATTAATGTGTATTTTTCAATTTTACAGACTGATGATGTGTTTAAGTAACACGAAACGTTTCTTCATAAATATGCAACTGTTTCGTTGACTGTCGTCTTCTTTGGACTCCTGCTTGTTGTTATGTATATATATATATATATATATATATATATATATATATATATATATATATATATATATATATATATATATATATATATATATATATATGATATATATATATATATATATATATATATATATATATATATATATATATATATATATATTATATAAATCTATCCTGGAGGCGACAGGTAACTAATTCTCTCATAAGGTATAGTCCATGACAGTCTTGGTAGTGCCTTTTTTATGGTGCCCTCCTGGATGTGGAAGGTCAGGCGTCTTGACAGGCAAGACCATGTGAAGTTCACCATTCGAGGGACTGTGTTGTATTTAATGACAAAATCTCTTTCTTTTTTTATTATTGCTACACAATGGCTTTAACCACCACCGTGCTACCGGGTGGGGAACATTTTTGGTGATTATCTCTTTATTAATTCTTTTATCTTTTTTATATGCTGTGGACATCTTTTTTCTTTTTTTTTTAATAATGCACTGTCATTACCATCGTCATTGTCTTGACTGACATACCGTTTATCTGAAATTCTCATGGCCCTCTCGATCACAGAGTTGAAGAAGCCGTTATCTACTAGTTATTGGGTAGGTCTGTTGAGTTCCCTTTCCAACTGGCGGAGTGGGAGATAACACGACGTATGTAGGAACTGGTAACGATCTTGAGGTAACCTCCTCTCCAAGTACTCCTGGCAATGTATAAAGCTCAAGACTGAAGCCTTACTGGCAATATCCTTGATCTTGAGCAAGAAGGGAAGGTTTTTACGACAGTACCCCTCTTACAGGCAGCCATCCTTAAAACTCCTCCTCAATAAATGGGCAAGAATGCTGCATGATTTTTAGGTAGCGACATCTTCATTCTGAGCAAAATGACACCGTATTGAAGGCTGACAAGAGCCTACTTACATCCTCCTGCAGAAGGAAGACTACCCATCCAATACTGAGGCCATACTCCAAGATAGATCAAACTTAAAAAGTACTGCTAGGGGTATGTTACACGACATAAAAATGTGGGCCGACAAGCTCACTGAGGGAGGCAACGCCAATCAAGATGATGTAGGGGACTCTGACCTTGGCATATTTGTATAGCAACACAGACTCATAAAATTAGGAATTCAAAGCACCCTGTAATTAGCCAGATGCCCACCTATTACCTAGCAACGAAAAAGGCACACATCCTGAGGCTTTTTATTCCCTCCTGCTAAAGCACTGCTTCTCCTGTCGAGTTCTAGGAGCTGATCCAAAAGTAAAAACTTGCTGGAGATGAAGTTCCTCTTCACAAATGTGCCTATTAAAAGGACCACCAAATTCATACCTAGGAAGGTACATGATTTGAGTCCTATCCCATCAATGAGCATCTTGAGGTAGACACAGAAGATCCTTGCTTAACAGTGAAAGAGGCCCTCTTCCAATGCCCAAAAGGCATGATATACCAACAAATCGATTTTATCTTGATGGGCTCTCTTTCAGGTGCTCTGCACATTTTTTTTTTTGTTTTTTTTTGTGGGGTGCACTGAGGAGGAAGTCAACACTACATTTGTGGGAATATTAGATGATGAAACTTTTTTACTGCTCAAAGAAACCCTCAAGGAGTAATCTGGCCAGTGCTTTATTGTTGAGTTAACTACTGCAGCAAAACTCCGTTTCTAGTCATCTTCCCGATGACAGAACAATGACACGGATATACAGACCTATAAGCAGGTGAAGGACACTAACTTGGGGTATCACTTCAACAGTGCTAGAGAGTTATCCACATATTACTTAGAGACCATTACCTAGAGGCCACTGTCATGCCCTCCCCCACTGCAGCAGTTATGACACTCAACAGGAACTCGACAAACTCTCCAACACTAGTGTACGACTTTACTAACACCGTATTCGACAGGGTCACACAAAAAATATACACGGTTAGGGAAACAAACGAGCTAGTAACAATGTCCCTATGCTCCTATGTTGCAAAAGACACATGTCCACTGCATGTAGAGATTGAAAGAATAAATATCAGAGGCCATTACTAAAAACATCCTGTCTGCTTTCAGCAAAACCATGGCAAAAACACTACACATCATCCATCCTCCCGGCTCTCAGTAAAACCATGGCAAAAACACTACACATCATCCAGCTGAACTCCACAGTACCAATATAGCGTATAGGCACACCTGCCACAGTGAGTCTCAAAAACCTCCGTGCACTGAGGTGACAAGGCTTAACCCCCTTTTCAGAGGTCCTACCACGACAGTCATAAACTACGCTTAACCAGAAAACTTATTTCTGGGAAGGACATAATCAATATGAATTCTATCTCCTACTTCCCAAGTTTCTAGTGTGTTGTCTCCCAAAATTAGTAGATTCTATAGATTTTTAGGTTGACATAGTATCTTTGTGGATGAACGCCAGCTTATTAATACAGAGCCTGTCCCAAATAATGGCATATCTGCAGACTACAGTAATTGCAGGCCAATTTCTATTCTCCTAGCACTCTCCAAAGTTGCAAAAAAAACTTCGTTTTAAAGCCATTATATGTGTATGTCGAATCTAAAGGATTGTTAGCTGACAGTCAATATGAACATAGGAAGCTGTTGGGTACGTGCAATGCTCTATTGGATTTGACATGTCATTTGCAAGAGAACCTTGGTAATTCAAACAGACTTTAGTGCTGCTTTCGATTTAGTAAATGACAAGCCACTTATTTGTAAACTTCATAATCTTGCAGTTGGTGGATATGTTTTAGGTTTACTTCAAGATTTCCTTACACATAGGCAGCAGCAGGTTGTTGTTGATGGGATCTTTAGCAAACCAAGACCTACTGCGTGTGGAGTTTCACAGGGTAGTGTTCTTGTTCCCCTGTTGTTTTTAGTGTATACAAGTGAGTTGGTTGTTGGCCTGGAAAACAAGATTGTTCAGTATGCCGATAATGCAACACTTCGGGGTGTAGTCAGATCTCCACTTATGAGAAATGAGACTGCTCTTAGTCTCTACCGTGACATGGTGAAGTCGTTGGGGTATGAGGCCAAACTCCAGTAAAACGAAAACTATTGATTAGCAGATCTCGTACTGATTGGTTACCCCATCTTCCCCTTCAGGTGGATGGGATTCTGCTGAATGAGCCTGAAGCTTTAACTATTCTTGATGTAACTTTCCACTCACATCTGACTTATGAGAAACAATGAACGTATCAGCAAATGATTTATAACACTGACAAAATCATTGCAACCTGTTTTAGATCATTTGTCCTTCCTTTACTAGAATGCTGTTCTCCGGTGTGGATGTCTGCTTCTGCCAGAGATTTATCTATTTTAGATAGAGTAGTTCGTAGTGGTTAGTTTCTGTTTCCTAACAATAGCAGTTATGACTTGGACCATCGGCAGATGGTCTCTTATTAGTCAATTTTTCATAAGCTGTATTTAGCAGAGATCTTCCGCATTCACATTTGATCCCTGATCCCCTATTCCTGCCAAGAGAAACAAGATTTGCTGGACAGCAGCGCAAATATGCAGTAAACATGCCTCGCTGTCGAGCCTCTCAGTTCCAGAGGTCCTTTATTCCTCTCACCGTTGGACTATAGAACATGCCTCCGTGAGGATGTGCAACTAGAATTTCAGAAGTTCAAGCAAATATGCAATGCATTACTACCTTAACAATTCTCCTTGTATGTTAATCATTTATTTACATTTTCGTCTACTGTTTATTAATAATAGACGATTAATGGATATCATATTTTTGGAAGCTTGAGTTTCAAGTAATGGCCCCAGTGGGCTTGTTCCATATGAATAGGGTTCATCTTCTGAATAATAATAATAATAATAATAATAATAATAATAATAATAATAATAATAATAATAATAATAATAATAATAAGTTACTTATCACACTGCTAACATTCCGCAAATATGCATATAAATGAAGTAAATTACCATTGGAGTTTACTATACTCTACAGTAGGTAGTGGCGCACCTTCTGCTTGCGTGCAGTGTTCTTTAATCAAAAGCCATTCGCCTTTCCCAAAAATATTTTCGAACAAAGGTGGGCCACAGATGAGAAACGAAAATGTCAAACAAAGAAAACTAAAGGGACAGAAGACATGATAAGCAAGGATAGGATAATGCTATTAGCTGTTTTCTCTTAGTAAGTAAAACATCCCGTCTATAATTTCCAGTTATCATTTTGCACATACCCTGTCTTTACTTTCTATGTGAAGTTCTTAACTGTATCTCTCCTTTACTGCATAATTCACTCGTCGATCGCTCGTTGACATCATTAATAGAAACTTGCCCTTCAGAAACAAAAATTTTAATAAGAGTATCACACACTTACTACTGAACAGTTAACACGTGGCTAATATTTTCTTTTTGTTTCTTGCTTGGGATGAGGTGGCTTTTTGTATAATGATACATACGCGGTATTAAGTGTCACAATTTCTCCTATTTATAAGTGGGATTCAGAAAGAGAATGTCATCTTTAATCACGAAATAAAAGTAAAATCTCATCCGCAGTATACAAATATTATTCTCTCTCTCTCCCTTTAAAAACAGCTTGTTTAGAGATCTTACTCGGCATTATCGTTTCAGCCTCTTTTTACCTCGCCCCCACAAAACATGCATGTCTCCTCATTCCTTATTCAGTTGGTCTAGAATCCACACTCTAGATAATAGTCCACTGAGTTATTTACCTGCCACGCTCTTTCCCTTCTGCCACTGAATGGCTACCCTCTTCTGTAAACACTTTCCTACAGCCTATTCCTTTTCAAGGAGCAGGTGGCAACCCTTTTTTTTCTGAGAACTCAGCTTCCAGTAACCATTTGCTCATTCTTTCGTTTCCTCACTGTTACATGTACATTCATAAAAACGAAAGAAATCGAATGATATACAGTACATAACTATCTACTGAATAATAATGCGTTATTATAATATAAAAATTATAAGTGAGAATTTTCGTTCAAATGAGTAATCTTGTATATTAGCATGCTATCAATTTTATTATTAATTCATTATATTAAACATAATTTCAAACAGTGTTTTTGCTCCAGTAATTATATATTAACACTCATCCCCTATTCACATTTTGGTCCACCATAAATATTCCTGAAAACTCTCTTTCCTATACGCAAACACGCTTGCACCGAAAGTAAATTGTTCCACTGAAAGAAATGCATCATCAACCAATGGATAATCCACCACCTCATGCATAAGCTGAAATATAACAACAGCGTCATTCATAGAGTATATACGAAACATCAACAAAAGAAGTGACAATAAGACAAAAACCAAAAACATTTCCACTTTCTTGACACTACCGTTTCGGAGTTCTGTTGATAAATCTCAAGATATGAGATTAAAGGGTTCTTACTGTCTCAACAATAAATAAATAAATAACATTTCTTTTTCATTGTTTACAATAGTCGAGAATTATGAAGAAAAAACAAACTCTCAACAGTCATTCATGATCGGCGTAAATATATTGTTCGTGCGCGTCTTGCAAAGATCGATACACGCTGTACATGTGTTTCAACGTCTACTGGTCAAATAAAAGCGCTTGGTGCTAGCAATTTAATCTTTAAGGGAAAAAACTGATGAGAAACCAAAGGGAAACTCTAAATACTACAGTAACCCTAATTTAAAGGAAAAGTTCACTTGGACCATGAAGATCAGATAAGGCCTTGGAGAATTTTGCATTTCTTACAATGGAAATCTGCGGCACTTTTAAAGGAAACAATCTATCAGTAGGCGCACATTGTTTAATAAATTTGTTTTTCAGAGCACATGTCCTTTCAAATACTAAAACGTATCTTACCAAGTAATTAAGTATACCACTGAGAAACGCTGGCTGACGACTGACGAAGTCTACTTATACTAGTAAGTCCACTTATAATAGTTTGGGAAAGTACTCTCTGATGGACTCGAGAAAAGTTTCCAAGTACGGCTATAGCATTTAATTAGTCCAAAACGCTACGAAGTACTGTATATCAATTATACCGCCGAATATACTATTCCTGTGTTACTGTCATGTCAGTGTTTAAAAAATCACAATAAACTTCAACTTTTAAAATTTAGAAAGAGCTAACAGCAATGCCATAATTGCATTCATCTTTAATTTTAATGGCTCAGCAAGGCTTAAGGTCATAAAACCCAAGCTCGCAACTTTTATTACATACATGAAGGTTACGGAATAAAACAAAATTTTCTCCAAATGGAAATTTTTTCCCATCAAAGTAAAATTAAAATTCACATACCACAACAGATCTAGCAGGGACAAATACTATCTGAAACTTTACCACCTTTAATAACCTTTCATTGTTGTTTAAATCAACTCCAAATAACTTCTATTTGTCTTCACAGTAACAGTAATTTATATCCTACATTCTCACAAAACTATACTTTCAGGTTTCTTATTCGCCTGAATCTTTTACAAGAATGATTCACTTCTAACAGAATCCTCCCTTCCTCTCTGTCAAGCTATTTATCATTTCCTTCCCTCGATTTCTCTTTGAAATTCATCTTCATTCTCTGAAGAGGGTGTTAGGACTAATTAGCCATGTTTTTAACTGTCTTTTTTTTATTCTCTCTTCAAGTGGTTTCTCCTCATTTTGGAGACAACTCCATACTAAAAGAAAAATAACTTTGCAGTCCCTGAAACTCAAACACAGTACCATTCGTACAAATTTGTGTGAAGACATGTTGGGCGTCAGTATATGAAAGCGATTCGAAAGAGCTCCTCTGTCACTCTGAATTTGGTATTTGTAGTATATCATCACCTTGGAAATTGTCTACATCAGATAAATTCTGACCCAATCTTCAGCAGGAAATTAAAGAACTCTTCCTGTTTTATGAGAGCCACTTTACTTGCCGACATCATTATTCATCTTACACCAACGTAAAAAGAGTGCAAGAGCATGTGATCAAGAGACATTCTGTACGATATCCCATCCCACAAAAAGATATCAGGTGTAAAGGAGAGAGAGAGAGAGAGAGAGAGAGAGAGAGAGAGAGAGAGAGAGAGAGAGAGAGAGAGAGAGAGATAATGTGTTTAAAAGTACTGTATGTCTGCATGATATATTTACTGTATATAGAATCTACTGGTCACTTTATACCAGGTTAGTCTCTTCGAACCCGTGTCCAGAATATCAGAACGAGGTCACGTTGCCGACTTGACCTCGTTCCATTACTCTGGACGTGGGTTCGAATCCTGCTACGGACATCAGAACTACTTCATATTATTGCATTTAGATCTAAGGGCTTTGTAATGACAAACATATCCAACAACTGCGAAGAATTGAGAAGTTAAAGAAGTTAAGAGGGTACTGTGGTTATAACAATTATATATATACACATATATATATATATATAAATATATATATATATATATATATATATATATATATATATATATATATATATATATATATATAATATTGGGTGTGTGTGCGCCCTCTAAAAGTGTCAAGAACTTTCAGTAAGACTAAACATTTTTATCACTTCCTTCAGACGACTGCATTTTTTTTCTGTTTGCTTTAGTGGGAAAAAATTTTGTTCTAATAGTAAAGTGCAATAAATCATAGGTATTTAAATAAGAAATAAATAGCAGGAAAAGGAATATTTCAGATAGGTTAATGAATGGATTATAAAATTTTGACTAGAAAGCTATGCACTGGAGCACTCAGTCATTCAGCATTTACGAGAATGAAAAGAGGGAGATGGAGTGGTTTGACAGCAAGATGAAGAGATTCGGAAAATAAGTGAGATGGATTACAAGGCTCCAATGGTGATTCTATGAGAAAACATTAAGTGACAGCTATAGAGGTTGGATAGTAGGATGAGGAAAGGAAGCAGGAATGGAAGTAGAGTAAAACTAAAATGAGGATACGGCTAGGGATCGCAGGGGCGCTGCTACCACCTTTTAATAATGCCCACAGTGGTCCGTGTGAAGTGTAATGGCAGTACCAACCCCTCAACTCCTACGGGACTCAGGCAGGCGAAATCTAACAAATTACACAGCAAATATTCTGAACAGATAACCACATAAAATACTGTCACAAAGAAAGTGAATGCGCATCGGATTTGTGGTCCTTTAAGAAATTTTTGTAATATCTGCACCCACACAGTTTCCCTCAATATACTTTCGAAATTCTGGATACGTCACATTTCTTTTGAAAAAAAAAAAAAGGTTTGCTATATGGCTCTTGTTTTATGGAAAAAAAAAAATATGTGCTCACTTTGAATAATGATAATAAAGCATTATACATGAAATGGCTTGGTTAGCATTTAACTGACCATTCTATCGGGCTTATTTTAATAATAGATACTTCAGTGCCTTTTTATTTTTTCTAGTGAAATTACACAAACGAAACGTCATTATAAAAATAATTATGCTCTTTTCCTTGAGGGACGACGGACTATTGATTCTTTTCCCTCATTCGATTAGAGTTATGATCATCGCTATTCAGTTTCCCCACTACGATTCACAACTTTAAATCTTTCTTCTGCTCGAGGTACAGCTGTCACCGTCACTACCGCACAAGGCTCTGTATGCTGTCCAGTAACCATAATTACACAGCAAAGTATTATGATTCCCATTATGCAGGTCCCTCAAAAAAACAAAACAAAAAAAAACTTTTCAAGAAGCTCTATCACCCAAAAGCTCCCATTTCCACAGGTTTAGAAGACCTGTTACCAGCTCGAGACTAAAACCCAGAAACACTGTTTCTCAGCAATAGCATCTTCAAAATGAATGTACAAAATATTTTTCTTTCTGGGAAAGGATTTGCCGTCCCCAAAAACCCGTTTTGATAAAAACAGGATTTGAGAAGCATCAGTACCAGTCTTCACAATAAGCACAAGAACACGACAATTTTAACCATGTAGCCTCCGTAAAAAAAAAAAAAAAACGGAGATGTACCACACATTTTTATTATTAATATAAAAGACGTAATTCTCAGTTTTACTACTGACGGCCACGCAATAGGAGAGTCACGTCACAGACGTTTCATTAATTCGGAACGTGTTCCGTTTCGCTTCTAGGTTGAAAGCTAAGTAGGGAATTACGTCAGAGGTTAAAAAGATAATTATAATTTTTCCTCTCTTTCTGAATAAAACAGTCTCATTCTCTTTTTAGCTATTTCCCCAAATATTACTAAAATGTATCATAAAGTATCTTGACTTGTAGTTTCCGCACAGCTATTATCATACATACATACATACATATATAAATTATATATATATATATATATATATATATATATATATATATATATATATATATATATATGTATATTGTATATATACATATAACATATATACATATATGTATAGATAATATATATGTAAATATATAAAACGAAAAAACTTCCACCTTCCACAGTAAGACTTAAGCAAACGTCCGATAGGTTCAAGCAAGGACGCACTTACGCAATAAGTTCAGAAAATACCTATGTAAATATTTCAGCTCAAACAAACATGCATCTGTCGAATTTATGTGTGTGTAAGTACGTATGTACACACACATACATACACACACGCATATATACATATGTGTGTATATATATAATATATATATACTGTGTTTATATAATTTATATATATTTTATATATATATATATATATATATATATATATATATATATATATATATATATATACTAGAAGAGATTATCTCTACCTCTGTCTCCCTTTTCATTCCTTTATTTACTGCCTTTCGTTCAGCAGCCAATCCCCAGTGATTAAGAATGTCGACCTAGCCGTTATTTATGGCCGTTAGAGCAATATCCCAAGCAGAGGACGGAAGTGACCTTCAGAACATTTTCTGGCTAACTTCTGAGGGACGGTAAATTGCCTTTTTGCACGCTAAAGTTATTTTCATTATTTGTCAAGCCTTCATTCTGGCAAATGGAAGGCAGCTATCGGAATCTGTGCAATGTGATAATGCCCTTGGGAAAACGTTTTGGACTCTACCATTCTTCATCTCTAAACAAGATAGCGACAAGCTATGGCTTTGCCGCAACTGATCCAGGTGACAATAAATTTTATATATGTAGAAAGTGGGTTACAGTGGGAATATTTACGCTGCGGACCTATCGGGCATGGAAACGTAATTGACTTTATCCTCACTCTTAGGATAATTTCTTTGAATAACTATAAAAACATGCCTTCATGTATTTTGCTTAGATGACTTTACTTCAGTCAAATCTTCGCTGGATTTAAGTTACTGCAAGGAGACAGAGCTGTACTAGGAATTAGCCCATAATCGCCACATCTAATTTACTTTTTTGGAAAGCACCGTAAAGATTAGTGATCTCCTGGTCAAAATAATTATTTTGGATCACCCAAGCTCCATGGTGCGCCATGGACCCCTTTATATCAGTCCTGTAATGCTCGACCCTTTTTCTACTTTTCAATCATATGTAGCTTATTACTGCACTGACACAACCTCACGCATTGCCTTCATTCCAATAACGTGTACTGGCCCTCTGCCATTAAAATGGCCATATTTCCTCTTCCTATGCCTGAAGGAATTTTCTTTTTATAAAAGTTACCTAATTAAACAAACGGCATTTTCATTTCTGAATTATAATAATGCAAGGAATGCAGTACGATCTAGAATGATTTTTTTTTTCAACTGAAAGAAACAATTGTTTTCGGCAAACCTAACAAAAAATCATTTTAATTCTGACACGGAGATTCAAACTTGTATTTTCCGTCAATTTTATTCTTTTGTTAACAAACTTTGACAACACAATAACACCTTTTCTTAACAACTGACGATAATGACAGATGTGACATTCAGTCTTTTAGCTATTTTATGCTCATTACTAACATAATAATTATCACCATTTCATCAATGTCTGCATTATTATTTTCAGCATTATCATAACAATTATTATTATATATATTACAGTAACAATATCTTAAATAAGTAAGAAAACTCCATATGACGCATGGAGAAATTCATGCAAAAGATTCAGCTTCATTTACGTATCTCAATAGATTACTATACGATTTTTACTTCCCTTGCCTTTCAATTTTCTTCCCTGGCCTAATTCAGTGCAAGGGAATTTAATTCCTTATACAGAACACACGAACATACATTTTTTTTAGTTTTGAAGTTTAAAAAATGTTCTTTCTTTTAATCGTACAAAAAGATTGAAGACAGACTTTCGATCCTAAAAATGCGAGAAGTACCGTAGTTGGAAGCATTTCAGCCCTTTACGACGTCCGCAATTCTTTTATCACTTCTTGGATTTGGCCGTCTTTCAGATCCTGTATCCCAAACTTGTCTGTGTGTGTGTGTGTGTGTGTGTGTGTGTGTACGTGTGTGCGTGTACGTGCGTGACAAAGAGATGAAATGCTGCGAGAATTATCTCATAGGTCCACCGTTATAATTATGATTTAATGGTATTTTCGAGGAACATTGATAACTCATGCCTGCTATTCCACCTCCCCCCCACCATTCTCACTACCTCTATCAGTCTCTTCTCTCCCCAGCCATTCTCCCAAGACAGGGATATAATTCACTGCGCCGGTCGATAACATTTTTTTTTTTTTCAACGAAGCCAATTGACAACTATCGTAGGTATAATGTACTGCTTGGGTCAAGGAGGAACTATTTTTTTTTAACGAAGCCGATTGACAACCAGGTATACAACTGACTCCGAGTCAAAAGAGAAACGGTATTTTTTTTTTATAAGCACCAAGACTAAATCGATTCCATTCTTACCCAAGACTGATCACGGAACTCTCACAAGTGAGGCGTAGCTGGTACCACTTAACCACAAGGTCCGCACATAAGAGAGAGAGAGAGAGAGAGAGAGAGAGAGAGAGAGAGAGAGAGAGAGAGAGAGAGAGAGAGAGAGAGAGATATTTGTGTGTGTGCCTACGCGCTGCGTCTCAGAAGTATCTGCATACAATAGTACTACTATAAAAAAAAATAGTACATCAGACATAAGCTTACTTTGCTGGAAATATCTTTTAACAAGACAA
>NC_089744.1:68327581-68420081 GCF_040412425.1 Macrobrachium rosenbergii | reverse complement strand
AATCCAATAAGACTAAAGTACTTAGCGTCTCAACTGTTTCACTTTCCCTTCGTGGCTGTAACTTTGTTCGTATAATCATCAGGCTCTTACCTTTTTCGTGATTTAAAATAAAACATATATACATACACACACACATATATTATATACATATATATATATATATATATATATATATATATATATAAACATATATATATATATATATATAATATATATTTATATATATATATATATATATATATATATATATATATATATATATATATATCCATTGAAACTGAGGAAATCCCGGAATCCTTGGGCACTCCCCTTTTCTGGGCATAAAAATCCTTGCCAAATCCAGAATTAGTGTTGACACGGAAAAAAAACACGAGAAATATTGATTGGTTGATGGAAGATTCTAAGAAATTCAGTGCTGTTGTTATCATACTGTGAATTAAGTTCTATGGGTTTTTGTAACAATTAGATTCATATGCAGGTAATACTGTTTAATATTTAGTACTTCATTATATATATATGCTTGAAAAATCACAGTAGATGCACGTGACTTCGGTATATAAGCGAATACCAAAGGAAAATGCCAGACAGAAGTTCAGTACCAAGAACTTTCACGTGTTGTTTATTCACGCATCGACACGCGAAAGCGCGTGGTACTGAACTTCTGCCTAGCATTTTCCTGTGGTATCCTCTTCTTTATATATATATATATATATATATATATATATATATATATATATATATATATATATATATATATATATATATATAAACCACTGCAGCAGTCGAGTCTACAACTTCCGAGGCCAAGGGCAAATCAGTCCCCGACCAGTCCAAGTCCAAGTCCACATTGCCGGAGTCCGAGGCCGAAGCCAACCTGAATTTGTGTCTAGGTCTACACCATATATTCAATGACCCTGTTTCAGGAAACTACTACATACAGTCCACAGGGAAAAAATTGGCCAGTCAAAAAAATCTGTTAATCAATCAAATAAAAGCCTGGAATGTAGCCGAAAGCTATATTCTAGCCTAAAGTATTGAAGTAACAAATGAAACCTAGAATAATCATTAAAAGATTAATAGTCATTACAAGGAATTATAAAACAAAATAGAAATTGGTTTACATTATAAATGGTTCAAGAATATAACCGACACTCTTTTTTGCAGATCGTTGGAAAGAAGTACGTGTAAGGCCTGTTAACGTCTGATTACTAGGTACGAGGAACGATCACGGTATACAGGCTAAAGTAAAGCATTCAGCGTATGAAAAATCTGCCTTTATGGTTCATTACAAGTAAACGGTGCCATCGATTTCCTCCGAGTAGTTTTTAATTCTTATGAACTCAAAGACACTTGTTTGACGGAGCCGTTTGACAGAGCCGTTTGACGGAGCAAGAATTCACTTCGTTTATACAACTGAGCCTCGTCCACTTGTTCACCAACCTTTTCCCATTGTTACCACCTTCAACATACTGACTGGATGAGAGAGAGAGAGAGAGAGAGAGAGAGAGAGAGAGAGAGAGAGAGAGAGACAGACAGACAGACAGAGAGAGAGAGAGAGAAAGACTAACTTACTGGCACAAAGAGAGATAGATTACTCTAAGCGTTTAAGACAGATATGAAACTAAAAATCTCAAGAATAACATCAAAAACTATCAGACAAACCAATCAGGGCATGTAACCTTTAGCTGAACATAACATCAGACAATTTTCTCATGACTTCAGCAGCTTGTATTTATGATACAGAAAATAGAAATCCGATCGGAAAAACAGACTGGAGTTTCCAGAGGCCATAAAACTATTGTATTCAAATGTAATTTGCAATCACTGCATACTAACAGCACGAGTTGTAGGTATTTGTACACTTTAAAACAACGGTGAAAGTAATTTCGTAACAAAAACTCGCGTATTCTCACTTACTACGAGGGTTCGAATCCAGCTGCTTACCTTGCTTCTTCATTTACTAGTCATCTGTATTCAAGGCTTTTAGTGCCAGGAGATCGAAAAGATACACTCACACATATATACATACATACAACGTATATATACTAAACGCAGAGATTCAGTTCAGGCAGATGCTTCCGCATTTAATCATGCTCGTCAGAATTAAAGTTTGTTGATGAACACATGTTAAGTATGTATATGTATGTATATATATATATATATATATATATATATATATATATATATATATATATATACATATATATGTATATATACATATATACATTATATATATAATATATATAATATATATATATATATATATATATATATATATATATATATATATATAATATACTTAACACGTGTTCATCAACAAACTTTAATTCTAACGTGCATGATTAAACGTGGAAGCATCTGCCTGAACTGAATATCAATGCCGTTTTAACAAAAAAGGCATCAAAGTCATAAAACTCCTTCAATCATAAACCAGGTGAATACGGGATGATGGCAAGAGAAAAACAAAATTCCTGTCAAGTGAAATTTTCTGGCTCAACACAACAAGAGATGGGAATCTATCATTAACAAAAAAAAAAAAAATCATTTTGCGCATTTCGAAGAACTTCAGACAACTTGTAAAGATCCTTTCCCCAAGATTCTCCGAAATGTTCAGAGCGAATCGTCTTCCGAATCGAAGTTAAATTTCGTTTAGAAAGTTGAGTGTATGAGGTAAGAAACGACGCTGTCCGCAAATCAACCGCAAGGATGGCAAGTTTTAAAGACGCATCCAGCTTAAGAATGGCAAAGAAGAGAGGATAACACTCATTTACCATGTGTTTGATAACCTAAATGTTCAGTAGTAACGTCAGTAATTAAATTGTTACGATGATACCGACGAATAAAAATTCTATTCACGTATGTAGGCATACAATATATATAATGTATATATATATATATATATATATATATATATATATATATATATATATATATAAAATGTGCGTGTATGTATGTGTGTGTATGTATGTATGTATATATATATATATATATATATATATATATATATATATATATATATATATATATATATATATATATATATATATATATATATATATATATATATATATGACTTGGTCCATATGAATAGCGGTGTAACTTCTGAATTATAATATATAAAGAAATAATGAACACCCAATCACGTGTGGACCAGAAATAAATTTCTGACTCACATCAGGATAGAACCTAGGTCTTTCAATTGAAAGGCATGGGTGCTGCCCACTAGGCCATGCAAGTCGTAAAAGAAGTGGGAACCTGAGCGCCACTGAACACAAGGTATTACCTGGGCAAGCTAACTGCTTGCATACCAGCGTGTTTTCTCCAACTTCCCGAGTCAGCAACGACCCAACTGACAGCATTTCATTCGAATTATCCCTTCTGAGTGAATATGATAGAAATAATCAACACACAATCAGGTGTGGAACAGAAATAAATTTCTGACTCACATCAGGATCGAACCCTGGTCTTTCAATTGAAAGGCAAGGGCGCTGCCCACTAGGCCATACAAGTCATAAAAGAAATTGGAACCTGAGCGCCACTGCACACAAGGATTTACCTGGCTAATTTAAAAATCAATGTTAGGCGAACAATGTCAAGTCTAATCACCCGAGTGAGAAACAGCAGCACTTCGATCATAAAAAGCATCCTAAGCCTAAATAACTTAACCTCTAATTTTGCAATTATAAAGTATCATCTGCAGAAGCTGTTGTTATTATTATTATTTCTATGTTTATTGTTATTATTAGCATTTTCTTTTTTATTATTACTGTGATTATCATCATTTTAGAGCTTTGTTATTTTCAATTTTCGTATTTAGCCTTCTGGAACTGACCTCTGTAACCACCTAAGGTCCCTAGCTGGAAATTAATTGTCTGCAATCTGTTTTTTCTATTATCATTTTTGATATATTTTTCATTACTAATTCTCAATATATTTACGGTCATTACTGTTTTTTTCTAGTTCTTCGGCAACTGTGTGGATATTGCCGATTATCATTTTTTTTCATGTTATCTCATGTATCTAGATGTGTAAGTTATTGTCTCTACTTTGTATATTCCATGTATATGGCCTTGAGCTGAAATAACATTTATTATTACTATCATAAAACACTGTCTGCCATTAACACTTTGCCAAATTTTCAGGTGTCCACTCAGCTGTCTCATATTCAGTTTCTGCTTTGATTTAAATAGAGGTGAAGGTTAGCTCTAACTTTGTCCTCAAAGGAGGAGACAAATACAGATAAAAACACATAAGCTACTTATCATTTGCAGCTATAAGGCAGACTGTGTCCACCTATTTTACAAAGGAATTATCATCTTCGAGGTTCAGTCTTTGGTAGATGTTTTAGATTCATAGAAATTCTACTTGCAAAACAAATACTGTACGAAGTAAGATGCATCAGCTCAGTTTAATCATTGTAGTTAGTTGCGATGAATTTATTGCAAATACCTTCGGTTGTCTCTCTGTCTCCTCAAACTCCCCACAAGTCTTCCGCAGTTTAGCCCCAACATACAAATTTAACATGCCCATTGCTTGAAACATATTTCACATTATAATATATACTCAGGGTATTTCCACATCAAATGTGGTTTTTCTTGAATGTAAATTCACCATATGATCATACCTACATATCAGAATTATTTTTGCACACTTCATTTCCCATTTTAGTAGAAGCAATATAAGAACTGTTTGGTCTCTTGACGGAGTCAAAGCACTTTACCTTCTCCTTTGAGTCCTCGTTAGGGAAGCAATGGCTCCCTAAGCTATCCCGTAACCTGATCTTCCAGCGAAGGAGGCTATTTTCATAACCTTTGTTCTAACTAAAAGCTCATCATCGGCCATTTTGTTCAACATCTATTTTTGTTTAGCAGTCATTGATTAATACATAATAATGGAATGTGTGCTTCCCGTCAAACTCCTTGATAGGAAAATAAAAGTTATTTTTCAGCTTCAGTGTTTTCTTTTTTCATGAAGATGATTTTCGTCTTGGTGTTCACGGAATTGCAGTCGATGTGTCTGTTTTGTATTCATGTGAAAGCGATCCCGTTAATATCATGATATGCCTAATAAAATGAATGTACAATATCACTTTCAATGTACTGTAACTCTGAAATTTTAAAAAACATCTCAAGAGGCCGGTCCATGACACCCCATGCGGTTTGAACTCCGCCCTTTTTATTTGTTTCCCTGGAAAAAATGTGTAATCTCCCTCCCTGCAGCTTTAATACTTAAAATAAAAAATTCAAAAATAAGGCCTGATATTTGTATGTAATATCTCAGCAAAATGATGAAATAAAAACATATAACTTGACAGCTTTGGTACAACCCGAATCACTTCGAGTTCCATTTCATCCTTTTTTATGAGGCATGATTTGCTATGAATCTTATTAAAAGAACAAGATTTATGATAATACGTAAAAGTAAATATAAGAGTATGAATTAATGAATCCATGACTTGTTATATACTGACAACAAACATGCAATACAAAAAACGATACCATAAAATGAGTCCGGCTATGAAGCATTTTTCCCATACAAAATCTCCAACTTTTGTAATGAATGAAACTAATTTCATTAAAATGTCTACCACGTTTCATCCAGTTCTATTCTTTCGTTCTAAGGATATCCTGCTAACACATAAACGCATAATGACCCGAGGGAAGATATATTCTTGTCAACTTTATTGCGGGAGGTAAAAACCAGTAAAAGAACAGCTTTTCACCATCCCTTATTTCCTCTAAATTTTTTCCATCCAAAAATTCTTCTTAATTTTGGCTGCAAATAGACACAGCGCATTCAATCTTTCCATTTTTTAATTTAATAATATTGGCACATCGAGATAAAATTCTTATTACCCATTGTCGAACTAGAAAAAAAAACAAGGTATACTGCATACATACATTAAGATATAATAATTTCGTACAGTTTACCTAACAGCACTCTTAGAATATAGATGCATAAGCAAATCATCCTTCAAAAAATAGCCCGAGGTCATCAATTTGCCTTAATTGCTGAACCATGCATTTGCATTATTGGTTCCTGAAACTTCATGGAACAGAGCAATCATTTTCTATAGCTGCACTGGCGATTGTAATTCAAGTTTACATCACCAGCTCTTGTCTGAAATATGTTATGAAGAAGTGTAACATCTCTTAAATAGATTTAGTATTCAACTAAAATATTTTCTCTTTCAGGTGGAAGTCCCATTTTCTAAGCATGTATTCCCGATATGTCGTGGGAAAAGGAAATGTATAGAGTCACGTTGAATATATACATCCATTTCGTTCGTCACTCCAACTGGAGATTTATACAAATCATACATTTTATTTCTGTTCCCCTACACAGAATTAATAGAAAGAAAAAAAAAAAGGCTTGGAAGGCTTTGTGATCAGAGTCCCGGCCTGAATTCTGTCGAAATACCTTTCACACTATGCTGTTGCAACATAACATACATTATTTTGATTGAAGTTTGGAATTTACCTGTGCAAAGTTAACAAGAAATAGCATTTCCTGAATTTCTTTCTTTATTTTGTCCGAGTTTATTTAGAAGCACTCTGAGAGTATTACAAGTGCCCTGAGGTTCCCCACTCAAAACCTCGCCGAGAACATTACAGATGATGAACTTTAGAGGATACCATTATGGTTCTTGAAAAGGAGATAACTCTGACAATTTTCCCGACAAGATGTGTTTGAGAAACAGGAATACCCCGATAACAGATACATCCAGTATGATAGTCATGGTCAAGGCCACACAATCACCTTGTGGAGTATTGCCGAATATGAAATCTTTATCTGTTATAGCTCCCAAGTAATGACCAAAGTTAACGCTGTGTACAGCTGGACAGCAAACTGTCACCAACACAACAAAGGTTACGTTATTTACAGATGAACAGGCAAAAAAATCCCCGGGCATGCACATTAATGTAAGAAGTTCAAAGTTTGTATAGTTTGACGAAAATGGCTTCATTCATATAGGATGAGATTCATATAGGATGAGATGCAATGATAAGGTAAAGGTGACATACAATTGTATGTGTGTAATATATATATATATATATATATATATATATATATATATATATATATATATATATATATATATATATATATATATATATATATATATATATATTGTTATGAACCAGTCTTGGGTTCATCAGGTTCTTTAAAATAAAAATATCGGGACTGGAATGACTGGCAGAAATTGAGGCAGACAAAGGAGGAAGGAGCAAACTAAAACCAAAGTGGTAACCTTAATACTAATTTATTTATAAAATTTAAACATTTATACAATTTTACAAATGAGTTAGGCTCACCAATATTTACACAAATGAGTCAATAGCAAAATTTACTTGAAAAAACCAAATGATCAAAACAGATTCAGTACAAACACGAGTCAACAAATGACAAGAATTAACAAACCTCAATAATTAACCTAAATTCATAAACATGACCACAGCAGCACAAGAGTCGGTAAATTCATATTAATGAAGCAGCAGTACAAATAAACTGGTCAGTACAACAAATAATTAAACTCTGTAATCAACATGAATATGAGTAACCCAATGAAGTGCAAATGACCAGCACCAAAAATTACAGTAAACAGTCAGAGCAAAAAAAAAAAACAAACAAAATAGTCCAATAAACTATCTAATCAGCAAATGGAAATGTAAAGTCATAACATTAAAAAGTCATAGACATTATGTTATACAGGAGTCGGTAAAATACGTCAAATATGACCTCAGAGCACAAATCTGAAATTTACAGATGAAACAAATGACCTGTCAAAGATAATCTTTACATAACGAACAAATACAAGTATCTGAAAACTTTGTCCCAAAGAATACGTTAAACCCAAAAATACAAAGAAATCTTAACACACGCAAATCATTATGCGTCTTACAGATATAACTGGGTTAAATACGACCATCATGGGGGCAAACTGAAGAGGTGAACATCCAACATAAGCAAGTCCACCATACTCGGACCAGAACACCCAAACGCAACGAACATCCAAAACAGGTCGGACCGCAGACGAGGTCATTCTCCACCACAAGCAAATCCGCCATACTCGGACCAGAGCACTCAAATGAAGCGAACATCCAAAACAAGTCGAACTGCAGACGAAATCACGCTCCAAACAGCGAGATCATACTCCACACAACGAGGTCATACTCCACACAACGAAACACACCAATCCATCTCGTACTCCAGGTAACTAATACCTGAAGCTACTCCGGCTGGCCCTCAGGTAGGCATACCTGAGGCTCTGCTGCTAAGAGACTGACTAATACTAACTGCTTCTTGACTCCATGCTGGCCTGATATTGACTGGCTGTCCCCACAACACTCAACACTCACCTGCCAGCGTGGCAAATTGAAATCAGAGGTGAGACAACCAGACATAAGGAAACAATCGGAATACAATTGTGCCTTACAAACAACCACCTAACCTGACAATATATATATATATATATATATATATATATATATATATATATATATATATATATATATATACAGTATATTTATATATAATATATATATATATATATATATATACTGTACATACATACATACCATAATAGGAGGCATACACCATACTTTTTGCAAAATATACCGCATAATTCATGCTCTTCATACTTTCAAAACACTGTGGTGTTTGGTGTAATTTACACGAAAACTTAAAGTAGGCACAACATATACCATATCATGATACATTCCAATAAAATGTCGCATATGGAACCTTAAAACATGGAAAATTCAAACCATCTCCAAGGACCAAAAGCTTAATGACACTGAACACGATGAAAACAATCGAGAAGATAAGGGTATACCTTGAGAAACAGCACACAGAAATTTTGGTATATTTCTGGAAACAAATGCCAGGACACACGACAGAATTCTTATATATAATTAACGCAACCACCACTGCATGTCCACACCAGACTCCAAATGCATATGTTTCCTCAGGGCAAATGTCAGAGTAGTCTAGATTTCTCATCTATGGGATACTCTCATGGTTGAAAGACACCAAAAGCCCTCATGCATTGTTATTTCTTTCTGTATGGAAATTCATTTCATCAGTAATTACCTGTCTCGACACAAACACACACAACTATATATATATATATATATATATATATATATATATATATATATATATATATATATATATATATATATATATATATATATATATATATATATATGCATTCAGTAAAGGGCCCATCACAAACAACACATACAAATACACACACATACATAAATCATATATATATATATATATATATATATATATATATATATATATATATATATATATATATATAGCCTATATAGAACACAACCTAGCCTAGCCTAGCCTAGCTTACCTTATACATGCTAAGGACACTTATATTGGCCTACATCCATCTCCCTGATCGGCCCCACTCTTTGCCTCGTTAAACTAGTGGATTTAACTGATGCCGAATATTTAACAGCGTCAGTAATTCGCTTATCCTACAAGATGGTCGAGATCGTCGATTGGGAAACATTGTGGACATTTTGGGCATGCTGCCTTTTACTTATATAATTTACTTTTGATTGCAAAAATTTATTAAAATTTACTAACGTCTGTATCGTTGCTGTGATAAACAAAGATGTATCATTGCCAAAGGGTAAATATTATCAATTCATTTCAACTGTCCACTCACCAACGTAGTAGATGTGGCACGCTTAGCTAAAGCTCGGTTGGCTGAATTCAATGTTTCCGTTATCGCAGGCTTACTGTGATAAAAACGCGAAGTATGTCTTTAGTAATACATCCGAGTGCTTATATATATACAAAGAACCATTACAACTTCTTATTCAGATTATAAACACGCCGATTAATATCGATAATATAACAATACCAACACACGAATGGCGAGCCTCTCACGAACAGTCTACTCATGCAAAACGCTAAAGAAAGAATGAGATCTTCATAATTATGTTTTATCTCGCTGTAGGTAAATAAAAAGACATCTGGCTATGCGAGAGCGAATAAAATTACATTATTAGGTTAATATTCGAAATAGGATGAAATACTGCTTTCTATGAGGCTGGCTGAGGCCTGTGGGAAGTGAACGACCACTGCAGTGTAGACTGGAAGGCGGGAAATTTCAGTTAACACATGGCATGATGGGAATGGTACTGCGGTTTTCTTTTCAGAATACTCAGAGTATTTATAAAAAATTTTCTTGAGTATACAAATCATTATAATAGCTCAGTGACGGGGCACTTTAGGGACTGTTTAGCCAAACAACTTAGCGTACAAAGTTTGGAAATCCTACTCAGTTCCCGTCATCCGTAGTGTTAATAACAT
Organism: Macrobrachium rosenbergii; assembly: GCF_040412425.1. Classification (NCBI taxonomy): domain Eukaryota; kingdom Metazoa; phylum Arthropoda; class Malacostraca; order Decapoda; family Palaemonidae; genus Macrobrachium; species Macrobrachium rosenbergii. Next base: position 68,409,737 of record NC_089744.1, on the reverse strand, counting down.
AAATACGGCATAACAGGCTAAATAGACAAAAATATATATTTTTTTTTTACATCGTTTTGTACCGGAACGATATATACTGTAGATGTCCAGATAAAGGTGAAAAAAAAGTTATTTTAAAGGGAAATGGAATGCATGTGTCCTTAAAAGAAGACTGGTAAAATCAAATCTCTGGCATATCATTTGCATAGGTCTAGCCTCACTGGTACCGTACATGCTTCATGTTCCTGCAGCAAACAGTATTAAAGTTATTTTTCAGTTTACGGACGTGGCTATTACTTTGGTATCAATATAAAGTTATTTCTATATGCATGCAATGAAACTACAGAATGAAGTTTGAATGATAAGGGAATCATGTTATTTAAACAACCTGAGAGCGTAGGTTTCGGTGTAGCCTTGGCTAACCAGTGAGGTAAATCTTAATTACTGAAAGCCCATCGTTCGTTGGTGTTTAGTCTGAGTAGCCTGTCTGATATAACTTCGAGTCTTTCGTGTACTTGGGTTAGTATATTGTCTATACAAACTGACATGTTTATGATTAATATAAGGGCGAGGGTTCTTTGAATATATAAACATTCAAATGTTACTGAAAAAAATTAAGTACTTATCATAATGGGCCAACGAAATCGGAAATGTTGATTGTCAGCCAATCACGTGGTACTCGCGCGCGCAGTGTCACATCTTCACCCGTAGGTGGACCTGAAATGCAACCAACAATAACTATCAAGTTCCTTCCCAGGGGGTCCATGAAGTTACTTGAAAGAGTCGGCCCCAATGAGGATCCAGTTGCCATACAATCGCTTTATTATAAGTTTTTTCCATTAAAAACACAGGATGTGCCCATCAGCGCCAATTTGTAAACATCTTAAAATCAGATTACTTAATATACTCAACAATAGTGTCAGGGGTGATGAAAATCTTATAAATAATCTGAATGGTCACTTCCAAAGGCGCAGGATTAAACACTGAATAAACATCCAAACTGACCATAAGTGGAATTCAAGTCTAAGAACGGCTTCTTTAATACTAAGGGAATGAAATAAACTATGAGTTTCATTCAGTCTTATAGCCTATAAGATATGTAAAACAAACAATATAGCTAAGGCTATCACAAACTTTTAAAATTAAATTCTCTCTCTTCTTTCATAAACAACATGTATAAGTATATTCACAAGGAATAACCAGGGAGCAGTACTGTACCTGCTCTGGCTTTTCCCGTCAGAGGAAATCACTCGATCATGGTTTTCAGGAGACTTGTAGGCGTATAGGCTACATGCACTATATATTGGCCACCAATGTGCAAGTCATTAGACCATTACCACAAAGGCTAAGAAATCACACAGCTAACCCAAACAAAAGACCGATGACAATAAACAACGATTTATGTTTTGCAAGGCAGACTTCAGGTACAATAACTAGCCTAGGCCTACATTATGAGTCTACCATGACTGCGTTGTTGTTGACGAGCCTCATACAAGTAGGAAAGGAAAGGAGAATGAAACGAGCCACGTTTTTCTCGACACTTTATAGATAAATGGCATTTGAAACAAAGGAGGTTGAACCCAGGACAATTTTCTAATTAATATGTCCAGGACACCAAAACCAAGAACAACGATGCAATATCCTAAAGATTATCGACGACTCATTGTCTTGCAAAGGCTAACTGCAAGTATGATATGACTACCTAAAAATTACTTGAAACAAAAATGACAAAAGCGGTAAAAATTTTCACATTAAAATATTACATTGCAGGTTTTTTTTCATTTCTTTTGCCAATCTTCGCACTAATATAATTTTCACAAATAATCACAACGCACAATACTATCCCTGTCCTGACTTTTTACCTCTTTAAAGAAGAATCTCTCAGCCACGGGTTATGGGGCATAGTAAGCCTGTATACTATAGATCTGCGACAATGTACAAGACAATAAAATAAAGGACGCAAAGTAATCAACGAGCCAATTACGGGCTTCCCAAGAGCAAGAACCCGTGCTGGTATAAGCCTAGCTAACTCTTCACGAAGAAAGCCAAGCCATGCTATGAGCATACAGGACATAACACATAAGAGACATACATAAGGAGGAGAGACAGAAAGAGAGAGAAATTTCAACTACAAGAACCTTAATCGTTACCGCCTTTTTTGCTAATATTAAGTAAAAGAGAAATTTTGTCTGGACCCATATATATCCCTTGATTTTCCCTGTTAGGTCATTCGATCATGGTTTTTAGGAGACTTGTAGGCGTATAGGCTATATACACTATATATTGGCCACCAATGTGCAAGTCATCAGACCATTACCACAAAGGCTAAGAAATCACACAGCTAACCCAAACGAAAGACCGATGACAATATCTAAAACTTGCTTTCTCGTATGCAATCCAGACCTAAAATTGTCCTACTTGCATGTTACGACATTCAGGTACATGAGAGAGTGCTCACACATTACATATATATATATATATATATATATATATATATATATATATATATATATATATATATATATATATATATATATATATATATATATATATATATATATATATTGTGTGTGTGTGTGAACATACTGCTCCGTAAAATGGGCTCATTTTCGTTTGGGGAATGCTGATGACGCATTGAGCAGGTTACCATATATGAAACACGTTCGTGAAACGCTAGGCCTACTGTACATACAAATGCTAAAAAAAAAAAAATCAAACTATAAGTATTAACAAAACTTATGATTAATATCTTGAAAAAAAAAAAAAAAAAAAGGATGAGGTAGAGGGGAGTACAATAACCGTGCTAACTCTTCCGTCTGGTTGGATTTCCAATTCACTAAACCTTTAAAACTTTTCCAGGCAAATAGAAATAGGTTTTTGTTCGAGATGTTTCAAAGTATGGATCAGCATTATTGCTTAAAACAAGACATACGCGTATCATGTCGTAAAACCAGCCCGTGTTATAATGCGATTCCCCATGTCAATTCTATTTCCCCATAATGTACGTTTTCTTTTCAATACCATTTTAAGAATGTTAGTCTCATCATACTGCTATAAGTCTTTAAGCAATAATGAAAAACGATAAAATCCCGAAAATTCAATGACTGCTATAAGCAACAACTTACAATTACAAGAACGTGGACTATGAGCCGTTGATTTGACGCTTCACCCTTCTGCACTTTACCCATGTCAAACTTTTTGTTTTAAAGCTTGTAGATATCATACACTTTATGTTAGTATACTGTATAGCAATGACGGTAATTCCTCTACTCATTATTGCATCGTTTTACCCTCGTATCACCAGTAAGATATTTTTTTTAATACCATGCATTTGATAAACACGTCTAACCCATGAAAACCAATTAAAACCAAAAGGCTACAACACTGACCATACACTAAAGTCGTCACTTTCCTAATGTTAAGGAAAGGTTCAAATTAATTAGCTTATTTAAGCCAAAAAAATGATCTCGAAGTTCATTAGTACCCCACTAAAGAGTAAGAACTGTGCCTGAAGGACTGTGCTTTGTTTCCTTACCTGAAAACAATGTAAAAAGCATGCTCCAACGCTAAAGGACTGATGCAAACAGAGAATGCCAGACCTCAGTATAATTTTCCACAACTTAGGCCTACACTGATAATAGTCCCATTTTTAGTGTGCTTCTATTTGAATTCGAAAATGTTTAAAATAACGGAAAACCCCTGCCTTCATACTTGACATGTCATTGGCTTTAAATTACTATGAAAACCTATGCTTCTATAATAACTGATTCTGATATTTAAATGCCCTCTTTGCCCAAAAGGGGAGGAGGATAGTCGATATTGTATAAAACGTTCAATTTTACAGTGACGGTAAAACTGAAAACTATTACCGCGGCCTGTTTCCCGCCAGTCACCGACCAGGTTATTTAGCTCTTTTTGTCTCTTTGTATGCTTATGATATTTACCATCTTTTTTTATAGTTTTACATCTATCCCTAAGGGGCTGGTACTAAACACGGTGCCCTTATTGCACATACACTGGTAGGCTAGTTACCGAACCCGAGGCACGCAGTAGCATTCTTCCGTTTTACCGAAGTGACATGAAAAACACGATTTTTCCCATTATTGCTGGCTATTATTACGGAAATGAAATAATGGGGGAAGCTCAATGATACGAGCAAACGAAAACATGAACATGGCCTATTAGGAACACTTACGTTGTTGCTGTCCAGATGAAGTGGGACCGAGTGATACCAGTTCACCATCACCTGCTTGAGGTTGGATTCCCTTCCGCATGGCTGAAATACTTCCATTGCATACGGGCTCATCTTGATGAATTCCCACACACGGACTTTCAAGGGAAATAGATGGCACAGAAACATCGGGGTCCCGACGCCCTAATGTGTTTGGCTTGGCTTCGACAATTAATCCGTGTATTCTTGTTTTATTGCGTAAGGTGTGTATGAGGGCAGATACAAAACAAAAGGAGCATTGTTCTGCGTCATTCCTTGAATGAATTTCTATATACACACAAATTTCATCATTAGGCCTACCTCGACTTCCTTTGAAAACCGGGGTGGTTAACATGATCCCCAATGCAGCGCATAACGAAGTCCATTAAACATACAGATCACCCCACGGAACGTAGCCTCTTATTTTCTTGCAAAACAACACCCGAATTTCACATTATCACACTATATCTGCATGAAGGCGATATCATTTTTCATTTACCGCATTCGACGGTTTCCTCTTCAACCCTACCAACAAAAATTTCAACATCCGATGAAGCTTGGCCTAGCCTTACTACTTGGTCGGAGTTGGATAGTCAAACTTATTTTTTCAGCATTCTTATACATTATCAACTTAATTCTTCACTATATTACCAGTAGTTAACGCCAAAAGTGCGTAACATGCAATATTCACCCAATTTATTTTCTTGATCAAATTAACATGTGAACAGCATTTTGGGGCAATCTTGGCAAATGGCTCTTGTGAAACGCCAGCTCGTTTCGGATGCTTCAGTACTCCATTTGTCGATAAATCACAAACTGTTCTTTACTTGTAGATATAAGATTACGTCACCGATAAAAAAGAAAACAACAAAATAAAAAGACGCCATGGAAGTAGACGTACTACAACCTTGACTCAACGACTGTGCTACTCGGTGTCGATCAGTGACACACCCGTGTCAATGACGTCACCACGTACACGCTGTGATTGGTCAGCGTCTGCGGAGTTCCCGGAAATCGCCAAATAAAACGGAACATCGGGTGAAATTGCTCTAGGCATTACTTCTATTATCCATAGCCTGCAATTTGTTTATGTTTTTCATCTCAGTTCACGTTCATATTTAGCAGTATTTATGAAATGTGACTAAATTAAGTAATGTGCTACTTCGTGTGTTATTTTTTAAATTATACGTTTAGGACTAAGATGCCAACTGCAACGGTTTATTTTTCAAAGTACTATGCACTAATCCCTCATCCAACGCTAACGGCCTGGCTGGTTTGTTGGTTTACTTAATTTCCTCTTTACACCTCTGATGCATCATTCCATTGACCTATCCGCAAACTGACGACAGAGTTTTAAATATTTGGGCTGTATAATTATGATTGCGTGTACTTTGCTTCGTTAATGTTCAAATCATTACCATGAAATTATACGATACTTTTGAAACTGCCTGTATATCATTTTAATATAAAGATTATCATTAAATAAATATTCCGGTATTGTTACTAAATTGCAGCATATTGTAATATTACAACTGTATTGCCGCTTAGCAACCAGAACCTTGTTATACCAACTTTGAAGACAAAAATTATAGTTCCATAACCCTTGATGGAATTGACATAATTATAAACTGTCATTCATTTCAAACATCATATCTCATAGAAATGGTACCGTGTTTAGCGTTCATCGATGCATTAGAGAAACAAGGCTCTTCTCCCTTCTTAACTTCCACTGAACAGTCTTTCTGACCGTGTTAGCAATGTTGATGTGTGTGGCATACTACTATAAAGCGCCGTGTAACATTCTCTCTCTCTCTCTTTAATTTCTCGAGTGTGGTTAACATATCTGCCCTATTATCTCTTCATTAATTTATGAGTAAAATGCATTATTGTTTTATTTTTCTATCTGATGACAACCTATTGTTCTTCTGCAAGAATTCAAAGTTATAAATGTTGGCAGAAACCTCCCGTTTTCGTGTTGTATCCCACCCCTGTTATTTTGATATTCCTGTAAAGGTAAGCTAGGCTTGGCTTTACAATATTATCATAGATATCCTGTTCTCATAATGATAGTATGTTACTTGGTTGCTTCTGAATACTGCATTTCTGCTTGTCGACAGTAGCACCTCTGCCTCAAAGGCCCTTCCAGGCTTATTAGATGTCCTGGAAGTTAATCAGTACCCAGACCACTTGCCAGGGCTGGGCATGGCCAAACCCCAATCCCCACCTTCCATGCTAAAGGAAGACTGGGACGATCTTTGGGAGTGAAGCCCCAGAAACCATAGGTTAGGTTAGAGGAGTAGGAGTTCAATGATATAAAGCCCCTAACCAGGGAAGGAGTGCATCCTGCATGGGGTAAGATAAAGTTAGATTAGGATCTATGCATTCCAAGTGATATCTTACCATTTTCTCTACCTTAGTGATGGCATCTTACACCTTAAGCATATATTTCTGACTGTTTCTCTTGCATTTCATATATATATATTTCATCAGTGCTGTTCTGCAAATGACTATTAGATGCTGGTGGTCCTCTAATAGCTATTTTGGCTGAATGAACAGCCAAAATAGCTATCTTTTATCGTTGAATAGATAAAGATACACTGCTGTTTTACATATTTCATAAGAACTCCCGTGTATTAAAAAATTCGGATTTCTTCTGTCTAATGAGAGTTAAACCTCATTTCAGTGGTTGAAATCGAACAATGTACAATCCATGGCAACCACTGATCACAATTTTCTTCAATTAGAACCGTTTACTAGATTTATCAGCACCATCAAGTAGTTCACTTTTTTCTCTTGACTAAACTTTATGCTGGAATTGAATATTGATATAATTACATAGAATCTAATTCACTCTTGAGTATGGGTAGAGAACCTGTTATTATTTTGATCAAATTATTTTTCCATTGCATCGCATGTAAGCTACGGAAATGGCCCACCTAAATTTTATCCCCAATATTAGGAATCCTAATATGGTCTTCAGTTAAAATTCAGTAGTTTATTTAGAAACATTAAACTGGATGCCAGCTGGTTCAAATACAAGACTAATTATTATTAAGGTGTGCTCACCTGTTATATTAATCATGTTTGATTTGCTGATGAAATAACAATTCCAACCTTCCCATTGGAGACCAGTAAAATACCTGCATTAATTAAGATCCGTGTTAATGACTAAAAATTAAAGTTTAATGGGCAACTTCATCAATATCTTTGACTAATGACTCCGTTTTTAACTTCCTTTCTATCAATAATTTCTTTATAAAAAGAAAAACCAATAATAAAAAAAGATATATTAAGTCTAGATGTGTTGGCAATATTTACTGGATCATTTCAGCAGATTTTGGTGCCAATCCATTTTTAGATAAGCCTAATGAATAGGTTCTGTCAATAAGAATTCCATGAGGAAATTAAAGGCAACGAACGTTTAACATTTTAGATGTTTCAACTTTCGGATAACATTTTGGATTTAAATATGGTATTAGCGAAACCCTGTTAATTATCTGTCAAATCCATGCCACGAAGTTCAAATCGAAAGTAGTTATATATATATATATATATATATATATATATATATATATATATATATATATATATATATATATATATATATATATATATACATATATATATATATACATATATATATATACATATATATATATACATATATATATACATATATATATATATACATATATATATATATATATATATATATATATATATATATATATATATATATATATATATATATATATATATATATATATATATATATATATATATATATATACATATATACATATATATATATACATATATATATATGTATGTATATATATATATACATATATATGTATGTATGTATGTATGTATGTATGTATGTATGTATGTATGTATGTATGTATGTATGTATGTGTGTGTGTGTGTGTGTACTGTACATACACACAAATCTGTGAGCTGGGAATATTAATAATCGTGAGTCCGTAATATTCCCGTCAATATTTCAATAAAGTTACGGAAACGAGAATAAAAACCTATCACTCAGGTATCGTTAATTGATATCTAAAAAATAGAGAGAAAAAACATGTCTTTTGCCTGTTGTCGATAAAGCAGAGGGATGTAAACCATTTTTAACGATATTTTATTGGCTTGGCACTATCACAGAAGCTTGATCTTTAAAGTCTGAAATGCGTTCGTGCACAAGAAGATATTATAATCTTATGATAAAGGAATCTCAGTTAATCAGCTTTCTTGTTGTTTAAATGTTTCCAAGTAAATATCGTATGTATTTCATTTATGCCAAACAGAATAGAAATTGACAAGACACTTATGTTCAGTAGGAAAAAGACAAGCATGTGGTGTTTTCTTTTTATAAATATTCAAAATCACTTAAACAAAGTATTGGGCAGAAATATCCATGGAATCGACGCCTAATGCATTTAATCAACGGGATCTTCTTGAGTCGACAACAAGATAATTTCTTTAGGAATAACCCTAGACAACTGACATCTCCAGAAAGCAGCGTAAAGTCAATGGGATTCTGTGCCAAAAATTTCTGAAATAATAATATTAATGCCCTTCAGGATAAATTCAAATCCCTTAAAGTTTAGCCGGGAAAAATATTATAAAAAAAAACAATACTTCTCCCTAAATATAATGATTGTGAACTCTGGCGTGATTTTATGTATTCAGATTATATCCTAATGACCTCAGAAATTGGCCAAGTTATCAATAAATAAATAAAAAAAAAGGCTATAGGCCATTGATGCTACATGAAAATGAAAATTGTGTTTGCAGCACTAAGAATCCTGTGTTATTTTAATATTCGAAACAAAATTTTCAAATATACTTAAGGTCCTAGGTTAAAAAAAATCGAGTTTTGTGTTCAAATGATGGGAATTTTTTCCCCATTTTCTGTTAGGAGCATGTCAGATTTGCCAGACGGACGTTATATGCGCCATACCCAATGCTTGGCCATTTAGAGGGACTTTGATGCTTCGACACCATCTTTATGAGGCTACTCTTTATCGTTGGAGTACAATTTCATTTATTCACGATAACGTTTAGAAATTCTAAGTTTTGTTGCCAAGTACGATACTTCATTCATTACCGATTCTTTTAAACAATATCACGTGGCGCGTGCCTTAGTCTTTTTGAAAACGCTGCTGACTCGTCTCGACCGTGTTGGAGGTTTTGTTGTGAAGAATTACTCGTTATCAACTAAAATTTTTTTTTCAATAATGCCGAAAGAATCAAGACGAAGGTCTGGTAAAAATAAAAGCAAATTTTCTCATAAAAATAAAAATAAAGACCAGCCGGTCTCCAATTCGTGTGGAAGAGAGAGAGAGAGAGAGAGGAGCCATGTGTGGTTAGTGAAGAGCCATGTTGTGATAGTGAAATGAGTTGTAAACTATTTTCTACCGAATTATTGCTTAAAAGGTTTATGAAAAGGAGAGTGGCTGAACATTCTGAAGGGAAACACAATCAATTTGTAATATCTCATGTAGCCTACATAACTTACAGTTCCCAATTCCTGTTTGACAAAAAATGCAATATATACACTGTCTGTATAGGATTGATTGATTAATTGAGAGTTATCTGGCGTTACAACTTCGGTGACCCTGGTAGTTGTGACGCCAGATAACTCTCAATTAATCAATCAATCCTATACAGACAGTGTATGGAGATCTTACAAACACAAATCAACTATTAAAACTGTCAAAAGGCCAAACACAAAATAGGAATGAAGCTTTTCATTCAAAAGTGTGGAAAAAGTGCGTCAAAGAAACGTTTCGTGGATTTACTACAGCCATCTGTGGTGCGCTACAACTGATCTGTAGAGAGCAACCTTGGGTATGGGTGTGTCTGTTATGAATGACATTATAGGAGACATTCCTATTAAAACGAGTACTCAGGAAAAAGAAAAACCAAGAACAAGGTCAACTCTGATACCCAAAATACGGAAGAGGAGAGCAAGGCAACAAGATAATGGAATATATAAGGCAGGAGCTATTTAGGCTGGCACTCATAAGTGGCACTCAGTTCCGCCTAATATCGAGGATTAAAGGACGCTGAGTCCGTGAACAAATGGAGACTATGCCTCTTGGGGAAAATCCATTCTGAATTTTAAAAACAAGTCCACAAAGGTTCCCCTGGGGTGGTTTGGAAAGTCTTTGATTGGATAAGTAAGGTAAGCTTGAAAATAAAGTTTTCTTTTTTTAGGTATAGAATAGATTTTTGAGCTGCTCAAAATGTTTTTGATATGCAGAATGTGTGTCCAAGATAGCTATGTTTTTCTTCAAGAAAAATTAAACACAAAGTGTATCTCCCATAAGTGAGTTGTGTGTCTGAAAGTGGAGGAAAACTTTAATTCAAGTGTTCTCAAAATCAAGATTTTATGTAGTTAGTTACATTCAAATGTTTATAGAATCAAAGATTTTGAATATAACTGAAAAAAGGTAAAAAGGTATTAATTCTGCAGAAAATTTGAAAAACTTTTCATGTACTACAGTTCATTTTGCAGTGTCCTCTTACATGCAGTGTGGAATTTTCAAACTCGAAAAAGTGAACATTTTGAATTTTCAAAATTTTTAAAAATTGATATTTCTACTAATTTGGTTACATTTAAAATATACATATTGTAAAATTATGGAATTTTCATTAAAACTAAGCAAAAATTATATAAAAATTTAAAATTCAGTTATTGAACTTCAATTTTTTTTTATTTTAAAAATTCATATAAAAGTGTTTGTCCAAATTACATGAAATATACAATAGAATGATGTTTTACAATGCCAAATAACCCCTCAAAATTTCAGTTATCTCATAGGCTAAACAAAAGACAGTAAATATCTCGGTCGGTGGCTGGCGAGAATGAATGCCTGACAAAACCCCCACACGACATAACCCCCACCGACATAACCCCCACCGACAAAACCCCCATACGACGAAACCCCCACACGACAAAACCCCCGCACGACAAAACCCCCACACGACAAAAACCCCACACGACAAAACCCCCACACGACCAAAAACCCACACGAATAATGAAAGTGCGGATAGTTAATAAATAAATAAATATATATCCATATATATATATATATATATATATATATATATATATATATATATATATATATATATATATATATATATATATATATTGTTTAGTAAATTACCTATTGTTATTCGATAAGTTATGTACAGTGGTTACAAGGAAAGCTTTCTGTTTTCGTCTGTTAACTAGCAAACTATCAACAAATTTGTATTGACAATACTCCTTTGCTAGTTATTTACAATTATTACAAAATGACTTTTTTTTTCTTAAGACGGAGTGTGAAACTTTGAACAATACTTTTAAATACCTGGTTGGTTATAGTCATCCCACAGTTTGGGTTGCAATTGAAGCCCTGAACAAAGAGCACTGATGGTTCAAACTTGCTTGGAAAAGAATGCCATCGGAGAACCTCTTCGTAAGAAAATTAAGAGAGAAACTGTAAAATTGCAATCGCGATTGCAAAATCTTTGTCTTGATTTTAGTAATGGGAAGAAGGACATCGAAGAATTTGTTAATGGTGTAGCAAAAAATATAAGAATATATAAATTCTGACTTCTACATGTTTTGTGCCTTACGAAACTGTAAATTTTACTTTATAATCTTATCTTCTTTAATAAACGATTTTAAAAATCTGTAAAATCAGTTTCTAATAAAATATTTAAGATTCAATAAATTTTCTTTGATAAAATCCATAAATATATATATAAAAACTATATCCTTTTTCATTTGTTTATATGGGTGTTTTTGTCGATGTTTTGTTGGTTTTTGTCGTTTTATCATATGGGGTTTTTTTCATATGGGGTTTTTGTCGTTGTCGGTGGAGGTTTTGTCGGTGGGGTTTTTGTCATGTGGGGTTTTGTCGCCTCCCCGGCGAGAATAAGGCCGTAGGAGTAGTTTGCAGAACGACGGGACTACCTCCGAAGGAAAACTAAGTCCATTGTCTCCGTTGTTTAGTGTTGCTTGGGAGTTCAGGGCTTGAGTCAGGTCAGAAGTGATGTTAGCGTTAAGGTCTGGTTAGGTCAGGACATGACATTCTGAAATTATTTGTTTTATACTGTTTTATTCTACACTCGCCCCAGGCCGCAGTAATAGTCGGCAATTTTGCCATATGAATTTTTACCTTTTTTCATTTGTTTGTTACTCTCGATGTTACGTTTTCGTTTTATCTCTAGTGACTTCGTTGTAACGGCACACCGGAGGGTTATTCAACTTTAAGTTACCCCTTGATTTGTAGTTGATCACAGAAGATGAGTGTCTTATAGAGCACGATTTGAAATTATATGGTGCACTGTTTTATTCCATAGCCACCCTAGCTACTTGCTCTCCGACATTCAAAGATATAGATTACATACAGTATAAGGACACGTAAATTAAAAAGTGAACTGAAATAATGATTAGAATTTCGACTTTAACCTGCAAGTACTTTTAAATATCCGTGGATATTTAAAAGTCACTGATTAAAAAAGTCTTCATAGATCTACAATATTTTGAGTGAGTGTCAGTGTCATATATATATATATATATATATATATATATATATATATATATATATATATATATATATATATATATATATATATATATATATCATCAGAGTAATATTCCCAGCTCAGGCTAAAGTGGAGCTCAGTAGGCCCTTGTGTTGTAAATTTTGACAAGTAAGCGGTTAGGATATATGAAGTATTTTTCTTCTCTGGGCTTGAGAAATTTTGTCATCATTAGTAAACCTATCGAATGTTTTAATAAATATCCAAAACATTTGTTCACATCCAACTGTAACTAGCACGGGATAAACCTAAAAAAACATAATGGTCTGAGCTAGTTGATGAATGATATATACATAATTGATAGGGAAAATGGAATTTTGATGAAATGTATGCAGTTATATTTTATCATAGAAAGTCAGAGCAATTATCAAAATGATCACAAGATATTCATATCTTACGATTCCTTTGTTTTTTTTTTTTTTTTAATTCGAAAACTGCCATACTACCGTTATAGTTTTCACTTACGATGCATTAATGAAATATCTAAAAAAAAAAAACTGACTTCACGCCAAATGAACGTGCAGGAAATTGGGGACTTTATTAAACTTAGGATTTTATGATAATAATAATAATAATAATAATAATAATAATAATAATAATAATAATAATAATAATAAATGAAAAATCAAATAAAAAGTAGGTTGTTTAGAAAATTGAATTTGGAAAACATCCTGTCTCTTGCATAAAAAATTCGGGAGTCTTTATACATAATTGGGAAAGAAACAAAGCATCCCATATCTGAAAGACTATTTAAAAGAAATAAGGGAAGAACGATGGTTCCCTTTTTTCGGAAGTTTTGAAAAAAATCATGAAATATCGCTGAATACTAAATTAGGACCTATGTGTTATTCGTATAACAGTTACGAAAGCATTACGTTACGCAAGAAAACATTCAGTATCACTCAGCAGATGAAAACACCGTCAGTAGCGTAATATTTGATGACCATACCTTAAGGACATCACATTCTTTTCAGGTAAAAGCATTCAAGCTGAAAGTGATTTGAAGGACGCGCAGATCAGTTGATTCACAGCGCTCAAGTTATTTACTAAGCATGCCGTTATCTACCTTCGATAGAATGAAAACACCTACAATGGTAAAGATTAAATGAGTCCACGCAACTGCTGCTACCGTTATCTGTATGGACACCTGTAACTAAAACTTGGTTGCAAAATCGTTCCGCCCCCGGGTGGGCTCGAACCACCAACCTTTCGGTTAACAGCCGAACGCGCTAACCGATTGTGCCACGGAGGCTTGAAATCATACAGTTCCTTTTTAAAGACTAACCAAGAGCACCAAGCACAAGCATTAATCTTCCTTTATTATACCGTTTATTCAATTTTTAGCTGGACTTGTGATTTCTCCATGTACATAAATCAACATCTATCTTTCAGACAGGATTATGAAAAGGAGAGAGAAAAGCAAGCCAAAGCTGTAACGAGTGAAGTACTAACAACAGCATATGGACGTTCGATCAGAATGTCAGGAACAGTTGGGAGATAATCTAAACCATTCAGCTTCCATAACAATAATATCTATACCTATCATCTATCCATCTATCTATCTATCTATCTAGATATATATACTTTCTCTTAAACAGTTATCGTTAAAAGCAGTTGCTCAAGTGACATCAATAAGTTTTTTGGAGGAATCTTCACCTTCGGAGTTTTTTTCGATTCTCCTGTGTCAGTTTCTGGTGAAAATACGCAAACTTCTTTCTTCCATTTATTGTTTTTTGTTAAGACAGCTGTTTCTCCACCCTGTGGTATTTTCAAATGACAAATAACTTACAATCTGGACTCACGACCTGTGTTTCATCGTGTGGAGGAAAGTGCTTAAGTGACCTTGAGACCGGAGTGGTCGAGGGATTAAAAGCTGAACCATGGGGTGGGAGCTTTGGGTACAACCACAACCCAATACTCGTAGAATGGAAATAGGAAGTACGGGAAGCATGACTGTAGAACAAAAGTAGAAAGCAAGGTAACCATACCCGGAGAATGGAAATAGAAAGTATTTAATGTTTCAATAGTCCAGCTGGATCCCGAGAGAGAGGCAGCAGATAAAAGAGAAACTAGTTTCCTTTCAAAGACATCAACAACGAAACAGCTAATGCTGCTACTTAAGTTACTACTTCTAATATCAACTTATGCAACTGCTCCAGGTGAAGTTGGGAGGGCTTGGAACATACGGCAGAAACACAAACAAAATATGCGAAAGAGAAAGAGTTACGTATCCCGTAATCATTTATGGGAGTTTTCATGCTCTGCTTGGACTATCGACGCACTCTGTGCCTACAATTGTGTGTGAATTGACCCGCAAAGAACTAGGAACCAATCAGCAGAGGTAACATGAAAACGGTCCTGGTCGTTTCGGCCGTAAGTCACTTTAGGCCGTTACATCCAGAACAATGTAAGACGTTATGTTTATGGTATTTACCGTTATGTTTATGGTATTTACCATTATTATTTAATGTTTTACGTACATCCCCAAGGGGCTGGTACTAAACACGGCGCCCATTTTGCACGTAAACGTGCTTACGGCCGAAACGATCCGAATGCCATGAAAATTGGATATACTGTAGTATAACAGTCCATCTCTCTCTCTCTTTCGGTCCTCAGTCTTTCATTTTCGTTTAGTTCCTGAACAGTTAAAGACATTTAAAAATAGCACCTTTTCATCGCTGCTGTAAAGTCTTTGGACCATAAACAGTTGACAATGACTATTTCACGGATCATGTCAAGATTAGCGGACCCAACATCTCCATGTCAATTGAACAGCGAACCCAATGATCCCCATGTAAAGAATAGCCAACCCTTCCGGTCCGAACTCCAATTCCATAGGAGGGCTAGTACTAACACGGCGAAACAGTGATTCATCCTCACTGTTTCGCCTTGTTTAATACTAGCCCCTGGGGGTCAAATGTATTTCGCCTTGTTTAGTACTAGCCCCTAGCGAACCCGATTATTCCCATGTAAAGAATAACGAACCCAATCATCTTGTAAAGAATAGCAAACCCTGCTGTGAGTAGGTTCGCTAGCCTTGACATGATCCCTGTTACACTTACAAGCCGTATTTAGGACATTTTTTTTTTTTATCTACGATCGGTGAACTGTTCAATTTGGAAATACTAGAATTATTTATTTTTGCATTTTCGTTTGTCTTGTCTTTAAAAGTAATCTGCTTCTCAGTTCACAAAACTTACTTAGCAAAAACCCTTATAATGTTCTAATTCGTCAGCAAACTCCGCTTTTTTTAAATTTTTGAACACGTTTCAAAATTCATAATTAGCATCATATGCTAAGAAAGCATTCTTTCTCCAAAATCAACTTTTGAATACAGTAACTATCCTTAATGAGAGAGAGAGAGAGAGAGAGAGAGAGAGAGAGAGAGAGAGAGAGAGAGAGAGAGAGGTGTTATAGTTTTTAATGCTACATTCCGCTGCTTTTCCCAAATAAGCTGTTATAGCTACTTTGTGGATGATAAGGTAGTACAATGCATTTCTTTTCTGAAGTAGTTTAGCATAATTTGAATAAATGAATCCGCTTGAATTCTGCAACGTAACAGCAGAATATTTTTAAAACCTCTCAACAACTTCATATATCTTCATTTTAACGATATTCATATACTTATTGCTGCTGCTAGCACTACTATTATCTTTAATACAACAACGACTACTACAACTCGATTTGACTTTGAAACGGAGTAAATTCCTGTTTAATGCAAATTCAAAACTCTCTCTCTCTCTCTCTCTCTCTCTCTCTCTCTCTCTCCTCACAATTGTTATTTTCCCTTAAGCTCATAAGCATCACAGGCACGTAGCTTTTAACCATTAGTTATGATTGCGAAGTGTTCTTAAGGATTAACGCGTGAATCCTATAAGTTTTTATGCAGTATACTATATTACAAATATTTACGTAATATACTGTAATAAAAACAAGGTCTGTTACTAAAAGTATTGAGGTTACAATCGCTGTCCATCAGTATATCTGTTGGTCCCTAAACAGCACATAACAGAGTTTTTTCTTCTTTCATAACCAACAGGCTAGCTTTCAAATATGGCGTTTTTTTTTTATAAATTTTATAAATACTCATAAACATTTTGATTTAATTAAAGCTTATTGCATTATTAAGTTTCACGATTTTAGAATGCAATAGTATTTCACTTTCTTTTTAGTTTCCCTCTTTAAAGCCAAACAAATCTCGCAAACACCTTGAAATGTTTTTATTTCCCAGGAAAATATATAATTTTCATCAATGAATGATAAGAATTTTTTACCATATTTTGTGATGTGTTTTATGTGAGCAGAAAATAATAATTTTGTAAGTAATATTTAGACATATAGGCAGTAGTTTTTCCTTGAAATGTTGGCTCTGTTTCACTTGCTGCTTATGGTTTGAATTTTTATTCCTTCAGGTATTATCTTCACAAACAGAGTGTGTGATTTTGGCCGAAAATAAATCACTGTTTGCTGCATAACCTAGATTTTATACGTATTTAATCAAATTCATCGTAGCTTATTTAAAATAATGACAATATTGCCTGTGCATCAAAACAGCTGTCAGTTATTATTTATTCTTTGTTTATATACTGTACTAACTTTCACTAGGTGCCGATAGTGGAGAGTTATGCACTGCTTCTCTCTAAAAATGAGATATCTCCTCAGCTAGAAGCGTGTTCTCTAAATTTGTCTCCCCAGAAATACTATAAAATCAAAGAAAACGCATTCATTTAGGACCATTTTTATTTCCGTCACAAATATGTTATTAATATCAGTAAGAGCAAGCTGCAAGCATTTTTTCTTCAGAAACAACTTTTCAATGTAGTAGGTATTCTTGGAGAGAGAGAGAGAGAGAGAGAGAGAGAGAGAGAGAGAGAGAGAGAGAGAGAGAGAGAGAGAGAGAGAGAGAGAGAGAGAGAGAGAGAAGCTTTAATTAGGCCTAGTGACAGTTTCTGGTATCTAGGAGCAACGTTGTCGACATCAAGAAATTTTGAGGGGCAGGGAAGAGAACAATTATGAAATATTTTCACCTCTTACTTTTAAAAAGTTGTATTTACAATTAGAAAATTCGTCATATCGTTTAGTTATGTTTCCCTTTTGTTTACCAAATCACAATAGCAAAATTCCTGCTAAGTTTGCTCTTAAATTGGAAAATATTCATCGCTTGTATTGTGACGCCTTCAATGAATGCAGACGTACCTTGTTTTGGTTATATATTTTACTGTATGAATTGCGTAGACAACTTAAGAATATAAGTGGGAATGCCAGCTTGTTATATTGCTTGTGTCTTGTTTACATTTCATGATGAACATGGTATACATGATTGTACAACCGAAATGAATCCTCGTGATGTAGCCTTTTGCAATCTTTCTCCGTAATTAAGTATGCTCGTTTAGTGCTTTTCTTTCCTCTGGTTATATAGGATATTATAAGCTCAAAATCAACACTTACTATATTACTACACTGTCAAGCAAGTAGACTGAAAGAGCTTAAAAAAATTTTTTTTGCCATACTTGTCGTTCACTACGACTAGCCTATACGTATTTCGCCTGTTGCTGTTTGGAAATTGAGTGAAGCACAACTTACCAAATAATACTTTCCCTAAAGAAAATGTTAGCTGATTTTAAAAACGCATAATAGACACAAAAGTGTGAGATTTATATATTAAGTACGAAATCCTATATCGATTCGTCCACCAACGCACATTAATCCAGACACCGTTTAAGTATCGGAAAATCACAGCTAAAAAAAAAAAAAAAACTCAGCATAGTAGTCCTACAGAATCTTGAAAATTTCCAGCGACACTTATACTGTCTTTTCATAATTTAGTGAAAATAGATACGCTAGCCTATATCTGACTGGGTATATTTACAACGCATAAAACTATTAATGAAAAATGCAATTACTGTCAAGTTAATTTATTTTCCTGTCAAATGTATACGGTACTTCCACGGTCCACCGGTGTTGTAAACGACGTTCAAGGCTGCCATTCGTAGGGGAAATCCCCTACAGCAGGTGATATTAGACAAGGGTAGGGTAGGGGACACCTTGCGGGGAAAACTGCATTATGTAGGGGAAAGTACGGGATTTTGATATCTGGTAAAAATAAATAAATAAATATATATATATATATATATATATATATAATAATAATAATAATAATAATAATAATAATAATAATAATAATAATAATAATAATAATAATAATAATAATAAAAACTTGTTTCCCTTGCTGGCAAGAGAAACTAAAGTTGATGTCTTTGTTTTCCCTCATCAACTGCCAGAGGCGCCACCCCACCCCTCCAGCACCATTGTATGTGACTATAATGTTAGGTAAATGATGAGACAGATGGTGACGATGTCATTGGTTTGTGAACAGTGACTTTGAAATTTGAATCTGTCTTCACGTGACTGGTTGAAGAGGGGAGAAGGAAGTAATTAGGCCTTACAAATAAGTATACTATGCATTGTCATAGCACGGTCCTGGTCGTTTCGGCCTTAAGTCACTTAGGCCGAAACATCCAAAACAATGTAAGACGTTATGTTTATGGTATTTACCGTTTTGTTTATGGTATTTACCATCATTATTTTATGTTTTACGTACATCCTCAAGGGGCTGGTACTAAGCACGGCACCCATTTTGCACGTAAACGTACTTACGGCCTAAATGACTTACGGCCTAAATGACTTACTGCCGAAACGACCCGAACTCGTCATAGCTAGACTACAAAAAAAAAAAAAAATTCATAGCTTACCCTAAGTAAGTAATTACTTTGTTAGTAATAGTTAATTGGCATGAAGTGATAGCCTAGGCCAATATGGTTACTTCTATCAGGGAGAAGGCTACGCTATTAGAATTGCAATTTGGTATTTTGAACCACAGAAACCTTTCCCTCTCAAGTGGATGAACTCAAGGCTTGCTCACTTGTATACCTGTGCAAGAAAAAGCTACATGCACAAGTATGGGCATCAAGGAAATGATCAGATACTTGATGATACAAAGGCTGAAGATTTTGTTTGAATTAATTATATACATTATAACTGGTAGAATATACTTCAACTAAAAATTTAACACCCCCAAAAAATCATTACCAAAGATTAATTTTCCTTTACTTCTTATGCCAAAAGAAAAGATACTTTTTATTTGCTTATTACATATTTGATTTATTATTTAGAAATACCAAAGAATCGATTAAGTTTTCATTTTCTTCTTTTGCTAAAATATATTCTTTATATTTGTCTATCACATACATTTGGTTTCTCAGGGAAAATACATTTTTCTCCTCATTATTTTGCTACAATAAAAATGAATAAAATTTAAATATATAAAAAGTATTTTTACTCAAATCATCCATGTTAAAAAGCATTTGGAATTTGAGATAAATGGTGCAATAACTCCAATATGTGGGTGTAACGAACCGAGCTTTTCGGCCCTTAAGAAAAACACAGATCTAGATGGAAATAATATTGGGGCTGCTCTGGCTAATCGACAGCTCGCACACACAAAGAAGGAGGAATAACAAAATACAGGAAATGGTTATAAAAATAGATTTATTAATATTAAATCTTAATAAAAATCTATAACAAAAAAAGGCCATTGAGCCATGTCCGGGCCACGAAACACAAAAATAAAGCAATATTACTTTATATCAAAAAGAAGTACCAGCAGCAGTCGATACAAAAAAACCATCTCCAGCGAAGTCCACCAACTAACGACAACAGGCCGTATTATCACGACGTCCTGCTGCCGTCTCCCCAAAATACAAAGGACACGGGGCCACTGCACCCGAGCCAAAACTGCCGACAGGGTCTCCACCTGCGGCCAATAAACAACCATCTTCGTTGGTGCGCTGCTTGTCTGGGCCCAAACACCGGCTGCCCAAGAAACGTCCTCAAAGTCGAACTGCTGCTGGTACTCAAAAGTTCTCTTCCCCAAGAGAACAACCTGTTCGCTACTGCTGCCCGAACCTGACTAAAAGTTGGCGCCAAAAAAATAAATAAATAAACAGGTAACTACCGTACCGCCCATAGAACAACCAAAGATCCTAACACCTTCCCCGACAGAAAAAAAAAAAAAATTACAATTTTTTTTTTCCAAAATAACCAACCTCCTCCAATGTGGTGAAAACTCCGACAACCAGAGCAGAGCCAATCCTGTCACACGGTCGCCAATGTAACGAACCGAGCTAATTTTTTTTACTCAATAGAGGACGAAACAGCCCCAAGCTGCTTAACAGGAACACTGAGGACAACTCCGACAGAGTCAAACGACAACCATCTTGCTGACGTCCTCCTCCAGTACCGACGACCGCGACAGAGCCGACACGGCAACCATCTCGTCCTCCAATAAACGTACTGACGTCCTCCTCCATCTACGACGACCACGACAGAGCCGACACGGCAACCATCTCGTCCTCAAGAAACTCTCCGTTGCTCTGCTCTGAGGACCTGAACATTGTCACCCCAACTGGCTGGACTTGTTGCTGCTATGACTTGTTGCTGCTAAACCTGACTTACGGATACCTGATGCTGCTATTTGCTGCTACCCTCAACCTGACTCGTTGCTACGCACCTGAAAACCTGACTTTGCTGCTACGAACCTGGAATATTTCATTCTGAACTCGTGTAAAAGAATAAAAAAAAAAAAACATCATTTTTGGGGTAAGTTGAGCTGGGGGATGGCCGTAGGAGGAAGTAGGGGAAAATGAGCATGGGTGGTAGGGGCCACTAGGGGAAAAAAATTTAGTGTGGTAGGCTGAAGATGAGTGATTGCAAAAATACTTCACCCTCTTTTTCTTTTTTACGGGTTTGGGAGGATGAACAGTTGTCACAGGTTGGTCATTTTAATTTTGTCTCTATTAGGCTATAAACAGTAGGGAACTTGGGAGTTATTTTTCATACAAGAATATAATAGCATGTAGGCTATATTGAAATGGTAGGATTGTAGGCCGGAGGAATGGCATCAATCAAGTTGTTTTAGGTGTTAAATAATAATGTATTAAACACTAAATTTGCAGGTGCGGTATGCTGCCAGATCTTAGCAAACGGTCATTTTTCATTGTAAATTTCTGTGTTTTACTGTGCGTTTTAAACGTTTCCGATCTTCGTGTTGGAACTATACTCTGTTTTTTTCCATCTGTCCACCCGCCTGTGGTGCTCGCGCATGGTAACACTACGTCCGGGGCTTTAAATAGTTACGCTATGTGTAAGTTTTATGTAAATAAAAGGATATCTGGGTGTACATTTGCAATTGGAAAGGGTTTTAATAATTTACTGTATGCGAATTACACCGTTAATAATCGAAATAGGATATTGTTATTATTGTTGAATGTAAGCTGCCTTTTCGGGGTGGCGATTGGAACAGCCAGACGCAGTGGCGGGAAAATTGCTTCTCTCGCGGTTCACTACGGCAAGATGTCAACTTTATTGGACCACACCTACTCTGCTACTGGGCTACGTGTTACTTCATTACACGTAAGTATATCAGTATATACTTTTAATTTTTATAAAGTGCGTTTTAGCCATACGGGTGGAGTGTGCTTTTCCGTCCCCCTCTTTCCCTCCCTCCTCCAGGACCGTAATGCAACTTACGCATATCACTCGATTGATAAAACATCTGTTCGCCACTTCATTTTTATGGGGAAGTATTCGTTTTTCATCATTCTTTCTCGAGACCGTTTTTCAGCCAAGAATATTAGGGTGGTAATAATACAATGCTGACAATATCTTTATGACGAGCCGAGTTATAAGTAAAAGCAATTAAGGATTTTTTTACATAAAAGTGTCTGCTGCCTCTGCATGGTTCTATGGTAATTCCTCATTTCTCGTAGTTGACTGAAACAAATTTGTAGCTACTCCTTTTATTTAACATTACAGTTATGTTAAAAAGACGTATCAGTACTAGGCTTCATGTTATTAATAAATGAATATGTAAACAAATGTAAGGCTCCTTTGATTAAGGGATTACCACCCTACTAGTCTTGGCTGAAAAATTGTCTCGAGAATGATGAAAAATGAATACTGCCTCTGGCTGTTCCATTCGCCACCCCGAAAAGGCAGCTTACATTCAACAATATCGTATTTCGAATATTAACGGTGAAATTCGCATACAGTAAATTATTAAAACACTTTTCAGTTGTAAATGTACACCCAGACATCCTTTTATTTACATAAAACTTACACATAGCGTAACTATTTAAAGCCCCGGACGCAGTGTTACCATGCGCGAGCACCACAGGCGGGTGGACAGATGAAAAAAAACATACTATACGCCTAATGTAGTATAACAGCCTAATTATAAGAGATACTGGATCCATTAGCCTATATCCTACCATTAGCCTATAGGTATGGTGGACCACAGTGGTAAAGCATTTTTTGTTTGTTTGTGGAAAACATTAAACCAGCAAATGCAATTATGTAGCCTATTTAACATAACCTAGTTGTCCTTATCTGGCTGGGCCGAAGGCAGTGTAAGCCTAGGACTGAATTAAAATACGATAAATAGCATTATAAGAGTTGTAACGTGACCTAACGCAACCTGGTGTGCCGGTTCCTAATCTGGTTTGAAAGCATGGCGCCCCGGCCTAGACCATTCATAGGGTAAATGATCGGGCATGAGACACGTGGGTGGCAGAATTTTCACTCTTCACTCGATAATTAATTGTAGAAATAACAAAAAAATAAGCCTTTAAGAAAACCTTTCAAAAGATTGAAGCTTTATTAACAAATTGAGCAATAGGAAACTGCCATACGAACTAAAATAAGCATGTGAAGTCTTCATAAAATAGGCGTTGAAGGCGATTTTAAATCCAAAATGGCGTCCCCCCCAAATACTGAGACAAAATTGAGTGGTGATTGGACACTTCCTTCCCAGCGTTCATTTAACGGTGTACTGACACTAACTGCGTATATATGTAATGTTTATAGATATTACTCAAGATTTTAGTTGTGATCAGCACGATAAAACAACATTTTGTTGCCTATACTAGTGAAAATATGAGACATGGAATTGTCGTCTGTCATGTGGTTGAACTGAAATGCATTTTTACCTTTAATCCATGGTTTTATCCTTACTGACATCACAACCGAAGCTCCACAGTGCCTATTTGATTGTAAATATGCACATTTTGTTCTTAATTCACGTCAAATCCCTCCTAAAATACGTGTGAATGTTTGTTTACAGGACTTTACTCTATCAAAGTAGCGAAACTAAGGCGGGAACAATTTTCCAGCCTTGTTGTACATCTGGCTGCCACAAACATCCGAGAGCGGACTACGCATTAGTGAACTGTTTACGTTAGAAATGTAGTATTTTGTTGTTAGGAATTTTCATTTATTTAAGTCCATATTAGTATGTATACTTCTGAGACATATAGTGTGTACATATGAGTGTTACCACTTTGGCAAAAATGGAAGAAAGTTGAGTATGATAATTTATGTAGAACTGGTACGAGAGCCAAGATGCCATGACGTCTAAATACAGGACTGAAATAAAGGTTTTAAATCCAAAATTATTACTTAAAACACCACTGCATTGGACAAAACTTACAATGTTTATGTGATATATATATATATATATATATATATATATATATATATATATATTACACTGTAATATATATTAAGAAAAAAAAATAGGAAGATTCGAAAAATAGCTACATCGTAATATTCACAGCAAAAGCGTTGAAATTTGTCTCAGGAATCTGGTTTGTTCCAACAACAAATATTTTCAAATGAATTATAAAGAACACGTAATACATTCACTCAGTTTATAACCTTATTCTGGTGTTTAGCTACCTAGTTATTTAAATGTTATCTAGCTCTCTGGCGTCCCGAAAATTCGCTAGAGTTCCCCGTCCAAGCCCCGAAAGGCGCCAGCGTTTACCACTGATGTCAAGGAAACGGTGTCAGCGTCTATGGGTACAAGTGTTTTGCAGATTTAAACTAATAAAAGAAAAAAAAAATATATTTAACACAGGAAAGTTTCGAGAGCGTAATGGAGCGTAGTAGAGTTTATCCATTCTTCAACCTAAATAGTATTAAACAAAGAAGTGTAAACTTAACTTATTTGATGACCGCTTAGACCTACAGTCTTCCTCCTATTCGTGGCATTTGATATTAGTTTGCCTCAGTTCATCTTCTACCATATATATCCCTGGTTTTCCACTTCCTCTTATCAGTTAAGTATGAATTGAGTTTTCAACTTGAGTGATGTTCTCCTGACACCTTCAACCACTGTATTTTGTATGTGCAGGCAGTCATGCATGTCTGAAAAAAAATGATGATGTTGAATCCAAATCCTCCGAGAACCTTTAAGCCACACAAATCTTTAAACACTACTTTACACATTCTTTAAGCTATGTGGGACACTGCACCTGATGCTTGTGAACATTAATTTTTTACTTCATCATGCCGCCCAAGAGAAAACAAAAGTCAAAACAAAATAACATGTGTGGCAGGTATTTACTGGAGGAGAAAATGATAATATTCTAGCCTTCGGTGAAGCCTAACAAGCCACTAAATGTGGTTTATCACGCAAAGCTTCTTGTGAAAAGCAAGCAGTATTTAAAGGATACATTTGACATTATAAAAATTTTGTTACTCCAAATGGATGTGAATATGGCAATGAAAAATTTACCATAAATTCAAAGACAGAAAAATCGTACCCAAACAGCGTTTGTTTTCAACTGGATGGATGGATGTAGCTTTATTCAATTTTGATAATCATTCCAGACCATGGCGGCAGATATATTTAATTTATGGTTGCTATTTTCAGTAAACACAAACATTACTTCGTTAAGCTGTTGCTTGTGGGATACATTCTTAATAAATTCCACATTACTCATATTCTTAAAGGAATCTTGTACACACACACATCAAATTTCATTTACTGTCATGAGTGAAAACAACCAAAATACATTTAGGGTTGTTTGAAGGGGGCACGTAGTACCTGTTACAAACTACTAGTGGGTAGAGTTGCGATGCTAACGTAGTTTTCTAATTTGAGAATTATCTCAAATACTTTTATGTTACTAGATTTTGATATTACCTAACACAATTAGAAATTCGGCCATACATAGTTCGACCGTAATCTATTTAGGTATAAATTATATGGGACTTCTATCAGTGCTGTTATTTATCATAAGTGAACAGGAAGGGAATTTATATTTGTGTTGCGGTTACTCATTGTACACAATCTTACTCATTTATAACTTTTGTCAAATACATTTTCATTTATTAATACACACATTTTTAAACCATACTCAAGTGGAAATGGCGCTGCTAATTGTATATCTAAACGGTTACCATTTTTCGAAAATTTCGAACTACGTATCACTTGTCAAACTCCGTTCTGAAGTAATGGGAATCACGAGTTCGGGTTGTTTCGGCCGTAGTTCATTTAGGCCTTCAGCACGTTTATGTGCAAAATGGGCGCCGTGTTTAGTACCAGCCCCTTGAGGAAGTATGTAAAACGTACAATAATAACGGTAAACTGTCATCAAAAGTTTTACGCATTTTTACATATTACATTATTCATATATTTTTGCACTGTTTTCATTCGTAAATACCATAAATATAACGTATTACGTTGTTTTGGATGTTACGGCCTAAATGACTTACGGCCGAAACGACCAGGACCGGGAATTACGATCGACCCGCATCTGTTGCCTTTATATGCTTGAAACCTGACAGTCAGGGGATGGTGACTGTGCAAAAGCGTTTGCTGATTATTTACCTGACATTAAATTGGTTTAAGACCTCACTATCTAAATTTGATGGTCAAAACATAAAATTAAGCCTGCATATCTGTATCATGATTATGTGACTTCTTCCACGTGTGTTATTATCAACTGGGCCATACAAAATATTAAGTGGCATGGATAGATAAACAAGATCACCCAAACCAATAATGCCATGAATTGAACACAACTGGAAGTGCATGATGAATGAAGCTAAACTCGTTGCTTTACCTAAAGACCGGAAAAAACTCCTATATATGTCATGAAATTAAGCACAAGAGAGCTTGGTGGCATGATGTTAATGCGCTCGAAGCTATCTGTTCAAATGTAAATGACAAGATGATTTCTCAGAAGAGGGCTATCTATAAAACAATATTTGTTCCATTTTTTTTTAACTGAGTGTTATAGCAAGATTAACAGTCCATTGCAATGCTGCAAAACCGGCTGAAATTGGTTACCCGTCTGTGGAAGTATCTCGCCACATCTTGAAAGTTAAATGCACGGGAAAGCTTTTTCTTCGTCAGTGCAATATCCTACTGACCGTTCCCCACAGCTCCAAACCTAACCTGATCTATGGCACCTAAATAAATGCAGGGATATATGGGAAAGCTTTTTCTTCGTCAGTGCTAAATCCTACTGACCGTTCCCCACAGCTCCAAACCTAACCTGATCTGTGGCACCTAAACAAATGCAGGGATACATCCTAACCTAACATATCATAAACCACAACCTAACCTGCACTACTTACCATAAACTACTTTAACTTAGGGGTCCACCCACATACACATACACACGCACACTCACACTCAGCTAACCTAAAATTAAGGCCCAAGACTTTGGTAGTCTGGTATCCCACAGTGGTCACCAACTGTTTAAACAGAGAGATGTGCTTATTTCCAAAGCAAATAAGCATCAGATTCGACAAAATGACAAAAAACTTTAACAACTAAAATCAACTTCGAAACAGCCTTTGATAATTACAGTTTTTGAAGCCTGTTCACCTCCAAATCCAGGGTTCTTATCTGAATACACAGTCTTTTGAGGAAATGGACGCATCACCAAGTTCAATGATGCAAAGGAGCATCAATGTTTTCAACATAACCTTACATAAATTTCATTATTAATATAATTATCAATCTATTGTAAGGTTTATTTAGTTCAAGTTTTTCCCACATCATCTTGACTTGAAGACTTTTCTCCAAGGCACAGAAGTTACACGAAACTACTGTTGAACCTATTTGATTGCTAAGGTAGCCTACTTTAGTATGAACCAAAATTTCCTGTAGGGTGTAAAATAAAACCATTTTTGAAAGTTCAGTTTACATTCACGTAGACACCTTTTTAACCGTAATGTATCTGGAGTATAAAAGCTAAATAGGTATCATGGAAAATCTTACGTACGTACAGTGGACTAATAATCTGGTTCAACAATGTCCAAGTCACACCAGGACCCACAGGACCCACAGACCTACACACACGTATACAGAAACAATGTACAAATTTAGACACCACACTCCATATTTATCCTCAAATCCCCACTATCATACCACTAAGGAAAGAAATCTTTCATTTTTTTTTTTTTTTTCTGAAAAGCAAGACATTTACGTCACAGGGAAAAAAAAACTACCTGTTTTGAGTGAAGCTGGTGTCCGATGTCAGCACTCGGCTTTGACCTTCAACAAGGTTCCAGTAATGTTCTTCCAGATTTGAAACTATTATAGTTCATATGTTAGTGTTTGGAATTCATTTATAGTCATCCTATCTCATTTCGTATAGACATAACATTATCAATTGTACTGAAATATGAATTTTAAAAAATGGCATCAGTCATAAACTATGTACGTCATTTCAATAGAATACGTGGACCATAGGAAGATATTTTAACTGAAAATCTAATTCTTGTGAATTCAGCTGGATATAGCAAAAGAGGGTCGAGATTTAAAATTAAGTGGCTTCCTCACGAACTTCCTTTTAGTCTTTAAATGATATGGTTATTTTTACCGTTTTAAGTCTAAATAACTGATGAAAGCACTTCGGCGAAAAACCACATCCGAGGACACCTGCTGGTAGATAGGAAAACTAAAAATAGAATATGAAAACGAAACTGGAAACTTAAAATCTGCACGAAAAATCTACTGAACACTAGTATGATAATTATAATTGAAAAAAAAATATGTTAAATAATGCTGCAGTTTGGTAAGTGCAAGTTTAGTACGAATTTGGCGGTGTATGATTTGGTAAACAAGATAACAATAATTAAACGAAAAAACGAAATAATTGAAATAAAACTTTTTAAGATACTAAATTTTCCATGAAGCGAAAAATTTTGTTGTCGAGCCACGCTGCTGCTCCTCAAAACTACTGTAAAGCTTCGGGCTGACTCTCTCTCTCTCTCTCTCTCTCTCTACAAATGGAGAAAAAACTATATATTGAGTTTAGTTAAAGATAATTTGAGTCGTCGCCTCGAGTGTCAGTGTTAATTATCTTTGACAGTTATTCATTATACTTCTATTTCCTTTTCTTCTGTACTGGGTTGCTTTCCTTAAGGTGGCCATTGACCTTGTACTGTACCATTTTGCGTTTCCAACTACAGTTGTAACATGGCTTGTGGTAATAATAATATTAATAATAATAATAATAATAATGTGACTCGGTCTATAACCTTCATACCCATAATTCCAGTGACTGATTACAATATCAATATGCCTGTATACGTATCCTGTTTCGAAAACCGTTTAAAGGTGCAGATGTAATCGTGTATCACCTCGCCAAAATCCTGATTATTTCGTACACAAGTGATTTTAGTCCGGGAAATCGCCTAAAGCATGCGTCAAATACTTATGAGAGCATGGCAAGAGTCAAAAAATTAAGTTTTTTTATTTGCAATAAAAGTGAAGCCTTTAAAACTGGTTTATACTAAAATGGCTAGTGAACTCCTTTTTAAAAGTCAACCCGAGCAGAAGTAGACTAATAATAGCTTAGTTTGTTTAGTAGCTTTAAGAGCTACCCTAGAAGTAATAGTCGTGACAAAGAAGCATCAACACTAGTAGTAGTTGTAGTAATGGAAAATTCAGTAATATCAACATTAATAGTAGGCATGAGCATAATAACTGCGAATAAGTAATAGTAACAGCAGTATTACTGGAAGTGTTGCGTAGTAGCCATAGTAGTAACTACATTCTCCTCAACAAAGCAAAAGTAGTTCCCGTCGGTAAAATTCAACTGTGGCAACCTTCTATGGATATATTCATCCCTCTACAGTCATGAATTTCCATTTATTTCTTGGTTATCCATTAGATTTTTGGCTTCCATGGAGTAATTTTCGCTTTTTCCAAAGTTAAGATAATTTGTCAAAAACAATTTTCATTTACAAGAGTTCAGTTTGGTATCTTGCACTGTCATGAAAAGACAGAGCTCCTGTACAAATCCCCTTGAGACATTCATGATGTACAGCTGGTGAATCAATCATTTTCATTGTCTGTTATAGTTAAAACTCGTAGGCAAGATTTAAACTTGAAATTTTACACCAACAGCAATATTCTGTCAAACACACTATATGAGGACGAACTTCATGACACTTCTCAATATCATGCACTGGTACATCAAGATCAGCGTTATGAGGTCTTTCTCAAAGTTAACCATGTACTCCTAATTCAAATTGTCGAAATGTGTCGATATCACGTTACCTTGAAATGGTGAAAACATAATAATTACAGAAATTCACCTTATTTTTTTCACATTTAAACATTTTCCCGACAGATACAGGCTAGTTACTTAGTAGGAATATGTTGTGCTTTAGGACAATGAAAGTTTCTCCAGTTAGTAGCTTCCCCTTGAGTGGTAATTCACATTACTGTAGTAATTGACCACCAATTGTGAATGTTTTTATCAACGATGCCAGACTCCTATAATTAGTTTTTTTTTTTTTTTTTGCCTTGACTGCAATGCTTGAATAACACATTCATTAATTTCTAGACCATATTGACATTCTGTTTTTCCGGTAAAGATGGACGGAAAGCTTCAATTACTACCTCTAAGATTATCTTTTGTATGGAGCAAGGAGTATATTCGACTCGGTATATATTTTATGGAAAGTGAATTTTGGCAAATCGTAGCTTTTGATTCATCCTTCAGGCCGAACCAGTTATTTCTGAAACGCTTCAGTAAGTGAACAATGACAAAACTGAAGTATTTGCCAACATGCACACAAACATTACATATATATATTAGTATATAATGTGTGTGTAAGTACTGATGACAGAATTTTGAACCTACCAGTATACCTTTCGTTGGGGGTAATGTCCTTAAACACACAAGCTTGAGCCAAAGATGATACTATCCTGTCTCCACAAACCTTAATTTTGTGTTACTGCCTTAGCAAATTTCCTAAACAACATACATAGGCAACATTAAAATTGAAATTTTTTCTAATACGTTCAAGAATCTGGACTTTGGGTCCAAACAGAATTTTATAGTTTTCAACAAATAACCTCACTCTGCAATACTTTGATGGCCACTGAGTTCTTCAGTCTTAAGTTCACCTCTCCATTTGACGGAGCGGCTCATTCTCCTGACGTCACGTGGTTTTACAGGGACGGGTGAGTCCACGGTCTAGCTTTCTACTAGACCGTGGGTGAGCCCAACTCCTCTCCGTGGTCTCTTTATGCGAGCGGGGCCCAAGATTACGCCAGCTGTATGACAGCACGGGCTCTTGCTTTTGAGCTGCCCGAAAGGCCATGGACCTTTAGGAGGGTTTGTTTATGCGTCGGTTTTACCGAGTAGTAGGTATGGATTTTAAAAATATGTAATAAACACTCCAAAGCGTAAACTAAGCGACCAGTGGTTTGAGAGATGTCTTTCGCCCTATGTCTTCCGATGTACATAAATGAAGATTATTATTTTTAAAAAAAGGTCAGTGAAAGAACAATGGTACTTTTATACTACTTTTAATGTCACAGAATATCCCATACATATGCGTAATATTAGTGACAAGGCCAGCAATTATGAACCCAAAATCGCGTTCCAGTAGGGTTTATTTTCGTATTGGCAAATAAAAACGAAAATGAACCGTAATGAAGAACTGTATAAGACCCAAAATAGCTAAACAAGTCACATCATTGGTGTTAGCAGACTTCATGAATTTCTAGACTTCTAGTTTTTGACTAGAGGCAACGGGACATGGAGCGCGAAGCAAAAGCTTTTTTTTAACTACCGGACGAAATAGGCGACCCAATTCCGTGACGTCATCACATCTCGTTTTCTTCATCGTCAGCAAAGAAAACCGGATGTGAGAAGGTACATCAGGACATCATTCGCAAATTTCGTCTAATCTTTTTTGTATTTTTATACATTCTTGTAAACACACAACAAAGTGCACAGGTAAGATATAATAACAATAGTTAAGAATTTCGGATATTAAGACCTCTTCTGAAGACGCCGGATCATTTACATGTGTCGTGACGTCAATCTGCGTCAAGACACATTTCAGTGATTCGATATCAAATGATTCGGTGCTGACTGCGACAAAAAGAATTAAATGGTCGGAATGCTCTCGTTCCAAAGTCTTCAGAAGGCTCTTGGGGAAAGTTCCCTTTCTCGGAGAAAAATAATGAAAAAAAATATTTCATATATATATATTCTTTTACCATGATTCAGGAACAATGGTAATTACGGAGATGCCTAAAAGCCTCTGTACAACTTCATTATTGGAGTTTCTATAATATCATCACTCATTTTGCTTCATTTCCTGCCACCACCTGTCTTGTATAACAGCTTAATAATTATGATTATCATATCACATATTCAACCTTTATAAAGATCAAATCTGAATGGAGTGACATGCACCCAACAACTTCTATTATAGAATATAATCCTAGGGCACAATATCATGATTAAATAATGAAGTGTTCCCTGCTACACAACTTTTCATTCATAAACAGCCAAGTTCTCAGAAAGGTTGATAAGAACACTTACACTGTGTCAAGGCAACTAACACACATTATTTATTTTTCCCACCATACAGGTCCCCTTAACACAGATGGAAATAATTAGGACTTCGACTTATGTTACAAATGAATTTGCATTCACAAGGCTGCAACTAAAAAGGCTCGTTAAATTAAAGGTCAGAGAGGAGAAAAATCCTGCCATAAATAAGCTAGAGGGAAGGGAAAAGCAGTCCGGTTGGCCAATAAGCACCTAAAGCTTTTATTTCAAATGATTACCAGAACCTTTTTCTGCATCTTTAAATTCTCTGCTTACAGGTACTACATTGTTTCTTGACAACCAAATGACACTGGAGCTCCCACCAAAGGCGTTACTTTTGCACTCATTAGATGTTGTTTTCTCTTCGGCGCACGTGGGAATGCAAAAAGCAACTGCCTCCGGGGAGACCTCAGGCATGGGATTTCCTGGTTTCGTTCTCTTCCTCAACTGGTAACTGGCTTTCAGAAAAGTTCTTCAGAACAATACCTCAACCAGCGCTTTAAGGGCACAACCAGGGCATATGCTGTCAAAATTGTTGAAGACTTTATCAGTAAGTGTAGTTTGTCACTCCTCTCGAACAGGCATTGCTGGCAGTTAATTAGAAGCATGGGGAAAACCATGCTCATACCCTGGTGTTGTCCTCGAAGCAAGATTGCAGGCCTGCTTATGACCTATTCAAGCTACTGCTGCTGCTGCGGCTGCTGCTGGGCACTTTAAAGGCATTTCACTTCATCCGCACCTTTGCAAAACTCCGTCTCTTGGACACATTCCTTGGCAGACTAGCCACCCCCATGGCTAAAACCACCTAATAGCGGCTTGTACAAGAGACTGTTTGCAAGACCATCAGTAGTAGCACCATTATAGGAGAGCTGCTTCTGTTCACTGTCCCACAGCATTTCTTATGACACACCAGAATTACTCTTTATTGTTTTGGAATCTGAAGCTGGAATGCATTTGGTTAGAAGGAACGGTTTTGCTTTCAACAAAAAATAAATAAATAAATAAAATAGTATTATGAAGTAATACTAATAGCAAGGTATAATGATCTATACATCAGACATCTCTATAAACATTTATCCCATCTCAGTAAACACATACCTTATTTAGCAAGTACAGAAAAAGCATCGAGTATAATGGTATTATATTTATGGCTAACACAGTGAGTTGAAGATTCTTCCTAGTGACTGGTAACGGACTCTGGCATATCTTAACTGGAACAGAAAAATTGACATATCACAAAATAACTAGAATTCAGTACCATTCTTGTTTAGTACTAAGCTGCATCTGTGGACGTTATAGAGACTTGTCTCAGAGATAAATATATAAAAAATCTTCACTCATTCGCTGTAATCCCAAACACTCACCTTCTGGAAGAAAGAAGATACAGTTATCGCTGGCCCATTCATCCTGACTCGAGAAAAATAGCTTGCTTTCATTATCAGGCTGATTACAAACTACTATAGTATACATCTTATCATATCATAACAAATTCATTTAACTCTTTTTTTATTTTTTTATATATGGCTTATAGTCTATATAGCTGATAACTGTTAATAACAGTTTTATAATGCTTTATTTTACAAAATGAGCAACCTGTTTTCTAGCCATGTGTATGCGACATGGCCTACCTAGAGACTGCAGCAGGTATCACGCTGAACAAGTAAACAGAACCCTATTATGTGAATTGTTAAAAACGCATATATTGCTTAGCCTTATTCGGTCATAGGAGTGTTCATTGTTTTCACGTGTCAATTGTCTAGTACAGTTTCACTCTACGTTTCCGTATTTTATATCTTTTCTTTCAACGACTATACTTCCAATCGGGATATTATCTCTTCTCTCTGAAGATTCGTCAGGATCTGTGGTATCATTAGTCACTTCAGACAAAATTTGTAGGAGCTGGGACTGATGGATGCTTATGGCATCTTATCTGATTTCATGGTTGGGATATTTTCTGCGTGACGAATAATAAGTAATACGCATAGAGGGAGTGAGTCGAATTTCACCGTCAATAGCCTATAACACTTCGTCCGTAAAGGTAAATGGAGAAGATCCATTGAGAGGGATCTGCTTTGGTTCAAAAAGTGACTACTTGGCTTCCATAGAATCTAGACACAATTTTGACAGGACAGTAGAACCTACAAAACGGTCGATGAAAATATTTGGATGGCTAATTTAGGACTATCAAAGGGACACAGACGGCTTGTTAAGAGCTCTAGTTCTCGTGGAAGGCATCGGGATATGGGGTGTCTCGGGCCAGATATTCCAACACCCCATTTTATGACTTATGGCTACAGGAAACACTCGAATCCATCACTGCTCTCAAGATCTGGGTTGCATAATTTCCAATCTCACTTCCAACGTTTTCCAAATAACTTTCAATTTAAAAAAAAAAAATATCCCTCACTCGAGGCAAAAAATGTTCATCAGATATCCTGCAAATGCCACATCAAATACCCTGCTAATGCCAACTTGAATTCTGTCTTTATTTTTCAAAACGTATTAAGGAGCTTGACTGTTTGTCCCAAACACAGTCCTGAAGATCGCATCTTCTTTTTGATGGGTTAACTGGACAAAACTGCTCAGAATTCAAGGCGATAGGCGTTGCAGCTTGTCTCATGGTCCTGTAGATTGATAGTGCATCTAGACGCTGACGGTGCCAAGTCAATCTTGTTGGCGATGAGGGCGTCTTCGTTGGCAGCTACCCAGTAGCCGAGAGTGTCCGTATCGTAGGTGGGAATGATCGTTACTTCTGAAAAGGGATTTTAGACAATAAATAAGTCAGTATAAAAACCGGCATAGGTTAAAATATTCGGTCATTGTCAATAACACTTTATTAACCCGTGCAAAATCTATTACTCTGGCTTTATAGATATCAGCTTTTCTTTAAATTATGATGGCTTTTAACCATAAGAAAATTTACTTGTTGAGTAGCACCTATTCTTTAGTAAAAATTATAAAAATAAGGAATATATATATATATATATATATATATATATATATATATATATATATATATATATATATATATATATATATATATATATATGCCTTGGAGCGTGTGTACACGTGTATGTATTTTCATATAAATGTATTCTGCCCTTAAAAGTAAGTGCTGATCTTCAGCAATTATTACCATTATCATTGTTATTATTAGGCCAGCTGCAACCCTAGTTGGAAAAGGAAGTACTTGTGAAAGCCCGACTCTAAAATTTGAGGGCAAATGATTACTTTCAGCATAAACATTCAAACGTTTTGCCAATAGAAAGTTCGAAAACTTTTGATAATACTAAAGTTATAAGAGCTAGTCGGTAATCGACAAGGCATGAGCTACCCTCCAACATTACTAATGGAGTAACATTAACAATTCTCCTACCTGTGGAACAGATACCCCTTTAGGTAACTTATGAGAAATAAATAGCTTCGAAACCAAGGGAGAATACTACCATTTAGGGATACGCCTCAATACATTTCAAAGTTAAGATAAAGATGCTTTCACTAATTTTACTATATAGTCCACAAATGACATAGATCTTAGATGCACTAGTCCATGATTTTGGTTAATAAATCTAACCAATGCAAATATAACAACCGAAGAAAAAATAACATCAAACTTAAAAGCAAATTTAACAATACTGATAACAATGACGTTATGAACCAGTGAGTGATATGACTACAGTATAGGCAGAAAGATAAAGGTAAAGATAATTCACACACAATATATAATAAAAATCAGATTAAACTGGTGAACAGGGAAAAGTCAGTACAACATACAAGGCAAAGTACGCTCCGGGCTAGCCACTATGACTGCAGGAAGGACGTTAGTGATGGTCTTGAAAAGTATAAACAAAGATGAAGATAAAGAATGGTTTAAAGATTAAGCTACTAGCCCGTGCCCTTCCCCACCAGGGATGCAATTCATTACCATCAATTAACTCCCGTGTACTAGGGCACTATTCAGGGCAACAAGAATTTTTACAGAACGTGCACACACACATATGTATAAATACAAATAAATAAATAAATAAATAAATAAATATATATATATATATATATATATATATATATATATATATATATACTATATATATATATATATATATATATATATATATATATATATATATATATATATATATATATATATATATATATATATATATATATATATATATATATTAAGTAATGTTTGTGACAAATGTCGAACTTGGACTCCTAATATACTATATATAATATATATATATATATATATATATATATATATATATATATATATATATATATAAATATATTTACTAATATATATATAGTGGTGATTGTGGCAAAAGTAGAACTGAGATTATTTTTATTTCATGAAAACTTTGATTATAGTTCCACTCGCACAGATTTATATCAGAAACAAACATTTTTCAACAAGCATACTGAGAGAATGAAAGATTTCTTTGCACATTATGATCATGAAACTATATTCACATTTTTCATTGTCTCCTATACAACCTAGCCATCTCAGTGATCATCTTGTGGAAATTTGCTTCAAAGCAATTACTCAACTGCTCAATGTTATGATGGCAAAACTACAGAAGTCATTCTTTCATAGCCTTTAACAAATCACTCTTTATTGCATTCTGTCTTCTAGTAGTATGATTCATATGAAGATTTTTGGAACCCTTTCCCCTCAAAAGATTAATGAAACAGCCTGTTTTCAGTACTCACCCATTTCTTTATCTTCCCATTCCATTTTAGCCTGAAGAAGGGCATCTAGGACCTCTCTACCTGGATCAATGCCTGAGAAAACATAATAGCGCGCTCTAACTTTTCTGAAGAAGTCAACGTCCGTGTAATAGGGGTTGGCAGCATGAGGAACATAAGCCAAATCTAAATATACTGGTGTCATCCTCTTTGATTTTCTACTAGCTCGTCTTTCTTTTCTTGGAGAATGATGTGGCTTAGGGCTATCTGAGGGAGGATGGGGAGCTGGTGCAGGCACAGGCGATGGAAGCCCTAATGGTTTACCCCATTTTTGTAAAGTATCCTTTGGGTCGAGTGGTGCATCATCATCTTTAGTTTTCACTGAAGATGAAGATGAGGTTGTTTTTGATGCCTCGCCAATTTCAGTTTTGGTTGTTGTAGTTTTCCACGTCTGATTCCTATTGAGTTTATCTTCAGTTTCAGTTCTTGAGGGCTCTACAGCTCGAGAAGGCAGATTACCATTATCTATGTCACGTTCATGTTCTCCATACATAAATGGATCGAGGGCTGCTCCTGAAGGTGGATGATATTCATAGACTGGCTCATCATCATATTCCTCTTGATAATGCATTCCTGAAGAGTACTGAGTACTGTAGGATGTAGGTGTTTGGTGACTCATTGTTAGAGAACTATCCTTGGTGCTCACCTGAGTATCACCACTTAATAGTTGCTGCCGTCCTTCTTTATCTATTACCTCGTCACTCACCACACGGCGAGTAACTGTTACTTTGCTTGTTACCATACTATCTGACCCATCAGTATCGCTATCACCCGCAATTGTTCGTGTAGTACGTGTAATTACCGTTGGTTCTCCAGTCAGAGATTCTTCACTTGTCCATGGTCCAGATAATGACCTTGAAGTTGTGTAGGTCATGGACGTGCCTGGAATTCCATGGGCTGAAGATTTCCTAATGGAAGCTGGAGATGATGATGCTGAACTTGATATCTTCCTTAACAGATCTTCAGAAATTGGTTGATCACCAACAACTTCAACTACTTCTCCACCAGGTAGCTCTTCCATTTCAACTTCTTCACCATCTTCATAATACTTGGTAATTACTGTAGTGACTTTCCTGACTACAACACGACCTGTCCTTGGGCTTCCTGGTGCACCTTCTGTGCTACTAGTTGATGACTTTCTTACAGCACTCATCCGATGGCCCTCACCAGCTACAGACTCTTCTGTAGTCAAAACAGATTCCCTAGAACTTCTTATGTCCTCCTGGAAGGTCTCTGAGGACTTTGTTGTATGTCTTACAGATGTTGCAATTTCTTCAGAACTAACTTTCCTAGATGCATCATATGAGGATGCCGATGATGTAAATGTATCTGATTTTACATCAGTACTCTCGGTGCTCTCTGTCCTGCTCAGTGAAGAGGATTTATGGTCACTGTGAGTAGATATTTTTGAAGTAATGGATCCACTTATGACTTCCTTTTCTGATGTTGAAGACAGCAACTTAGTTAAGGATGCATGTGTTTCAACAGAATCCGTTGCTTTTCCATCTTTCATTACAATTTGTTCAACTGGTTCATGATGTGTTTCAAAGGTTTCACTGGATTTTCCATCACTAACTATAGTCTTTCTTATTTTAGTAGTTTTAGTAAAGGATGATTCTGCATCAGATAATTCTTCAACAGTTTCAGAGTCTGATCCAGTTACTGTTTCAACAGTTTCCACTGGTTTTCCATCGACAATTGTCTTTCTTATAACAGTTCTTGTGACAGTCTTTGTCTCCGATGGTTCTTCGTAAGTGTAAAGTGCAGTCCCGTCACTGCTCCTGAGAACATATTTACCATCAGGTCCTCTTTCAAATTCTTCAGTAGGTTCACTTGTTACAGACCTTCTAACAACTGTTGTTGTAACTGTTTCACTCTCAGTTGGTTCATGATGTGTTTCAATGGTTTCACTTGATTTTCCATCTTTAACTACAGTTCGTACAGTAGTAGTCTTGGTTACTTTAGATTCCGTGTCAGATGAATCTTCAATAGTTTCTGAATCAGATCCAGTTACTGTCTCAACTGTTTCTACAGGCTTTCCATCAACTATTGATTTTCTTATAATAGTTCTTACAGTTCTGGTCTGTACAGGCTCCTCGTATGTATAGGTTGTGAAAGATTCACTGCTTTTGCGTACATCTTTTCCTAAAGATTCTTGATCAGAATCTTGCATAGATTCACTAATTACAGACTTTCTAACAACTGTTGTAGTAACACTCTCACTTTCAGAGGGGTCCTGGTGCTCTTCAATGACTTCAATTGGTTTTCCATCACTATCAATTGTTCTTTTGATCACGGTCCTCCTAGTGATGGTTGATCCAATATCAGAAGTTTCATCGCCAGCATCTGAATCTGACTCAGTAACAGTTTCAACAGTTTCTACTGGTTTGCCATCAATTATTGTTCTTCTTATAATAGTTTTCCTGACAGTCTGGACTTCAGAAGGCTCTTCATATTTGTAAGTTATGAACCCTTCGCTGCTCTTATGAATGGTATCCTTTTTGAATTCTCCAGTAAGTTCACCCACTCCAGATTTTCTAATAACTGTTGTTGATACAGTGTCACCTTCAGATGGCTCTGCAGTTTCAATTGTTTTACCATCTTTAATTATCATCTTCGAACTAGTTTTCTTAGTGATTTTGGACTCTGCATCAGATAAGTCTTCACCAGTTTCAGAATCTGATCCAGATACTGTCTCAACAGTTTCCACTGGCTTTCCATCTACTATTGTTTTCCTTATTATCGTTTTCCTTACCCTCCTGGTTACCACTGAGTCCTCATCAGTTTCAGCTGATTTACCATCTTTAATTATCGTTTTTAAACTAGTTTTCTTAGTGATTTTGGATTCAGTATCAAGTAAGTCTTCACCAGTTTCAGAATCTGATCCAGATATTGTCTCAACAGTTTCCACTGGCTTTCCATCTACTATTGTTTTCCTTATTATGGTTTTCCTTACCCTCCTGGTCACCAATGGTTCCTCATCAATTTCAGTTGTTTTACCATCTTTAATTATTGTTTTTAAACTAGTTTTCTTAGTGATTTTGGATTCTGTATCAGGTAAGTCTTCGCCAGTTTCAGAATCTGATCCAGATATTGTCTCAACAGTTTCCACTGGCTTTCCATCTATTATTGTTTTTCTTATTATGGTTTTCCTTACCCTCCTGGTTACCACTGATTCCTCATCAGTTTCAGTTGGTTCACCATCTTTAATTATAGTTTTCAAACTAGTTTTCTTAGTGATTTTGGGTTCTGCATCAAGTAAGTCTTCACCAGTTTCAGAATCTGATCCAGATATTGTCTCAACAGTTTCCACTGGCTTTCCATCTACTATTGTTTTTCTTATTATGGTTTTCCTTACCCTCCTGGTTACCAATGGCTCCTCATCAATTTCAGTTGTTTTGCCATCTTTAATTATTGTTTTTAAACTAGTTTTCTTAGTGATTTTGGATTCTGTATCAGGTAAGTCTTCGCCAGTTTCAGAATCTGATCCAGATATTGTCTCAACAGTTTCTACTGGCTTTCCATCTACTATTGTTTTTCTTATTATGGTTTTCCTTACCCTCCTGGTTACCACTGATTCCTCATCAGTTTCAGTTGGTTCACCATCTTTAATTATTGTTTTTAAACTAGTTTTCTTAGTGATTTTGGATTCTGCATCAGGTAAGTCTTCGCCAGTTTCAGAATCTGATCCAGATATTGTCTCAACAGTTTCCACTGGCTTTCCATCTACTATTGTTTTTCTTATTATGGTTTTCCTTACCCTCCTGGTTACCAATGGCTCCTCATGAATTTCAGTTGTTTTACCATCTTTAATTATTGTTTTTAAACTAGTTTTCTTAGTGATTTTAGATTCTGTATCAGGTAAGTCTTCGCCAGTTTCAGAATCTGATCCAGATATTGTCTCAACAGTTTCCACTGGCTTTCCATCTACTATTGTTTTTCTTATTATGGTTTTCCTTACCCTCCTGGTTACCAATGGCTCCTCATGAATTTCAGTTGTTTTACCATCTTTAATTATAGTTTTCAAACTAGTTTTCTTAG
This sequence comes from Macrobrachium rosenbergii, assembly GCF_040412425.1. Taxonomy (NCBI): domain Eukaryota; kingdom Metazoa; phylum Arthropoda; class Malacostraca; order Decapoda; family Palaemonidae; genus Macrobrachium; species Macrobrachium rosenbergii. Next base: position 68,368,436 of record NC_089744.1, on the reverse strand, counting down.
TGATTTTGGATTCTGCATCTGGTAAGTCTTCGTCAGTTTCAGAATCTGATCCAGATATTGTCTCAACAGTTTCCACTGGCTTTCCATCTACTATTGTTTTTCTTATTATGGTTTTCCTTACCCTCCTGGTTACCACTGATTCCTCATCAGTTTCAGTTGGTTCACCGTCTTTAATTATAGTTTTCAAACTAGTTTTCTTAGTGATTTTGGGTTCTGCATCAGGTAAGTCTTCACCAGTTTCAGAATCTGAGCCAGATATTGTCTCAACAGTTTCCACTGGCTTTCCATCTACTATTGTTTTTCTTATTATTGTTTTCCTTACCCTCCTGGTTACCACTGATTCCTCATCAGTTTCAGTTGGTTCACCATCTTTAATTATTGTTTTTAAACTAGTTTTCTTAGTGATTCTGGATTTTGCATCAGGTAAGTCTTCATCAGCTTCAGAATCTGATCCAGATATTGTCTCAACAGTTTCCACTGGCTTTCCATCTACTATTGTTTTTCTTATTATGGTTTTCCTTACCCTCCTGGTTACCACTGATTCCTCATCAGTTTTAGTTGGCTCACCATCTTTAATCATAGTTTTCAAACTAGTTTTCTTAGTGATTTTGGATTCTGCATCAGGTAAGTCTTTGCCAGTTTCAGAATCTGATCCAGATATTGTCTCAACAGTTTCTACTGGCTTTCCATCTACTATTGTTTTCCTTATTATCGTTTTCCTTACCCTTCTGGTTACCACTGATTCCTCATCAGTTTCAGTTGGTTCACCATCTTTAATTATAGTTTTCAAACTAGTTTTCTTAGTGATTTTGGATTTTGCATCAGGTAAGTCTTCGTCAGTTTCAGAATCTGATCCAGATATTGTCTCAACAGTTTCCACTGGCTTTCCATCTACTATTGTTTTTCTTATTATGGTTTTCCTTACCCTTCTGGTTACCACTGATTCCTCATCAGTTTCTGTTGGTTTACCATCTTTAATTATAGTTTTCAAACTAGTTTTCTTAGTGATTTTGCCTTCTGTATCGGGTAAGTCTTCACCAGTTTCAGAATCTGATCCAGATATTGTCTCAACAGTTTCTACTGGCTTTCCATCTACTATTGTTTTTCTTATTATGGTTTTCCTTACCCTCCTTGTTACCACTGGTTCCTCATATGTATATGTTGTTAAAATTTGACTACTCTTTCGCACTTCTGTTCTTTCAGTTTCTGAATCAGAATCACGAATTCTGGTTGAAACAGCTTCTTCTTCGGTTGGCTCATGGTGATCTACAACTGTTGTACTTGTCTTTCCATCTCTGACTATGGTTCTTACTGTAGTTGTCTTGGTTAATGTAGAATCTACATCAGATGAAGCATCATAAGTTTCTGAATCATCATAAGTTTCGGTCACTGTGAGTGCCTTCTCACCAAATGTTGTGGTCATGTCAGTTTTGTCAGTAGCAAACTCTTTCTTAGATGTCTGCACTACTGATTCAGCAGAAGTCATTTTAAGGGAAAGTTTGTCAATTGCTGTGGTTGTGTCAGTTGATGTACTTCTTTGTTCAGCTGATTTTGTATCACTGAGTTCTTGAATTTGTGTAATGGAACTAAATTCTTTGCTATCTTTAATAAGGGTATCCTGTGAAGAAGCTACTGTAGATACTGATGTTTCTGTAAGTGAACTAGACTTATCAGTAATGGCAGTGACAGACTTGTACTCTTCAGAGGACACATGCTCGGAGGATGAAGTTTGTGTCTTACCAGAAGTAATTTCTTCCGCCTCCGCAATAAGCTTCTTAGCAAGTTTAGCTGAAGTAGCTTCAATTTGCTCCTTACTTTCCTTTACCTCTTTCACAATACCCTCAACACCAATCAAGGAGGAGGAGGAAGAGGAGGGTGGAAGGTGATGAGTAGAGCCATCATCTGATGATCTTTCATCTTTCATTTCAGTCTTGAAAGAATCCTGTGTTAGCTTTCCATCAAAGGAACTCAGCAGAGGTTTGGTAAAGGACACTGTTGTTCCTGTTGTGAGTGAAGTTGACGTTGATGCAGAATATGAATCATGTACAGATGAGACATGTGAGTGAGTAAATGAAGTGGTGGATGATGAAGATTCCTCTAATTTAGTAGAGGTCTGAATGCTTTCTTTAGCTGCACTTTCTTCTTTTACTACAGTTTCAGCTTTACTATGTACAGATGATACAGATTCCTTTAAATGAAGCTGTGAATCATAGGAGGTAGACAGGTCTGGCCTTTCAGGCAACTTTTCTGGTGAGGGGGGAGGAGAAGCGGTTTCCATGAAATCTTGGAAAGAAGTCTTACTTGTAGTAGATTCCTGAAGAGAAGTCACAGCCGTTTTGATTTCTTGCACTACTTCTTTAACCCCAACAGATTCACTTAATGATTTCATTCTTTCTTGTAGTTCTTCTTTGGTTCCTTCTAAAATTTCTGCTGTTGTCTCTTCGGATTTCTCACTAACACATATTCCTTCTTCAGTTAACTCTGTTTTCTGGGATTTTAGGGAAGAAATTTCTTCTGAAGTGTCCATTTTATCTACAGTTTCTGACTTTGTGCTGGTAGACAAGATTCTTGACTTATCAGTAAAAGATTTTGTGCTATCTATTTCGCTATATAGACTGCTGCTAATTCCTACACTACTTTTAAATACTGTCGTGCTATCTGTCTTTGTGCTATCATGAATGATTTCTGAAACTTTATGTTCTGTAAGGGAAGTTTTTCTACTAAGTTTACTTTCATCAGAAAGAGAAACCTTTTCTGAAACAGTTTTGTATGATAAAATATCTGATCCTGTTAATTTACTATCACTTGGAAGAGAGGGTAAAGTTTGACTCTCAAGACTAGAAAGCTTATCCTTGTCATCAAATGCTGAATCCCTTCCAGATACATCACTTTTGCCAGACATGTCACTGCGAGGAGAAATTGGCTTTCCTTCATCAGCATCTTTGTCTGTTCCTAATTCAGGCTGTAATTTAAATGAATCCAGGGAATCAAGTCCATCTTTAGCTGCAACATCGCTGACAGTAGTGTCACTCTTAGGAGAGACAGATCGCCCACTGTCCAATACTTCCTGTTGTACCATGCTAGTTTCTAGCACTTTCTCTGTAATAGTCAATTTTTGCTCCCTCCTCATAATATCAGAGATTGAAGATATATCTGATCTTGGTGATACTTGAACCTGATCATCTTCATCTCGTCCTTCGTAATGGCCACTAAGCTCTGCTTCATAACCATCACTTCTTGGAGACATTGATGGCATTTGATAAACATCAGAAGATAAATCACTTCGAGGAGATACAGGAGGATAGCTTTCTCCATCAGTCTCCTGAAATTGCGATGAAGAGATGCTCCTACGATCTTCAGCCTCCTCTGTTTTTCCAAATGTTACACTGCGAGGAGATGAAATATCTTCTAAAGTTTTCTGCACATGAGAAACTTCTTCAATCATGCTTCCATACATAGAGGCTGACATGATATCATCAGCCTTTTTAGTTGCTGCTGTTGATTTTGTTACTGTTTCCTCTGTTGTTTCTGTGGTTAAAACGCCATGTGTAACAAAGTCTTCACCATACATGGAGGATGACATTATATCTTGGTCTGGTTCATAAATGGATGAAGTCATAGCATCAAAGTCTTGATGCATGGAGGTAGTCATCATATCTATTGTCTTTACTACTCCAGTATCCATGGCTGATGTAACTGGCATCTTTGAAGGTTGGCTTTCAGCCATTGTGCTTTCCTCATAAATTGATGTGGTCATTACACTTGATTTTTCCTTTTGCAAGGATGTGGTAGACGCTAAGGAGAAAGATGCACCAACCTCTCGTAATGTTGGTGATAATGGTGTTGATCCAGGTGTAGTGTCTGGTGACACTGTAACAATCTCTGCACGTTGCGCTCTCAGTGTTGCATACACTGGTTCCTCTGTAACACCAGAATCCAGGTAGGCTTTTTGATCTTTCACCTCTTTGGGCAACATTGAAATCTTATCACTAGGTAGACTAGTGTCAGCTTTTACTCCAAGTGAAATGTCTGGCTTAGGAGATATCTGTGGTTCTGATGCAGGTTTCTGAGAAGTATCACCCTTGGCAGTTTCAATTGCATCACTCTTCTGAATTTCCTCTATTTTCTTTGTTTTATCTTCAAGGCTAATGTCACTCTTTGTACCTACAGACACATCGCTCTTTGGTGAAATGGGTTTAGTTGGAGCACCCAGAGCGGATATATCACTCTTTTCACTTGCAGATATGTCACTCTTAGGTGATAAGTGCTCCTCATCCAGCGGCAATTTTGAGAAGTCTTTAGAACTACCATCACTCTTCAAGTCTTGTGATATGTCACTCTTGGGAGATTCTACTGCCTTCTCCAAGTCCTTCTTACTAACATCTATCATTAATAAACCTACTTCTTCCCTGTAGTCCCTTGAGATTTCTTCACTCTTTTCACTTGTCAAACTAACTTTCTTTGTTACGGCAATTTCTGAAATTTCTTTTTCAACTACATCTACTGTAAGAGTTTTATCACTCACTTTTGATTCCTGTGTTGTTTTAGTTCCAACAGTCATAAGGAGACCTACTCTTTCCCCAGGGGAGGTGCTAGCTTTAGAAAGTGGTTCCTCTTGTTCTGCATCATCATCTTTACCACTACTATCACTTCTCTTACGAAGATATAATTCAGATCCAGGAGAAACAGCTTCCTTTGGTTCCTTACATGTTACATCAATAGTTAACACATCTTCTTTAATATCCTTTGAACTTATGTCACTCTTAAGGGACATATCACTTACTGGGGAAGCAGGAGTACCATCTACTGGCTTTTTATGTTCAGTTACTAAGCTAGGTTCGCTCTTCATACTGACTGCAGATTCACTTTTTATGGAAGAAATGTCACTTTTTGGAGAAGTCAGTCCCTTTTCAGTTTCTTTTGCTGAATCTGGTACTGGCCTTAAATCTTTTTGAGTAATATCAGCAATAGGTATCTCTTCCTTTGCGCTCTTAGAGCTAGTATCTGTTTTGAAAGATGGAACTTCTTCTTCAGTGCTTTTCAGACTGGTTTCACTCTTAGAACTGCTTACTACATCACTCTTGGGAGAAATAGGTTCTTCCTCCAGCATTTGCTTTGAATCTTTCACCTCTATTGTTTCCTTGGTAGCAATCATAAGAAGCCCCACTTCCTTCTTTTGAATAGTTTCTTCACCTTCATCATCTAAAGGTTTAGCAGACAGAGCTGTTAGGGAAACAACATGGGCTGGGTACTCTGGGCTATAATCTTTGATATCTTTAGTAAGAATATCAGAATCTACAGGTATAATTTCCTTCTCTATCATTGAGAGAACATCTCCAGTAATGGTGTCTTTCTTTGCAGAAAAGGTTGATAATTTTTCTATGCCTTTCTCAACAACTGGAATAATGCTTTGTTGCAACACAGATTCTTGCTCAGCTACGATTTTGCTAATCTCAACCATATCTTCCTTTATGCTTTTTGTACTAACATCACTCTTACCACTGACTGAGATGTCACTTTTAGGTGATAGTTGTTCCTTTTCTTTGTCAGTTTTTGTGTCTTCCTTGACAATTTTTGAACTAGTATCACTCTTAATGCTAACAGATATGTCACTCTTTGGTGACATTTGTTCCCTTTCTTTTTCTGTTTTTGTGACATCAGGACTAAGATCATCTTTTAGTCCTTTGAAACTTATGTCACTCTTAGCACTTAGTGACACGTCACTCTTTGGTGATAGTTGTTCTTTTTCTTTATCAGTCTTTGTAACTTCAACAACAATATCTTCCTTTATGCCCTTTGAACTGACATCACTCTTGGCACTGACTGAGATGTCACTCTTTGGTGACAGTGGTTCCTTGTCTTTGTCAGTCTTGGTAACATCACCCACTGCACTAACAGAGATATCACTCTTGGGTGACAGTTGTTCCTTTTCAGAAACTTTCTTAGTAACATCAGACTCAAGAGTTTCTTTAGATATCTTATCACTTTCTTCACTCTTGCCACTAACTGATATATCACTCCTTGGTGATACTTGTTCCTTTTCTGAAACTGTCTTAGTGATATCAATGTCAAAGTCTTCTTTAGAAATCTTATCACTAATTTCACTCTTTGCACTAAGTGAAATGTCACTTTTGGGTGACAGTTCTTCCTTTTCAGAAACTTTCTTAGTGACATCAATTTCAAATTCCTCCTTAGAGAGTTTATCACTCACTTCACTCTTTGCACTAACTGAGATTTCACTTTTGGGTGACAACTGGTCCTTGTCAGTAACTTCCTTATCAGCATCGAGGTCAGTTTCCTCCTTGGAGAGTTTATCAGTTACTTCGCTCTTTACACTAACCGAGATATCACTCTTTGGTGATAACTGTTCCTTTTCAGAACTTTTTCTAGTGACATCAATTTCGAGTTCCTCTTTAGAGATCCTATCACTAACTTCACTCTTTGCACTAACTGAGATGTCACTCTTGGGTGATAATTGTCCTTTCTCAAGCTCTTTGGAGATCTTGTCACTTACATCACTCTTGGGTGACAATTGTTCCTTTTCAGTGACTGTCTTAGTAACACCTATTTCAACAGTTTCTCTAGAGATTTTGTCACTTGTTTCACTCTTGGCACTAGTTGAGATATCACTCTTGGGAGATAATTGTTCCTTTTCTGAAATCTTCTTAGTGACATCAAAATCAAGGTCCTCCTTTGTGATCTTATCACTTACATCACTCTTTACACTGACTGAAATGTCACTCTTGGGTGACAGTTGTTCCTTTTCTGTTACTTTCTTATCGCTTACTTCACTCTTCAAACAGACTGAGATGCCGCTCTTAGGTGAAATTTGTTCCTTTTCAGTCACTTCCTTGGTGATTTCAATTTCAAGTTCCTCTTTCGAAATCTTATCACTTGTCTCACTCTTTGCACTAACTGAGATATCACTTTTGGGTGAAAATTGTTCCTTTTCAGCTACTTTCTTGGTGACATCAATTTCTAAGTCTTCTTTAGATATATCACTCTTTACGCTATGTGAGATGTCGCTCTTGGGTGAATATTGTTCTTTTTCTGCAACTTTTTTGGTAACATCAACTTCAAGTTCATCTTTAGAGATCTTATCACTTACTTCACTCAGTGCACTAACTGAAATATCACTCTTGGGTGACAGCTGTTCCTTTTCTGTTACTTTCTTAGTGACATCAATTTCAAGACCTTCCTTAGAGAGCTTATCACTTACCTCACTCTTAGTACTAGCTGATATGTCACTCTTAGGTGATAATTGTTCCTTATCTGAGACTTTCTCAGAAATATCAACTCCAAATTCTTCTTTAAAGATTTTATCACTAACCTCACTTTTTACACTGATGGAGATATCACTCTTGGGTGAAACCTGTTCCTTTTCAGTTACTTTCTTAGAGGTGTCAATTTCTAGGTCTTCTTTAAAGATCTTATCACTTATTTCACTTTTAGCGCTAACTGAAATGTCACTCTTAGGGGATAATTGTTCTTTGTCTGATACTTTCGTTGTGACATCTACTTCAAGGTCCTCTTTTGAAATCTTCTCACTTACTTCACTCTTTGCACTAACTGAGATGTCGCTCTTAGGTGAAAATTGTTCCTTTTCTGAAACTTTTTTAGTAACATCTATTTCAAGATCTGTTTTAGGGATTTTATCACTTGTCTCACCCTTTTCACTGACTGTGGTCTCACTCATGGGTGACAATTGTTCCTTTTCTGAAACTGTTTTAGTAACATCAACGTCAATGGCATCTTTGGAACTCTTATCACTTACTTCACTTTTTCCACTGATGGAGATGTCACTCTTGGGTGACATTTGTTCCTTTTTAGGTGAAAACTGTTCCTCATCCTTTTCTGAAACTTTTCTCGTGACATCAATTTCAAGGTCTTCTTTAGAGATCACTTCACTCACTTCACTCTTTACACTGACTGAGATGTCACTCTTCGGTGATAATTGTTCTTTTTCTGTAAATTTCTTAGTAACGTCAATTTCAACCTCTTCTGTGGATATTTTATCACTAACTTCACTCTTTGCACTGACTGAAATATCACTCTTAGGTGATATTTGCGTCTTTTCAGATACTGGTTTGGTGACATCTATGCCAAGGTCCTCTTTGGAGATCTTTTCACTTGGTTCACTTTTTGCACTTACTGATATATCACTTGTGGGTGACAATTGTTCTTTGTCTGATAGTTTTTTGGTAACATCAATTTCAAGCTCTTCTTTGGACACCTTACCACTTACATCACTCTTGGCACTAACTGAAATATCACTCTTTGGTGACAATTGTTCTTTTTCAGAAGTCTTGCTAACATCAGTTTCAATGTCCTCTTTAGAAATCTTATCACTAACTTCACTTTTTGCACTAACTGATATGTCACTCTTTGGTGACAACTGCTCCTTTTCTGAAACTTTCTTAGTGACATCAATTTCAAGATCCTCTTTTGAAATCTTGTCCATTACTTCACTCTTTGCACTAACTGATATGTCACTTTTGGGTGAAATTTGATCCTTTTCAGTTACTTTGGTTACAACATCAATTTCAAGGTCTTCTTTAGAGACTTTATCACTTACTTCACTCTTTCCACTACCAGAAATATCACTCTTAGGTGACAGTTGTTCCTTTTCTGAAATCATCTTAGTGACATCAATCTCCACAACCTCTTTAGAGATGATTTCACTAACTTCAGTCTTTGCGCTAACTGAAATATCGGTCTTGAGTGAATATTGTTCCTTTTCTGAAACCTTTGCGATTTCAATTTCGAGGTCCTCTTTAGAGATCTTATCACTCACTTCACTTTTTGCACTAAGTGAGATGTCACTCTTAGGTGATAATTGTTCTTTATCAGAAACTTTAGTGATATCAACTTCCAGGTCTTCCTTCCAGATCTTATCACTTAATTCACTCTTTGCACTGACTGATATGTCACTCTTCGGTGATATTTGTTCCTTTTCAGAAGTTCTTTTACTGACATCAATTTGAATATCCTCTTTAGATATCTTGTCAATTACATCACTCTTTGAACTGACAGAGATATCACTCTTTGGAGACAACTGTTCCTTTTCAGAAACTTTCTTAGTAACATCAACTTCAAGGTCTTCTTTGGATGTTTTGTCACTTACTTCACTCTTTGCGCTAACTGATATGTCACTTTTCGGTGATACTTGTTCCTTTTCAGAAACCTTCATAGTGACATCAATTTCGATTTCCTCTTTGGTGACCTTATCACTTACATCGCTCTTTGCAGTAGTTGAGATATCACTCTTTGGCGAAATTTGTTCCTTTTCAACTACTTTTTTAGTGATATCAATTTCAAGGTCCTCTTTGTAGATCTTTTCTATTACTTCATGTGTTTCACTAACTAATAGGTCACTCTTGAGAGTCAATTGTTCCTTTTCTGAAACCTTCTTAGTGACTTCAATCTCATGTTCCTCCTCAAAGATCTTGTCACTAACTTCACTCTTTGCACTAACTGATACATCACTCTTTGGTGACATCTGTTCTTTTTCAGAAACTTTCTTAGTAACATCAATTTCAAGATCTTCTTTAGAGATTTTATCACTTACTTCACTCTTTGCACTAACTGATATGTCACTCTTAGGGGATAATTGTTCCTTTTCAGATACTTTCTTAGTAACATCAATTTCAAGATCTTCTTTAGTGATCTTATCACTTATTTCACTCTTTGCACTAACTGAGATATCACTCTTTGGTGACATCTGTTCCTTTTCAGAAACTTTCTTAGTAACATCAATTTCAAGATCTTCTTTAGTGATCTTATCACTTACTTCACTCTTTGCACTAACTGAGATATCACTCTTTGGTGACATCTGTTCCTTTTCAGAAACTTTCTTAGTAACATCAATTTCAAGATCTTCTTTAGTGATCTTATCACTTACTTCACTCTTTGCACTAAGTGAGATATCACTCTTAGGGGATAATTGTTCCTTTTCAGAAACTTTCTTAGTAACGTCAATTTCAAGATCTTCTTTAGTGATCTTATCACTTACTTCACTCTTTGCACTAACTGATATGTCACTCTTGGGGGATAATTGTTCCTTTTCAGAAACTTTCTTAGTAACATCAATTTCTAGATCTTCTTTAGTGACCTTATCACTCACTTCACTCTTTGCACTAACTGAGATATCACTCTTTGGTGACATCTGTTCCTTTTCAGAAACTTTCTTAGTAACATCAATTTCAAGATCTTCTTTAGTGATCTTATCACTTACTTCACTCTTTGCACTAACTGAGATATCACTCTTGGGGGATAATTGTTCCTTTTCAGAAACTTTCTTAGTAACGTCAATTTCAAGATCTTCTTTGATGATCTTATCACTTACTTCACTCTTTGCACTAACTGATATGTCACTCTTGGGGATAACTGTTCCTTTTCAGAAACTTTCTTAGTAACATCAATTTCAAGATCTTCTTTGGTGATCTTATCACTTACTTCACTCTTTGCGCTAACTGAAATATCACTCTTGGGGGATAATTGTTCCTTTTCAGAAACTTTCTTAGTAACATCAATCTCAAGATCTTCTTTAGTGATCTTATCACTTACTTCACTCTTTGCACTAACTGAGATATCACTCTTAGGTGACATCTGTTCTTTTTCAGAAACTTTCTTTGTAACATCAATTTCAAGATCTTCTTTAGTGATCTTATCACTTACTTCACTCTTTGCACTAACTGATATGTCACTCTTGGGGGATAATTGTTCCTTTTCAGAAACTTTCTTAGTAACATCAATTTCAAGATCTTCTTTAGTGACCTTATCACTTACTTCACTCTTTGCACTAACTGAGATATCACTCTTTGGGACATCTGTTTTCTGTTCCTTTTCAGAAACTTTCTTAGTAACATCAATTTCAAGATCTTCTTTAGTGATCTTATCACTTACTTCACTCTTTGCACTAACTGAAATATCACTCTTGGGGATAATTGTTCCTTTTCAGAAACTTTCTTAGAAATCTTTCTTAGTAACATCAATTTCAAGAGATCTTCTTTAGTGACATCTGATCTTAACATCAATTTCTTATCTTATCACTTACTTCACTCTTTGCACTAACTGAGATGTCACTCTTTGGTGACATCTGTTCCTTTCAGGAACTTTCTTTTGTAACATCAATTTCTAGATCTTCTTTAGTGATCTTATCACTTACTTCACTCTTTGCACTAACTGAGATATCACTCTTTGGGACATCTGTTCCTTTTCAGAAACTTTCTTAGTAACATCAATTTCAAGATCTTCTTTAGTGATCTTATCACTTATTTCACTCTTTGCACTAACTGAGATATCACTCTTTGGTGACATCTGTTCCTTTTCAGGAACTTTCTTAGTAACATCAATTTCAAGATCTTTAGTGATCTTATCACTTACTTCACTCTTTGCACTAACTGAGATATCACTCTTTGGTGACATCTGTTCCTTTTCAGAAACCTCTTTAGTAACATCAATTTCAAGATCTTCTTTAGTGATCTTATCACTTACTTCACTCTTTGCACTAACTGAGATATCACTCTTGGGGGATAATTGTTCCTTTTCAGAAACTTTCTTAGTAACGTCAATTTCAAGATCTTCTTTAGTGATCTTATCACTTACTTCACTCTTTGCACTAATTGAGATATCACTCTTTGGTGACATCTGTTCCTTTTCAGAAACTTTCTTAGTAACATCAATTTCAAGATCTTCTTTAGTGACCTTATCACTTACTTCACTCTTTGCACTAACTGAGATATCACTCTTGGGGGATAATTGTTCCTTTTCAGAAACTTTCTTAGTAATATCAATTTCAAGATCTTCTTTAGTGATCTTATCACTTACTTCACTCTTTGCACTAACTGATATGTCACTCTTGGGGGATAACTGTTCCTTTTCAGAAACTTTCTTAGTAACATCAATTTCTAGATCTTCTTTAGTGACCTTATCACTTATTTCACTCTTTGCACTAATTGAGATATCACTCTTTGGTGACATCTGTTCCTTTTCAGAAACTTTCTTAGTAACATCAATTTCAAGATCTTCTTTAGTGATCTTATCACTTATTTCACTCTTTACACTAATTGAGATATCACTCTTTGGTGACATCTGTTCCTTTTCAGAAACTTTCTTAGTAACGTCAATTTCAAGATCTTCTTTAGTGATCTTATCACTTACTTCACTCTTTGCACTAACTGAGATATCACTCTTGGGGGATAATTGTTCCTTTTCAGAAACTTTCTTAGTAACATCAATTTCAAGATCTTCTTTAGTAATCTTATCACTTATTTCACTCTTTGCACTAATTGAGATATCACTCTTTGGTGACATCTGTTCCTTTTCAGAAACTTTCTTAGTAACATCAATTTCAAGATCTTCTTTAGTGACCTTATCACTTACTTCACTCTTTGCACTAACTGAGATATCACTCTTGGGGGATAATTGTTCCTTTTCAGAAACTTTCTTAGTAACATCAATTTCAAGATCTTCTTTAGTGATCTTATCACTTATTTCACTCTTTGCACTAATTGAGATATCACTCTTTGGTGACATCTGTTCCTTTTCAGAAACTGTCTTAGTAACATCAATTTCAAGATCTTCTTTAGTGACCTTATCACTTACTTCACTCTTTGCACTAACTGAGATATCACTCTTGGGGGATAATTGTTCCTTTTCAGAAACTTTCTTAGTAACATCAATTTCAAGATCTTCTTTAGTGATCTTATCACTTATTTCACTCTTTGCACTAACTGAGATATCACTCTTGGGGGATAATTGTTCCTTTTCAGAAACTTTCTTAGTAACATCAATTTCAAGATCTTCTTTAGTAATCTTATCGCTTATTTCACTCTTTGCACTAATTGAGATATCACTCTTTGGTGACATCTGTTCCTTTTCAGAAACTTTCTTAGTAACATCAATTTCAAGATCTTCTTTAGTGACCTTATCACTTACTTCACTCTTTGCACTAACTGAGATATCACTCTTGGGGGATAATTGTTCCTTTTCAGAAACTTTCTTAGTAACATCAATTTCAAGATCTTCTTTAGTGATCTTATCACTTATTTCACTCTTTGCACTAATTGAGATATCACTCTTGGGGGATAATTGTTCCTTTTCAGAAACTTTCTTAGTAACATCAATTTCAAGATCTTCTTTAGTGATCTTATCACTTATTTCACTCTTTGCACTAATTGAGATATCACTCTTTGGTGACATCTGTTCCTTTTCAGAAACTTTCTTAGTAACATCAATTTCAAGATCTTCTTTAGTGATCTTATCACTTATTTCACTCTTTACACTAATTGAGATATCACTCTTTGGTGACATCTGTTCCTTTTCAGAAACTTTCTTAGTAACGTCAATTTCAAGATCTTCTTTAGTGATCTTATCACTTACTTCACTCTTTGCACTAACTGAGATATCACTCTTGGGGGATAATTGTTCCTTTTCAGAAACTTTCTTAGTAACATCAATTTCAAGATCTTCTTTAGTGATCTTATCACTTATTTCACTCTTTGCACTAATTGAGATATCACTCTTTGGTGACATCTGTTCCTTTTCAGAAACTGTCTTAGTAACATCAATTTCAAGATCTTCTTTAGTGACCTTATCACTTACTTCACTCTTTGCACTAACTGAGATATCACTCTTGGGGGATAATTGTTCCTTTTCAGAAACTTTCTTAGTAACATCAATTTCAAGATCTTCTTTAGTGATCTTATCACTTATTTCACTCTTTGCACTAACTGAGATATCACTCTTGGGGATAATTGTTCCTTTCAGAAACTTTCTTAGTAACATCAATTTCAAGATCTTCTTTGGTGACCTTATCACTTATTTCACTCTTTTTGCACTAACTGAGATATCACTCTTGGGGATAATTGTTCCTTTTCAGGAACTTTCTTAGTAACATCAATTTCAAGATCTTCTTTAGTGATCTTATCACTTATTTCACTCTTTGCACTAACTGAGATATCACTCTTGGGGGATAATTGTTCCTTTTCAGGAACTTTCTTAGTAACATCAATTTCAAGATCTTCTTTAGTGATCTTATCACTTATTTCACTCTTTGCACTAACTGAGATATCACTCTTTGGTGACATCTGTTCCTTTTCAGAAACCTTTTTAGTAACATCAATTTCAAGATCTTCCTTAATGATCTTATCACTTACTTCACTCTTTGCACTAACTGAGATATCACTCTTTGGTGACATCTGTTCCTTTTCAGGAACTTTCTTAGTAACATCAATTTCAAGATCTTCTTTAGTGATCTTATCACTTACTTCACTCTTTGCACTAACTGAGATATCACTCTTTGGTGACAACTGTTCCTTTTCGGAAACTTTCTTAGTAACATCAATTTCAAGATCTTCTTTAGTGATCTTATCACTTATTTCACTCTTTGCACTAACTGAGATATCACTCTTTGGTGACATCTGTTCCTTTTCGGAAACTTTCTTAGTAACATCAATTTCAAGATCTTCTTTAGTGATCTTATCACTTACTTCACTCTTTGCACTAACTGAGATATCACTCTTGGGAGATAATTGTTCCTTTTCAGAAACTTTCTTAGTAACATCAATTTCAAGATCTTCTTTAGTGATCTTATCACTTATTTCACTCTTTGCACTAACTGAGATATCACTCTTTGGTGACATCTGTTCTTTTTCAGAAACTTTCTTAGTAACATCAATTTCAAGGTCTTCTTTAGTGATCTTATCACTTACTTCACTCTTTGCACTAACTGAGATATCACTCTTGGGGGATAATTGTTCCTTTTCAGGAACTTTCTTAGTAACATCAATTTCAAGATCTTCTTTAGTGATCTTATCACTTATTTCACTCTTTGCGCTAACTGAGATATCACTCGTGGGGGATAATTGTTCCTTTTCAGAAACTTTCTTAGTAACATCAATTTCAAGATCTTCTTTAGTGATCTTATCACTTACTTCACTCTTTGCACTAAGTGATACATCACTCTTAGGTGAAATCTGTTCTTTTTCAGGAACTTTCTTTGTAACATCAATTTCAAGATCTTCTTTAGTGATCTTATCACTTACTTCACTCTTTGCACTAACTGAGATATCACTCTTTGGTGACATCTGTTCCTTTTCAGGAACTTTCTTAGTAACATCAATTTCAAGATCTTCTTTAGTGACCTTATCACTTACTTCACTCTTTGCACTAACTGAGATATCACTCTTGGGGGATAATTGTTCCTTTTCAGGAACTTTCTTAGTAACATCGATTTGAAGATCTTCTTTAGTGATCTTATCACTTACTTCACTCTTTGCACTAACTGAGATATCACTCTTTGGTGACATCTGTTCCTTTTCAGGAACTTTCTTAGTAACATCAATTTCAAGATCTTCTTTAGTGATCTTATCACTTACTTCACTCTTTGCACTAACTGAGATATCACTCTTTGGTGACATCTGTTCCTTTTCAGGAACTTTCTTAGTAACATCAATTTCAAGATCTTCTTTAGTGACCTTATCACTTACTTCACTCTTTGCACTAACTGAGATATCACTCTTTGGTGACATCTGTTCCTTTTCAGGAACTTTCTTAGTAACATCAATTTCAAGATCTTCTTTAGTGACCTTATCACTTACTTCACTCTTTGCACTAACTGAGATATCACTCTTTGGTGACATCTGTTCCTTTTCAGGAACTTTCTTAGTAACATCAATTTCAAGATCTTCTTTAGTGACCTTATCACTTATTTCACTCTTTGCACTAACTGAGATATCACTCTTTGGTGACATCTGTTCCTTTTCAGGAACTTTCTTAGTAACATCAATTTCAAGATCTTCTTTAGTGATCTTGTCACTTACTTCACTCTTTGCACTAACTGAGATATCACTCTTGGGGGATAATTGTTCCTTTTCAGATACTTTCTTTGTTATGTCAACTTCAATTTCTTTAGTGATCTTTTCACTTACATCACTCTTTCCACTGACTGAGATGTCGCTCTTGGGTGATAATGGTTCCTTTTCAGTTACAGTCTTAGTGACATCAATTTCAAGGTCTTCCTTGGAAATCTTGTCACTTATTTCGCTCACAGCACTAACTGAGATGTCACTCTTTGGTGACAACTGTTCCCTTTCATAAACTTTCTTAGTGACATCAACTTCAATATCTTCTTTATAAATTTCTTCGCTCTTTACGCTTATTGAGATGTCGGTCTTGATTGATAACTGGTCTTCATCTGGTACTTTCTTAGTAACTTCAACTTCCATGATCTCTTTGGTCTTATCACTTACTTCAATCTTGGCACTGACTGATATATCGCTCTTGGGTGACAACTGTTCTTTTTCAGTTGCTTCCTTAGTGATATCAATTACAAGGTCTTCTTTAGTGATCTTATCACTTACTTCACTCTTTGCACTTACTGAAATATCACTCTTAGGAGACAATTGTTCCTTTTCATGTGCTCTTTTGGTAATATCAATTTCAAGATCTTCTTTGGAAACCTTGTCACTGACCTCACTCTTTGCACTGATTGAAACGTCACTCTTAGGTGATAATTGTTCCTTGTCTTCTTTAGAGCTCCTATCACTTATTTCACTCTTTTTGCTGACCGAAATATCACTCTTGGGTGAAATCTGTTCTTTTTCTACAGTGGTTTTTGATATATCTACTGTTAAATCTTTTATATCTTTCTCTGGTTGCTTTTCGACGAAGTCTTTACCAATTTCTTCCTTCGCGTCCTCTTGGCCTTCCTTGAGACTGACATCACTTTTTACACTCAGAGGTAACTCATCTGCTGTGGTGGGTTCTTCTTCTGTTACTTCTTTTGGTGTTTCTCTTGAGATGTCATCCTTCATAGTCTCTGGTATTTCTGGTTTTTGTTCACTGGGTTTCTCTTCCAAACTAATATCACTTTTAAGGCTAGTAATGTCAACTTTTGGTGAAATATCTTCACTAATATCCTTAGATATAAATTGTTCTAATACTGGTTCTTCCTTTTTGTCTTTGTCTGACTTTACACTAATATCACTCTTTGCACTGACGTCACTCTTTATACTGACGTCACTCTTAACACTAATATCACTTTTTAAACTAACATCACTCTTTGCACTTACTGACACATCACTTTTAGGTGATAAAGGAGCACCTTCTGTGACTATTTTAGTTTGCTCTATGGCTGAAAGAGCTTCTTCTGTTACTTTTTTCTCTTCAGTTACAGTAAGTGCACTAGCGACACTAGTAATACTTATTGAAATATCAGTTTTTGGTACCAGGGGAACTTTGCTATCTACAGACGTTTCAGGTTTGAAGTCTTTAATATCTTTTGAACTAATATCACTTTTAGCACTTATGGATACATCACTTTTAGGGGATTCAGGAACTGTAACTTTCTCATCCATTTCAATTGTAACATCTTCATCCTGAGCAGCCTTAGCACTAACATCACTCTTTGCACTAAGAGATATATCACTTCTAGGTGACATGGAAAGTCCAGTGTCTTCTACAGTTTTAGTAGTAACATCAATAACTAGTCTTTCATCTAAAACAGTTTTGTCACTAATCTTAACACTAATATCACCCTTATCTGAGGCAAGAGTTTCATAAACACCCTCAACAGTAACTTGTGAAACCTCAGTGGTAGTGACTTCTTTAATTTCTTCCTTTGAAACAGTATCACTTTTTGTGCTTTCACATATGTCACTCTTAAGTGATAAAATATCTTCATCTTTCATATCTTTAGAAACACCAATGGAAATGTCTCTCTCTTCCACTGTCTTAGAAATAATATCACTTTTAACACTAGAAATATCACTCTGCGCAGAATCGAGGAACATTTCATCTTTTGGCATTTCTACATCTTTAGAAATTTCAACAGCGTCCTTTGCACTGACATCACTTTTTGGAGATACAGGCTCTTTATCAGTAACAGCTACAGTTACGAGAACAAAATCATCTATTTCTTTCTCACTAACTACACTTGTTTCACTAACAGATGCCTCAGTTTTAGAAATTGTTTCACGAGTATCTAATTCCTTTACTTCTAAAGTTTCAACTTCAGTAGTTTCACTTATCCTTTGAGTAACATCTACTCTTTCCATCACCTCATGTATACTTTCTGATACTTCGACTTCACTTATTTTCTTTTCGCTAACTTCAATGATTTTCTTTTCACTCACTTCAGTGATTTCCTCTTCACTTTCTGTAACCTTTCTTTCGACACCTTTTTCTTCTACGGTTTCGGATACTTTTGTAACTAATTCTATTTCCTTTTGTTTCTGTGCTAATTTTGCCATTGCAGCTTTTCTTTCAAAACTAATTTCTTCCCTAGCTAAACGAGTTAATTCTGTCAGTTCTTCATCTACATCAACATGTTCAATTTTTTCCATAGCTTCGTCGATATCAGAAGAAATTTCCTCTGCTTTCTTCATCACCTTAATTTCTGCTTGCTTAATAATTTCTTCTTTCTCCATCTTTTCTGTTATCTCTTTTTCTCTAACTTCCACGAAGTCTTTTCCCTCCAGTTCTAATTCATCAATATCTTTTTCTTCTTCATCTCGTTGTTCTTTATCAGGAACATGTTTGAGCTTTGGTTCATCATAAGGTGTTATTGCTTTAAGTGGTTTTTCATCTTTGGTGACAGGTTCTTCTTCAACTTCTTCATGCTCATCTGCATCAACCAGACAGGGTTTAGCTTTAACAGGGGCTTCTTTCTCTTCAAGTGTCTGTGCAATATCTTTCAGAAGTTCTATTTTATCTACTTTTTCCTCTTTTTCCTTCATTGTATCTTTACTTACTACTTCACCTCGTTCAATTACTTCAGACACAGCTGTAGCCTTAAATTCTGCATATTTCGCTTCAAATTCTTCAATAGGTTTTGAAATCTTCTCCTCTTTTGACATTTCATCTTCAGCTTCTTTCAGTTCTTTAGCTAAATCTATTTCTGTGACAGTCTCTTTTACAATTTCTTTTTTGTGTTTATCAATGGTAATTTCCTCGCTGATCTTCAGCTCTCCCTTGACTTCAATCATTGGGGAAATTGTGGTGATGTCTTGTTCAGGCTTCTGCATCTCAAGTTCATCATATATGTCATGTTCAGTTGACTCAACTTCCTCATCAATAGGAAGATCATCAACTTCATCAGGTGTTTTAATAACCTCTCTTGGATGAAGAGGAGGAGCAGCATGCTTGAAGATCGCTTCTGGAAGTGAGGAAGGCACAGTAACTTCCTCTTTAGGTTGTGGTGCAGGTTCTTTTGGTAAGGCTTCCTCTCTGGGTTCTGCTGAAGGCACTGGGAATCCAGTGAATAAACCACGTAGAGGTTTTTCTTCATACTTTTCCTTGTACTCAGTAAGCTTTGCACTGCTTGGAAGTGTAGCATACACATCTCTCTCTTCAGTGTCAATTTTATCATATAAATCTTCAGTTTCATGTTTCTCTCCAAGCTTTACTTGCTCTTCTTCAGGGACTTCTGGTGATTTTACTTTATCTTTTTTCTCTTTCTCAGCTTCATCTTCTTTTTCTGCTATGCTCACTTTTTCTTCCTCTTCTAAAGCTTCTTCTTCATCAGTCTTGACTTCCTCAGCCTTTTCTAGCTTTTCTACAGCGACTGCTTCTTTTTCTTCTTCCTCCTCCTCTTCTTCCTCTACTTCTTCTTCCTCCTCCTCTTCTTCTACTTCTTCTTCCTCCTCCTCTTCTGATTCTTTTTCTTCTGCTTCTTCCAAGTGCTCTTCAACTTCTTCAATAACATCTTCCTTTTCAACATGTTCGATTACACCTTCTTCATGAAGAATTAGAGAATCTTTCTCTTCTTCCTCAAGATGTTGCTTGTCAATTATTTGGAGGGTGTCTTCATCTAGTTTAATTTCCTGCACACCAGGTATATTTGCAATATCAGAAATGCGATCTTCTTCATCTTGCTCTGGTGCGAGCATAAGATCTTCAGTATCCTTAAGTGGTGCTGCAATTTCATCAACATCATCTCTGTTTGCTGCTGCCTCTACGACAGCAACTCCTGAAACAGCTGCTGCTACAACTCCAGCTTTGACAGCTGCACCAGTGATTATCTTCTTAATTGGTCCCTCAGGTTTTGGTACTGGTGGTCTCTCTAGTTGTTTAGGCCTTGGAACTTTACCTGCAGCAGGAGCCTTTCTTACAGTCCTTGTTGTTGATACTTTTGATCTTTGCTCTTTTTTAGCAGTCTCAGCAGCTTTTGCAGCTCTGTTTTCTTCATCAACTAATTTCTTATGAGTGATCTCTTTTGTAGTTGTGGTAGTTGTTCTGGATACGATTCTCCTTTCAGCTCTTGGAACTTTAGGTACACCTGGTTTTGCTTCCTTTTCTTCCTTCTCAGAAGGAGGTTTCTTAACACGTCTTTTAATCTCTGGTGTTGGCTTCCTCTTTGTCAGGTCTGTGTCTTCAGTTTTGTGCTCTGGTTTCTTAACTCTACGAATTTTTCTTTCTTTAACTTCTGTCTTCTTTTCTGTTGTCTCAACTTCTTTCTTTTCTTCTGTGTCAACTTTGCGTTCCCTCTTTTCCCGTCTCTCCACACTTTTCCTTTCCCTGACCTTTTTCTCGACTTTCTGAGTTTTGTCTTCAGCTCTTGGCCTTCTATCGCCAGTATCAATACGTGACTCTACTTTAGGCTTCTTGTATCTGCGAGGTCTCTCAGGTGTTCCTTCTTTAGATTTTTTAACCGTAATTTTTTCTTTTTCTTTCTCTTTCAGTTCTTTTATTTGCTCACTTTCCAAAGATGACTCCCTTTCTTCTCCTGTTACAACTCCAGACTCAGCTGAGATCAAAGATGATTCACGAACTTCTTGTGATTCAATATCCTGTAATTCTTTAGACTTGATAGTTTCTATTGATTCTATTCTAGTTTCTAAACTAGTAATCTCCGTGGTAACTTCTTGCTGTGATAAAATATCTTTTTCTAGTATTAGTTCCTTTACTGATGTAATTTTTTCTGCTTCTGTAGCGTCTGTGACATCTTTTGTGATTTTTTGTGATATTTCCTTGTCTACAGTGGCTTCTTTTTCCAATCTTGATACTGAATCGATGGCCTCTTTCGTAGTCTCTAACGACTCAATTGTAACATCATGGCCATTCAACTTGTCTTTGGTTTCTTCTAATTCTGATGTAACCTTTTCTTCTTTCTTATCTTCTTTCTTCTCTTTTCTCTCTTCTCTTTTGATTATCTTATGTTCCTCTCTTTTCTCGACTCTTCTTTCCCTTCTTTCTCGTGAGGACTTCTCATGATGATCTCTTTCCATTTTTATAATTCTTCTTTCCTCTCTAGAAATAGAACGCTCAGATCTATCACGCTTTACTCTGTGGATTGGTGGGGATGGACTAACAGCTTTGGAGGGTTTCGATTCGATTACCATTCTTTCAACAGTTTTGGTACTTTTACGTTCTTCTGCTGAAGCTTTAATGGATTTAGCAGAGCATGTTTGATATTTCAGATACTCTAAATTCTTCAATCTCTCAAGACCTTCAAATATTTTGTGTTGCGGGGTACTTCCAGGGAATAAAATCCTGGTAATAGTATCACTAGGGTCATTTGGTTGCCAAATCAACAATGCACATATAGAGGTTAGGTTGGTAAGGGGACAGGGGAAAACTTTTCCACCAATTCTGTAAGTGGTGAAACCCATGTCAGAGCTGATTACTTCATTATTCCATCTCTGCATGAACTCTCGAACTTCTTTACTGTCTCTTGATGGGTTAATTACATACATATCAAGCTTTCCGTGTCCAACCTTATGATACAGGTTTATTGGTTCCATTGCATTATCACGGAAACACAGATGAGGTTTTAAACTTATCTGTCGAAGATTTTCCCTCATAATGTGTCCCTCATCCCATACATTAATTAGTAGTGGGTTCTTATCCTTGTCGCCATCGGGAGATTTAAGAGTACCTGCAACATTGCAGAAAATATGTCCAATCTGAGGGTAGACAGAACTGAGGGCTTTTCTTCGAATGACATTAGTAATTCCCATAAGATTTGAACTGTTAAGCCTTGTAAGGAGAACTGCATCTAAGCGATCTAGATGCCGTGTAAAATCCCAGAAGCAAGCTTTGTAGTTGTAGCCGCCATCTACAAGCATGTTAAAGCCGTTGACGCCGAAGAGAGCTGAGTCACCTTGCCCGCCTGGAAATACGTATAGAGTGGGGCGAGAGAAGCGAATGTTGCCTACAATATCTGATGGTTCTAAGAGGTCTTCCAAGGGCGTAGTAGTGAGGAACTGTGACAGGTACTGGACGAAAGTTGAGATCCCGGGGGTGGTCTCAATCTTGTCGTCTGGATTGACTGTCACCCGGCAGAGTTTGCTGCAAAAAAGAAATTGCTTTTAATACAGAGTAAAAGAAATTAAGCAGACACAAATTAATGTGTATATACACACATTTATAATCATATAATATATATATATATATATATATATATATATATATATATATATATATATATATATATATATATATATATATATATATATATATATATATATATATATATATATATATATATATATATATATTCTCTTTATTCATAGGCCATGAAAAACAAGACCACATTCATTATCTCTAACTTCCAATTCACAGTGTAGAAAACTCCCATAGCATTTGGGCATCTTCTGCTTCATAAACCTACACATATAGGTTACCAACACTGCTGCCTCTTCTGTTCCTTGCCACATGCCATAATCCTCACCTCTGTTTTGCATGTGCTCATAGATTTTCCACCTCTTCAATTTTCTACCCAATCCTTTCTAGGTCTCCCTCTTCTCCCACAGTTTTCATTCACAATGAACATTCACAAGTAACTACTGTACAGGAAAGTTGGCCCCACAATGTTGTTCATATCCCAATTTTTGTTATTGCAGAGCATTTTTCTGCCAAACTTACTGCAGAGATCCTGTGGTCTTCCTTGCTCCTTTTATACTACCATCGTTTGTTACAGTGAATCCTAAATATCTATGTGAACCAACCACTTCTTCTCATCCACTGGAAATACAGCTAAATTTTACTTTCTTAATTCATTGCAACATTCATAACCTTGCTCTTACTAAAACTGACCCAGTTTTTTCCTCTTGCAAATGCTAATTTATTTTTTCACTTTCTTTGCTCTATCTATTCACTATTAGCAACTATTCACCTCCAAGCATCATTCAATCCACATGCCATTCATGACCCAATACTATATAATTTAACTTGCACCTACTTCTACAGTTATTTCCAAAGGGGGCTGTAAAGGTAAGCAAGGACTTCAAGAAGATAAAGAAGTTGCTCTATAAAGAAGTAAATGCAGAGAGAAAGGTTAGTGAGTAAATGAATCTGGGAACAGATGATGCAAATGGAGTGATGGTATCTGAAGACAATGAAATCTTGAGTAGATGGAGTAAGAATTTTGTGGGTCTGATGAACATATAAGATAGAAGAGAGGCACAGCTGCATGATGCAATGAAGAAAGTGGTTTGGGTAAGTTTGAAAACTTAATAAGATGGAAATCAAGAATGTGTTAATTTTTCTAGGCATGCTAGCGACCGGTTTGGTTTAAAAATGGGGCTTGAATAAGGGCGCATTATGTTTCCATGGCTGTTTGATATCTTTATAGATGGAGTGGTGTAAGGGGTCAGAGAAAGGAGAGGAGTAAAGTTTTGTGTTAAGGTGGGTCATAAATGAAGAAAAAAATTTCAGATTTTTGCAGACATTACATTACTGATTGAGTACAGTGATGAGAAACTGCAGAAAGTTACGAGGGTAGATGGGAACTAAGTCAGGGCATGTTAGTACGGATGCTGAGAGAAATGAAATAGTAGATTCTTATAAGCAACTGGAAATAAAGATTTTGGATGATGGTAGGATGATGTAAGAGGTGGGTCAAAGGTATGTGATACAGGAGAGGTACCAGGATGTGTTGAAATAATTGGGAGAAATAGAGAATGTCTAAGGAAGCCAAGGTTGTAGAGTATGAAGGGACTGCTCAACCAAGTCTCCTCTATGAAAATGGGGTATTAAATGTTGAAAAATGTAAATGAAAGAAATACAGTAGACGTTATAGTGATGAACTGTTTACGTAGTGTTTGTAGTATAAAACCTGAGAGGTAAGAAATGTGGATACATGTAGGAGTGGTAAGTGTAGGTGAAAGAATGGCTCAGTCATGTGGAAAGAATGTAGGGTGACAGGTTGGTAAACAGAGTACACAGTTCGGAAGTATTGGCAAGAAGGAGAAAAGTGAGACCTACATAGAGATGGATAGATGGGGTGAAAGAGTCACTCAAAAGGATGGACCTGAACATCCAGAAAGTGAGAGGGTGCATGCAATATAGAAGTGTAAGGCACGGTGAGTGTTGGGATGTGTAACACGCAACTGATGAACCTTCTCCACATGTATATGAAGAGGCTAGTGCTTTGAAAGTGTTCTGCACATGGATTCATCCACAGTTCAGCTATTTAAGTGTGAATGTGACAATAACCATTGCCTTTACTTTTCTTGTGAAACCACCCCTGTTAGAGGTAACGTCTTCATGCTGAAAAAGTGTATGCATATATATATATATATATATATATATATATATATATATATATATATATATATATATATATATATATATAGTGTATATGAAAATATATAGGTAATCCCTTGATCATCTGAGGTACCTTTTCTGAACACTGACATTGTCCGGACACAACCTGACCCCATGGACCAAAGATGTATATATGTATATATATACTGTATATATATATATATATATATATATATATATATATATATATATATATATATATATATATATATATATATATATATATATATATATATATATATATGTGTGTGTGTGTGTGTGTGTGTGTGTATAATTTTAAAAATGAAAAACCGTTCTCTGATTACTGTCAGCGTTGCACGGTCTTAGCTCTTTTTTTTTTTAGTTGACTCTTCTATGATTATCACACATATCACACCAGTACACAAGAAAATATTTATCACTGTTGATATATTTCGTCTTGAATACTAATGTTCACATTCACATTAAACATTAATTAAAAATATACATATATACACATATATATATACATATACATATATTAAAAAGTCTATGCATGTATATGAATATATGTAAATACATATAGTATATATATTATATATATATATATATATATATATATATATATATATATACATATATACACACACATATATATATATATACATATACAGTATATACATATACTACATATATTCATATACATGCATACACTTTTTTAACATAAACCACTTCCTCAAAGAGTTTGGTTCACAAGAAAACAAAGTACATCGATAACTGCTACATTCACATTTAAATAGATAAACCGTGGACCAACCCCCGTGTGGAACACACACACTTACTGTATATATACATATAATATATGTGTGTGTATATATATACTAATTCTCACCCAAGAACACTGAATGACATCTCAATTTACATCATCCTCAAGTTATAAACATTGAAACATAGAACAGTGATAATAAGAGTTGAAACATGATCACCCTCTTATCAAATATGTGACACAAGTTTCAGAGAAACAGCTATAACGAGAAGGTTTAATGGTCTGTTACGACAGATGATCGCAGTCTGTAAACATGAAATACTGTATGAGCCTTACACGTAATTTATGTTTACACTATTGCTACCATTACTCAGGAATCACTATAGACGATACTTCAAAATCAATATTTTTAACAATATTACTATGGATAAATTACAGTTCTCACAAATGGGAGGCTACACATAACTTTAGAATTATATTAAAATAATTTTGTGCTTTCAAGAAGGCCAGGGGAACGGGATTCAAGGGACTCGATGTAAGCTCTCCTTTGCTAAAGATCGAGTATGTTTTTTCTCACTCTTCCCTGAAGGAAAGGAATCGTGGAAAAATATGGCATGATTATGACGCAGAAAATATACAAAAGAAGGAAGATTCTGAATACGACGAAAGCCATGGGGACGGGGGAAAAGCAAGTGGGTTACAAAACGGCGATATATATACCTGAAGGACTCCTTGGCCATGAAATGTGTGGACCAGTTCCCCTCAGGGGCACAGTGGATGTCGATGGTAATGCAGTTCTCGTAGGCGTGTAGGACACGTTGCACCTCATACTCACTAAAGGCTGCGATAAGGTCAGCCACGGAGAAGGTTCCATCCTGTAAACATTAAAGAAAATCAGCTATCTTCTCCGACAAAGTTTTATTGGATGACCTATTAGTGTGTTTCATTTAAGCACCTTTATCTTACCAACAATTATATATAATTTTTAGTTCAACTCTCCCTAAGCATATGCAACAATAAGGAACAATGAAACATATTCTCATTCACGCGGACATAAAGAATAATATTCATCAGTATGGTTAATTATTTTAGTCATCGTAAAATGTCTAAAGAGTAGAATGGTTTCCAATTTAATGAAGTTTTCACTCGGTAACTATAATATAAACGATGTTTTACAGGTTAATGTGCCAAAAGATTTATTATAATCCCATCTCCCTTTAAAATGTTTGGCTAGTCAGTCATTTGAAAACGATCAGAACTAACAATCTCCCTAAAAAATACTCATAAATCCGCAAAAGCCATCTTTTTACTGGTCTTAAAAACTATGGAATGAAAAGTGCACCAAATGTAAAAAAAAAAACATAAGTTTGTAAATGTGTAAGAAACAATACTCATTTATTGAAAAGAATTAAAAAGAGTAATTTCATTCCAATAATGTTAAGATCAATAGCGAATTTAGAACAAATGCATCTTTTAAAATTAGACCTATATAATATTTACATAAAAAAATAGTGTGCTGTGCTTGGAAAAAAATGTGCACGAAGCATCTCTAATCGTAAAATTTCCGAGTATTAGTTTCCTAAGATAATGAATTTGCAACATTGAATTACCCAAGATAGGCAGCCCCACAAGAGTCATAAAGTTATTGTTATAGTTATTGTTATAATTATGAGGTTAAAACTTTTTTATTTGTAGTAAGTTTATGTCTCAAAAATAATTTTCATATTCTGACACAAATTTCAATAATGATTGAATGGGAAGAAGTAGATACCCCTTTGCTCTTTTATCACTTCTTCATCCACAGCAAAACTATGTAAATGATCTCCCATCTGCTGTTTTCCCTACACCCTATAACCTCCTTCCTTTCAAGAGCCGGAGGTAAATCTACTACTTCATTCGACATTTTTTTTTTCTTTAAGGAATATGTGAGACGAGTTTTGAGTTTATCTTCCTGCTGGTCTTCACACAGCAAGGGAAAACGTTTGATTAATCACAGAAACCTCAAATTCATTCAAATGCCTGAGAAGAAAATTTTGATTAGGTAAGACAAAACTCTATTATTGACATAATTTAAAACAATCTTGTGACACTGCTTACGTATCAAGGAGGAAAAACTGACAAAAATAGAATGTGATAGGAGGCAAAATAAGACTGTTAGATCAACTGGTAAATAATCCATCCATGCACATTACCAACAGCTGTTAACTGGTTACAGAAATATGTTTCCCTCAAAATTATGAAAGATTTGTGACCGATAGCTATTCAATGTTCGCGCAATATTACAAACAGGAAACGTTGTGGTAAAAAGTTTGGGAGTGCTCCCCCCTCCCCCGAAAAAAAGGAAAGTGGGGCTTTCATAAAAACATTCACTGGTTTTCATCGCATGTATCCTGTTCGACTTTACAAAAATCAAAATAAAACTTTTTTCCATTGCTGAATCCAGAGCAAAATTAAGCTACCGATCAAGTAAGAATCGCCCTTAAGCAATATATAGCACATTTTATGTCCACTCACATCTACTCAAATCACCACCCTTCTCCACACTTACATACATACATACACACAAAATTCCATACTAAACCCGTACCAAAATCTACTTCCCTTTTTAGCAAAGACCAGTTCCTTAACTCTTTACAGGATAGATTTATTTTCCTTTTCAGAATCGTATGTTACTGTTTTCTTTAAAATTTTGTTTTCATTAACTTGTCCCTTTACTTCACTTGAAAGTAAACTTCGAATCTCAATAGATTTTCAAAATCAGTAAAATCAGTAACATCACCTTCTACAAAAGTAATACAGACATAAGTTAGAATTAAATGCTATTTTTCTTTACTAGCAAGAAGGCAAATATCAATAATCAGCTAAAAAAAAATTAATTGAATGATGAACTAAACGCTCCCCTTACCAGATAGGTAACCATGATGAAAAAAGTCAATCAGAGAAGAAAAAAATCTCTCCATTACCATTCTTACCCTCGTTCTTCCGCCGAAGAACACATTACCTGTAGCATCCAAGAGCCAGAGCCAGCGAATGCGTAACCGGCATGGATGATGTGTCTATGTTTGGTGAAAGAAGACAAGAGATTTTTGAGGCACTGTTGCAGAGTGTTGACCTGGGGGTGGATCAACACTTCCGCTACCAGATTCTCTGTGGCGTACTGAATCAGACGTTCTCCTGAAACACAATCAACAGTCAGTGGAAATGACTTCTTTTAAGTTGGTGGTTATTACAGTTACTTTTCACTTATTGAAAAGAAGGTGCAAATGAAATCAAAGTTTATTTAGATCAAGTAAACTGAATGACAAAGACACTTAAATCAATATTTGAACTGACTCTGCTAGGTATGATACCGTTAAGTAAATATTATGAAAAAAGATATATGAATATGACAAAAAATAAGCACATCACATTATCATTAAATTACAATAAGGAAAATATTCATAAAACGATAAAAAATAATGGCGAGTATTAAAACTTTATAATGAGGAAATCCAGAAGATAGCTAGTACTAATGTCAAGTACGATGGAATCGAAGAAAGTAACTGGTAAATTAAAATGACGGCAATCCTACTAAACGCAAACCTAAATATAATTAAAATAAAATTAAAAATGATGAAACATTTAATTGTTATATAACTTTTTCTTTCTTACAAAACTGGAATGCTTGAGCTTAGAGTCCAATTCTTCATTAGACTAATATAGATTTACGACTGAACTTTACTTTGCATTCTTTAAACATAGTTCAGCAGCGACAGATACTTTTGTGACAATGTCTGATTTCACTATGCTAATGACTTGTTAGATTTTTTGTTGATATTTAACTCATAACTTTGCCTTTCCATCTCAATTCGAAGTTTCTGGATTGATTACAACTAATGGATATTATCTAAATCAGTAAATAACTCGAATTACCTAATGAACATTTGCAGCATTACGCCAAAATCTGTACCACATTTACTTTGGACATGAGAATTAAGATCTACGGAACACCTAAATACGAGTATAAGAGCTCAAAACCACGGAAACCATACTCTTAATCTAGATTTCAGAGAGGCCGCAATATTTCAGGATCCTATGGTTAAAGAATTATATAACTAACAATAAAAAACTTTGCTATTTCCATCCAGTACCTGTTGGTTTAGACAGATCATCAAATTATTTCATCAATATGTCAGTTAACACAAAGTTCATTACTTCCGCGCTATCGATAACTTAAGCTTTGTTAAATTAACTGTATTTTGAGACTTGTTACTTTTACTCCAGTGCCCTAATTTAGTTACATTTATTCCCTCATAAAATTGGTAAACTTCGAGCTACAAATAAATATTTAGCCGTGAAAAGGCACAGTAACAGAATAGCCTCATTTTCAAGGACTAAATTTCCCCTTAAATATCGAAAAAATATCAGTCTTGGTAAAAAAAAAAAAAAAAAAAAAAAAAAAAATATGCTATCAATATAAAGGAAATTTTTAAATCATTGATATTTTGTTTTCTACCTTGGCCATACATTAAAAAGATCAAATTAGATGAAAAAAAAAGAAAAGTTTATGAAACATTACGACCTCTTGAAATCTTCTTGTAACTCACCTCCCTTCTGTTCCTCTCCTTCTAGATTAAGCTCAGCAATCGTTGAAAGTTCTTTGTGGATGTCCACGTGCGCCTTTTCTTCGTCCCATGACAGGAAACCTACCGAAAAGGAAACCATTTCAGCACGTGGGTTGCAAGCTTAAGATATATTCCCTGAATATGTTTGAATGTCCCATATAAAATGCACGATTGGAATTACTTGTATTTTTTTTTATACCAAAAATTTGATTTTCTTAATACTAAACATTATGGGTACCATATTGTACACAATTCAAGAAACCTTTGCTGGTTCAATATTATTTGAATAGTTGATTACATGGCTGATTAATTTAAGGAACTTTTATAAAATAATTTTTACAAAGGCACCAGTAATAAAAAAATGATATAGTCTCCCAGTGAGATTTATGCTAACATATATTAAAAGTTTCAGCAGAGTTCATATATATATATATATATATATATATATATATATATATATATATATATATATATATATATATATATATATATATATATATAAAAAGATCAGGAAGATACTTTCTAATTTAATAGTAGATATGAAGAGAAACAACAAATAGGTGGGTTTAAGCCTGAGGGTTTATCGATGAAATCAAGGAACCGACCAATCAGCTGAACAACCCTTTTTCTAATAGTTCCATAACTTAAGTCTAAGTCACTCAGGGGTGGAAACTTCCAACATTTTATCTTGTTTAATGACGAACTTTCATATTGTTGGCCAAAGAGCACTGAAGAGAGTCTGGCTGAAGCAATATACAAAAATAGAAAATGCCGTCAAAAGAAATTATGAGAGGAAAAACACAACAGAAAAATGTAACAAGAGAAGAACAAGATAAGAATGGTAAATTGAACTGCCATTAAGAAAACGAAATCGTTGCACTTTAATAAAAACAAAAGCGTTGGTTCTTAAAATGAGAGAGAGAGAGAGAGAGAGAGAGAGAGAGAGAGAAAGAGAGAGAATATAAACGAACTGAAACAGAGCCAATAAACCACCAACGAAAGGAATAACAGGAAGCTGCTGGCCCGAGTAATTAATTTTGTGTTTTTGTAAAGACTAGTTGAAACGGCTAACAGGACCTTGAGCTCTCGTTCTGACCCGCTTTGAAGACTCCGGGGCTTCTAATCAAACTTTGATAACTAACGGAACATCCCGAATACAATTAACGTTACTTGTGAACACTAAAAAGTCAGCCTCTTCAATTTGGTTGGTAGATTGGGTAGCTAAAAGAAGGTAACTGGATCTGAACTCAAAGGAGGTTGGTGGGCATCTGGTTGAGTTATCACAATTTAATTAGAACATATGCTGGCAAAAACGGTTAATATGGTGCAGACATCAAACCCTGGCGAGCAATGCCCCCTCCAGGATTTCTAAATGAACAATGTAGGGCAACAGCGCCTCAAAGATTCCCATTAAAGCCTTGTTGGGGAAACAGTAACCAAGGCATGCATTTCTTTAATTTGTAATGACTCAAGGTTAAACTACCATCGGCAGTTTTTCCTTAACTACAGCAATAATTACACGAAAATCAACAATCTCCAGCAATAATAATAATAACTAGAAATTCCCCTAATCTTTGTGGGAATTTAATGTATTCCACACCAATTTCAATATATCCTACAGGTATGTTTATTTATGAAATATTTGACATGAAATTTTCACTAGATACGCATTTCACAAAGATCAGGGCTTTTAATGACTACATTTACAGTAATATGTATAACTGACAACTAAAATTACTACCAAAAATCAACTCTGAAGCACTTTAAATTCATTTCATATGAAAGTGCAAGTCAACTGAGCTTTGAAAAACAGCACACTATTCTGCGTAAAAGAAAGCCAATTCAATTTTTGTGTTTTGATCAATCCTGTCATTGGAAAATAAATCATTCTTATTATAAGACCAACTGATTCTTTTAAAGGCCGGTTCAAGGTTATATTCCGAAATTGCGCTTCTTGTTGTGATCAGGATTTATTTTTCACAAAAGCATCGTTCATAAAAAAAAGGGTAGTTTTATCAAATTAAGCAACTGCTAAGGTTTGAGAAGTTAAAAAAGCTCCGATATAAATATGAAAATCAAACCTATGTTTTCACCATGGGAATACATGTTAAGTGTTGCATGTGCAGTGGACACAAACATGCACACACACACACATATATGTGTGTGTGCGTGTGCATAAAACAGATTCTCATATTTGGAATACTTAAAGGTAAGAAATCACAATAAAAAAACGAGTTAGGAAATTATATCATTTACGAGTATAATACATAAGGCAATTATACTGCGAATACTTCTGCTACAACTACAGCATCTACTACTACTACTACTACTACTGCAACTACTACTTTTGTAAATAAATTTCTACTTCTGCTGTGGTGTAATGAGAGAGAGAGAGAGAGAGAGAGAGAGAGAGAGAGAGAGAGAGAGAGAGAGAGAGAGTCAGCACTGTCGTAACACCACAGTTGTATTGTGAAGACTCGGAAGAAGTGTTGTTGAAGGCGCAGAAGTCCGAGAGAGAAGAAAAGATGAGGAAGGAAAGGTGAGGCGTCTGAGAAAACTTCTTGGTGAGCTCCTTATCTGGGTCGGTCGTGACTGAGAGAGAGGTTCTTCCGAAGGGAATAATCCTCTCCTGTCTCCCAAGACACCGTCTCAAGACACTCAAGGAGAAACGCAAGAAAATGGCTGTTATTTGAAGGAGATTCTTAAGGAGAGAGAGAGAGAGAGAGAGAGAGAGAGAGAGAGAGAGAGAGAGAGAGCCTATGGCCAGGGGTATTCCCTCACCTTCTCTTTGGTGTCTTCGATTTTTAATGGAATGAAGCCAGGAAGAGCGAGCGAGGCTGGTGGCCATATTGGGTGGGATATAGGTTAAGAAAAAGAGAAGGAAATAGAAGAAAGTTAAAGGTGGTCATCGAGGAAATTAATGAATTACAGAAGGCGTTGGGTGTTCGATGCGAACAAACACGAGAAATTATAAAAATATCCCTGTATCAAACTATGATCTACAGTTATCGAACAGAATTAAAGAATTTCAAATACTACTTTGCGACTAGAATATTGAGACTAAAGGAAATAATGACGGTAGTCTCTATTACATAATTCTAACTGTTACAAAATTTAACTGTTAAGGTTATGAACACCGTGAATGTAAAATTCAAGCCTGTGTTGTGATTAATCAACGTCGTGATATCATAAAATATGTTACAAGTAACATACGTACAGTTATTTTCTTATGTTAAAAGTAAAATAAACGTAATAAAACGTGTTTTCAACATTTTAGATCACCTAACTTATATTTCAGCAACACTGTAAATTTTGTCAGATTCTCAGATTTGTGACGTCAGCATTAGTAATAATCATGTTTACCAGTAAATTTATCTTGTCGTTTTCTTGGGTATAACTATAATCGATATCATTGCTGGAGGTTTCAGACGTTTTTGTTCCTTGTATTAGTGGCAACTACTAGCCTATTTGGGACTTGAATTGCCTTGCTCAAGATATTTCGTTTGTGGCAAAAATGACCTCTTAATTGCCCTGTAACATAATACTTTATACTGACAAGGGTACTTTGGTCATTCTAATACATAAAAATATGAATGTAACTGATAGAATATATATTACACACACACATATAATATATATATATATATATATATATATATATATATATATATATATATATATATATATATATATATATATATATATATATATATATATATATATCAAAAGTCTTCACGTCTAGTAGCTTCAAAATGATGTAAAAGAAGCAGTAAAGTGTATTTTGTACCAATTTTAAGTAACTGCAAGAGGAATAGTCACTTGGGTGCATATAAATAAATAGAGGAGTACCGCACGTAATTTTTGCAAAAATTCTCACGAAATGTTATGAGATGACCGAGAAAATATATTTCTTCCTAGCTGGGTCGGTTGATGGGTCATAAATTTTAAATACAGAACTAAATTTGAACCCCATTACGATTTTTAACATTCTCTCCTGGGGTGGGTTAGCGATAGCTTTATCGGCATGAGTGTTACTTTTTATGCGAAAGAATCTTTATCACTTCCCCGTTAAATGACGAGAGCAAGAGCTGAGATTTTAGATGTTTTAGATTAAAATTTCAATCGCAGGTGACGAATAAGTAGTGGCAGAGAGCCAGGAAAGAATCTTCCTTTCAAAAAACTTTCTTCGTTTCTGCTTGGACAGGCTAGGACAACTCTGGAAGGAGCCACGTTTTACGGAGAGGAAATTTCATTAAGCAGAATGGAGGGCCAGAACTGAGTGGATTAGCATATCCCTCGCATTAAAGGGCGTACCGGGCAAGAGACAGACAAGATCCATCTTAATTGAAGGATTAGAACTCAGATAGGAGACACAGGCAAGATTCCAACTTATCCTGTGGAACAGTACATGACAGAATATTTTAAGTCATGGAACGGATCGGTACGTTGTAAAACTATGAGACTTGGAGGGGGTATAGATGAAAATACTGATTATAAAAGGATATAAGCTTTGGATATCTTTAAAAAAATACAAGAACGTCAATAAATGTTTTAGTAGCTTAGTGACGGACTAGAGTCAAGAAAAATATGTAGATTTAACAAAAAAAAAAAAAAGAGAGAGAAACACTCTCAGACGCAATCTACTCTTGAGCAAGAGCGAAAATCAAACTAATTTTACTGAATAAAAAAAAATTCAAAACAAGACATTCCCAACTTTATTTCAAGGGAACAGAATATGAAAGCGCCACATCTGTTACATCAGTAAACACATAATGGACGGTGTAATAAGCGAGGACAATACAAGAATCAACATTATACACCAGACAGGGAATCGACGCCATACCACATCATCTTAGCTTATGAAAAAGAGCCACCAAACAGATTGTAAGTTTCCGAAAGAAAACTTTCTCCTCAGAGAGCACTAACAGGAAATAAAATCATCGTTACCATCCTCACACAGAAAGTGAAAGGAATTTATCTACTGCAGCCACTATACTTCAGAAGAAAAAACATATATCAATATATTTATCAACAAACAGATTAGAGGGATGCGAAATACAAATAGGCTTAACGCGGAATAGATTCTAATAATCCCACTGGATTAGAAGGCGGAATAGGTTCAGACCCATCTACTGGATTAACGGCCTGTGAAAGGCAGGAGACACAACAGATGTCAACTTGTCCAAAGGATTACAGGGACACTGAAGGTTAGAAGACAACAGATGTTAATCTGCTGCTGGATTAGAGGGACATAAGGAGGGAAAAACAGAAAAGAAGGAAACTTATCCACGTATTTAAAGGGATGTAAAACTACAAAAACAGTCAAATTTTCCGGCAGGCCACTATTACTAAAAGCCATATTATTGAACTGCTTCTATAACAGCGGGAGTTGTAAGCTTTCGATGAGAGAGAGAGAGAGAGAGAGAGAGAGAGAGAGAGAGAGAGAGAGAGAGAGAGAGAGAGAGAGAGAGAGAGAGCTCAAATATCGAGGTGATAATTTTACTGAGATAACACAAACCAGAATGAAGTGGAAGAGCCTGGAGTAAGAGGTCGAGGGTCACGATAAGGCCCGTGAGTCAACGAAACGAAAAAGTGAGGATACAAGATATCAAATGACCTCTGTGGACTGAATATGCTAAGGTTGTTCAATAACCAAAAGTTGCACTATTAGAGAGAGAGAGGCTTCAACTTTTATCCTGCGAAATTATTTAAACTGCTTTGAATGAAACAAAAGCATAGAATCAAGAATCAATAATCAGTTATATGGGATACAAAACTCAGTGACATTTATAATCACCGGGGCTTATTTGTAGACCTTAAAGACTGACGACAAAGAAGCAACAAACATACACAAACCCCTCATGCCGGTGCGCACGTCGCTGAGCGCCATAACCTGACTTATCTATCCTTTGAGATACTTTAAAATGATGACACGTCCCTGAAATATTAGAAAGTGATCTATATGAAAACTACGAACGTCAGGTACAATATTACCTTTTAAAATCATATTCTGTGAGTTTCTTGGAAACTGAATATCAAATAAAATATAATTTCTTTTATTTCTCTGGGATAATTCAGGGTATTTTTCATTCTTGTCTTGTGATATTCAGCTCGTGGGGAATTTCAAGTCGTACACACTTTCAGTAATATTGCACACACAAACACACACACACGTGTTTATATCTATAATATATATGTATGTATATATGTGTATGTATATATGCATGTATGTGCGTATGTACGTATGAATATGCCTTATTTTACATGTATCCCTTTCGTTCCATGAAACTAAATTTTGAGATTAATCGGAATGGACAGTGCAGCTATGTACTGAAAATATTATTTTTGAAACACTCGATCAAATGACATCTTTATTTTGTAATATTATATCAATATGAGTCTTCCCTTTAAAAATTAACACTAAAGAGTTCCAAATGCTATTAATGCTATCAACATGAAATACTGATTTTCTAAAAATACCAACATTACTCAGAACCTCTGCTGACATCTACTTTTCTTGTCTAAAGTGCCAGACTTTTGTTTCCAGAAATAATCTTTAACAGCATATTTTACTTTAATCTTCAATTTGTGTCAGGTATTACATTACACACAAGTTCTTCCTATACCTACAAATTATGAATTTAATAAAACGTTTTCTCATAGCGCCCTAAACATGACTGAATGACTGTGAGAATGGTAAACGAAGGATTAGGGAAGGGCCCATGAAATCGTACTACTTATATGTAGTAATCGGGATCAAATACCTTTGTGAGTGAGAGTTACAAGACTTAAATCCGTGTTTTCCTTCGTCACTAACAAGAACAATGTCTGTGGATTTTTTTCATGAGCCCATTGTTTATTAACGGCCCAGAGCGTCAACATAAAGAGGCATTGTTCGCGCCAAGGCAGCATTAGAAGCATCATTAAAAACAGTGTAATGATACTCGTAGCTCGTTGTCTAAAGGTTTGGTTGCGAAATGAAGATAATTGTGAAATCTCGCCTTAAAGTTGTATTTATTTCACATTCGTGCCCTGGTCCATTTCTCTATATAATAAAATGAAATACGTTTCCATATATTTCTTATCTTCCCACCGATATCTATAAGCAATGAATTTTACATTCTGACTTGCCGTCGTCCAGCCTGAGACCTTCATAAGAGCTTCGGGACAGTAAGTTACGTCTCTGGGGATGGGACGTACCTTCTCCATCTTTTCATTAATTACTGTCATTTTTTACGACATGGGCACAGCAGCAGAGAATATTAAACAAGTATTATGTTTCCATTAATATCCGTGTATGTGATCAGGTTAGTATGTTAAAAGGATATCTGTAGACTGGTTGAACAGATCTTAACGGAACTGGGTGAAATAAGTTATTGAGTGAATCCCTCCAGGTAATTAAGTTTTAAAGGGAACAGACGAAGATTCGTTTAAGTCACTGATGTGATTCGACTGCCACAACCTCTTGGCGTTTGTGAAAAAGATAACATAAATGACGGAGAGTGTTTGTGAAGTATGTCAAATTCGTGATAAGACCCAAGTACTGCTGCATATATACTGTACTGTATATGTATATATATATGTATATATATATATATATATATATATATATATATATATATATATATATATATATATATATATATATATATATATATATATATATATATATATATATATATATATATATATATATATATATATATATATATATACAGGTTTGTATGGTTGTAAATGTGAATGTCCATCTTATTACTCACTTAAATTACAAACAAACGTTTACCATAAACAGTTCAAAACATACTAATAGGTTACTGATGCAAGACAAAACCTGCAAACTACAAGAATGTGCAATAAAATACCAAATTACGAAGGTCCAAGTAGATTTATGGCTCATAAAAAGTGCTTTGTGGCTTAGTTTCCATACCTGGGACACTGACCAGGAAAGCCGTGCAGCTGGAGAGTTTGCTCATAAATCTAAAGCAAAAATGTTTTCTTTAATAAGCAGTAATGTAGGAATATATATATATATATATATATATATATATATATATATATATATATATATATATATATATATATATATATATATATATATATATATATATATATATATATATATATATATATATATATATATATATAATGTGCATATATATACAGAGAGAGAGAGAGAGAGAGAGAGAGAGAGAGAGAGAGAATCAAACAAAATATTAACCAAATATGAAGATAATTCACTCCTCCCGACAAACGTCATCATTCTTCACCGAACTACTTTATAAAAACAAGCACTAGCACTACGGCCTGATGCTCCCATTCCCTAGCCGTAAGTTAAATGCAAATTACAACTGAAATTGAAACTGAACTTTTGGCTGTATCAGTTTGTTTCCCTCGTTTCATATTGTGTCTTCATCCCTGAACGAAAACGCGGCTCCGTATTGGTGGAAAAACTTTATAAATATTTAAAAATGTGGTAACTCGCCGTTAAATTACTTCTCTGTTGAAATAGGGTATTTTCCAAAACATATCTAAATTTCGTTGACTGTAAAATAGCTTTGCATATTTTTTCAATAAGGAAAGGACTAAGGTTTTTATTTGTTATTTTTTCACTTTCATAGGAAGCATAGTGGAAGTACTTGCATGTGCTGACGAACTAGGAATTTGTTATTGTCTAGAAATTTTATTCATTTATTTTGTAGAGCATACGGTTAATCCCAACAGACAAATCGGAACTCATTGCCATAGTCTATGCTGTTCAAAAAAAAATATTATATTTCTAATGAATATATCTTAATATTTGAAGCTAAAATATGATGCAAAATGTTCCTCAGTTTCCGTACATGCCAGAGAGAGAGAGAGAGAGAGAGAGAGAGAGAGAGAGAGAGAGAGAGAGAGAGAGAGAGAGAGAGAGAGAGAGCAGAATCCAAAAATACACCTGATCCAAGAACATAATTAGAAAGGAAATATGAAAAATACAGTTTGGAAATTTTAATTAATTTTTCATGCTATACAGACACTTCAGTTCTGCTATCAAGTTAATGGCGAAGGGATAACCACCAGAAATGCTAAAAAATGTTCCATTCTTTCAAAGGTTCAATATTTTTGTCGTTATACACACACACACACACACACACACACACACACACACACACACAGATTAAGGGAAGCCAATCTTTACATCTTTACGGCGTGGTTATAACGAGATATGAAACTTTTGATGATAAAGATTCCAATAGTAATTACACTTCATTGGGGCACAATTGGAAAGTAGGATAGAGGGATAGAGAGTAGCAAAATGTAGGTTAGAATTTCAGAGGGTATTCTAGATGTGAATGTAGCGCAACAGTAATAAGGAAACGAAAGTCAAATACACAATATCCAGGTATAGTGAGAAAGGAAATATACATAAAAAAAATCTGACACAGAAGTCGCCAACAATTTTACAAGTGAAACTGAATTGACAGCCGATCAAGAAGTAAAGCAGTAAGTGAGGACTGGAGGAAAAAGATGAAGAAGAAGAATTCAGATGCACGAAGAAGAAAAAAAAATACGATCGCATCGCTCAAGCATAGAGCAATTCCGACATGATGCCAGCGTGCAGTCATGAGAGCTGTCAAACAGGCATCGCGGCAAAGGCAAACTTGTTGACAACAAGGATCAATAGGCGAATCTTAAAATCGACGTGTGGGAATCTTCGGTGTCCAGGTCGAAGCACGTACCGACGTCTCTGCCATTAGGGGAACGCAATTTCCAGGGGAAAAGGGATTAACCTGCGAAACCTGACTGGAGAGACAATAAATATTGGCAAGTTATTTTGACTGATTTGATTCGATAAATAATGACGTTAATAATACTCTCCTTTTCTCACCATTCATTTTTTCATGAAATGATTAAAAAAAATACACAGAAGGAACTTATTCGACAGTAAAAAATGTTTCATTCTTTACCATTACTTAAAAAATTAGCAGCAACATAAAACAGAGAACAAACGACTCTTGCAAAAAAAAAAAAAAAAAAAATCGTGATCGACATCAGTCGCCAATATCAAAAGAAAAGACCCACATCTTTTTCCAGATGGCTTTGGCTGTAAGTTGCCAAAGTCCAACTTTCCTTCTGAGACAAACTTCCCGACAAACTTCGGCCCAAAATTGAAAGTTAAGTAACATTAAATGACACTACCGGTTTCAATGTGGACAAACGACCTCTTTTTCGATAACTTCGGACAAGAATGTTTAGTTTTTCCCAGGTTTTAATCCAAGAAATTATAAGCAAGTGACATTTCACATTCTCTCCCACCCACGAGAGCTACACGCAATTGCGGGCAAAAGTTTGGAATGTCAGTTTAGTTTATTTATATTTTTTGTGCGTGACACAATGAAGGTGGGCATCAAAGGAGGGGGGTTTACTGAGTAACAGCTGAGTGAATTTGTTGCAAATTTTTAAATAAATAGCTTGCTGTTATCTCATTACTTTTATTGCTTCCAATTAATTTCACTTGTTTCTTTCATTAATAGTTTCAAATACACTATCTACGAAAATAAAATTTTATTTCAACCTTTGTCCTAATTTGCATCCGTATTTGAAATGAAAGACTTGAGATGAAAAACCGAATATTTTAGATTTTCCCGGCACTGAAGCAATTTTCAACACTTCATACTCCATAAAACTTTGCCATTCATTTTCTTTCCTACTTTTAAGAAAGAGAACCCGCTGCAAAAAGTGAAAATAAATAATCTCCTTGGGAGATACAGCTGTGAGAATATCTAACTGACACAAAGAAAGGAAGAAAGTTCAGTTCATTACAAAGCTCACTGACAAAGAAATCAACAAAAGTCATATAATGGAGAGGGTAAATCAAGCTCAGTGACGTGCAGGAAAGAAGCAATGATCCCTTTCTACAAGATAAGATGAAGACACAGATGAAAAAGACAAGATAAAAAAAAAAAAAAGTGTTCCAGATTTACCTGAAGGGGGT
>NC_089744.1:68252581-68322581 GCF_040412425.1 Macrobrachium rosenbergii | reverse complement strand
AAATCTTTTCGCTCTCATTTTAAGTTAATCATTATAGCCTTCAACTTTTTTTTGTTACAAGCTTTCCTCGTTCTACCCTATACTGCCACACTTAATGTATGTTAGTTCTCCTATGTTCAAAAACTTTAATTAATCTTTGCAGTAGTTGGAACAATTTTGCTCGTTGCTTGATCTTCTGAAGTCACTATCCAAACATTAAATATTTGATAACTTTTGTCAATGCTTCACACAAATGGATGCTATTTGCTCAGGCAATAAATTAGGCCCACTGTGTGCTTCATTTCCTTTTAAAGAGCATGAAATAAACGTCCCTAATTGCTCAACTTGTAACTTAAGAGGCACTGAGGCGTTACTACTTGACACTTATTGGGATGCACTCCTTTCATGCATGCTTTCTCTTTATAGTAAAAAAAAAAAAACACATAAGTACTTGCTTTCCATTGTGAAAGCCTTGATCTATTGCTTTTCAGCGTCCACTCGTTCACTTTCCTTTTCTGACCAACCTCTCTTCATGCTCATTTTCAATTTTTAAAGGTATTTTAATAAAGACCTGGCAATGCTAACGTCGTATCAAATTATTTTATCCAAATTCATTGCTTCTTTCTCTTGTATTCCGTTTTGAAATTTCTAAGCTTGTTTTTTATTCTTTTACTCTCAATGAACCACGATCAACGCTTGCTTACTGTTAGTAATATCTTGAACAGAATTCTTCCAGTTATTTCTGTCCTTTCATTGTTCAGCCAAATTCCTCTCAGTGCTTGCATTCGCATTTTAAAGAAATTAAATCAAACTTCATCTGTGCGCTTGCTTTTCAGAACACTGAGACAACCCTTCTCGGTGCTTATTTTTCCGTTTCGAGGCCTGTTACGCCACTCAGTCTGTGCTCCCCGTTCACTCAGAACAAAACAGCAATTTAGTCAGTGGTCATTACCCAAAATCTGAAAAAAGCATACTAGAGCTTACCTTTAAAATCTCAAGGGTTGTATTAGCAACA
This sequence comes from Macrobrachium rosenbergii, assembly GCF_040412425.1. NCBI lineage: Eukaryota > Metazoa > Arthropoda > Malacostraca > Decapoda > Palaemonidae > Macrobrachium > Macrobrachium rosenbergii. The sequence goes on along the minus strand of NC_089744.1, from coordinate 68,321,587 downwards.
CCAAGTTTTACTCTCTCTCTCTCTCTCTCTCTTGTAGGTTATTCTTTTAAGTGGGTGAAGAAAGGAAAGTGGCCAGGCAGACGTGCGATCTATATTTTCTGTTGCCTTCTTGACTCCCTAAAGGGCGATTATCATTATGGGCTCCTCTATCGGGGGATTACTGGTCCCTTTGGGTCATCAACGAGGCAGTTTGGGAGGGTCAATTAACTGGCCTTTTCCCAAAATCTGAGGGTCTTTTTATTAGATTTTTTCTATCTTTGTACTATATCCACTTTCGTCTGTTTACCAAGACCAGTGATGGCCTACAATAGCATTTATTTTACTCCCTCATACTGATTTATTTATCACCTTTTCCTATAACTTTCTCTCTCTCTCTCTCTCTCGGCTGATTTTCCTTTGGAGTCCCTCTTGGACTCTGTCCATAAGGGTTTTCAGCTAAAAGAAAGAAAATGAATTTATCATGAAGCAGGCATATATAGCAATGAACTATACGATAGCCAGCCACCCTAAAGATTTCCAATACCGGAAAGATAAGGGGACCCAGAGAGTAGTCTTTGGGCCCCTGGAATAACGGTATATGTAACTGCAGACCGTTGATACATACGTCTTGAATTGCTCTTCATACAGTGTGTGCCCTTGAATGGAAGGTGAGCCCGACTGACGTAAAGGTCAAAAGTTCACTGGCGAACTTTTCCTTCACTCCCACTAGCGAGTGGAGCAGCTCTAGAAGTGAGTTGTTCTGTGAAAATTCGAGCCTTTATCCTGTGTTTAAGATCGAAATAATATTTTCTGCTTTTGAGATCAGAAGCTCAAATGCTAGTGCCGGACCATGCAACTTCATAGGGTTAGTCTAAACGTATCCTGGTGGCACTGTCCTTCTACATGCAGATAAGATCTTGAACCGTGGCTTCCATTTTCAGTTGACGGCCTTCATATAACTATGCATTAAATCAGTATTTTCATTGGGAAACTAACAACTGTTTAGCGCTGAGTACTCCAAAAACTTCGTTTATTGTCTCTTATTGCAAAGACTGCAACTCAGATTCATAGTTTTTTTGCTGTTTCCTAGTAGCCATTGCGGGACTAGATTACACTTCGTATCTCAAAATCTGATGTAAATAAAAGCAGCAAAGGTAGCAATATCCTTTCAGGAGCCGCTTTTAATAACATTTTCCAGAAAGATGTTACGGACATGCACACTCCAACTTTCCAGCCAAGATGGGACTCTACTGGAAAAAAAATCAACACAAAGTTGGTATTCAAATGTGGAACGAACTGAATTTATATTCTTATCCCGCATGTTATTGTAGAGCACTTTTCACCCACATTCTTCATTTCCATCACACTCTTCCTATTTTTTTCACCGACCCTAGATTGGTAGGGGTAAGTCTATGCAAATCGAAAATGCTCCTTAATTTACATTCCTTTGTTCCTACCAACTTTCCGAGAGACTCAGTCACATTTAAATGCTCATTGAATATTAAAATGATAGATATTCAAATAAAGGAAATCAAACATTCAAAAAAACATCGGATTTTTCTGCCAAAGTTCCATAAAGAAGCAAACCTTGGAAACTTATCTAGCATTCAAACGGCCTTTTGGGGCGGAGGAGGGAACGTTATTTTTTCTATTCATAAAGATTTTGAAATTCAAGTTCTTATGAAATATTCCTAGTCAACATCCTAGAATCCTATCAGCAATAAGACGTTCTTCAAAATGTTTCGAAATCGAGAAAACTCGCACAAAAAAGAGCGTGGATCCAGAGAAAAACAAAACAACAATTTTCATCTTTTTAACTGCTGGATCAGGGGCGAATCTCGTGCAGAAAACACGCTTTTATAGACACACGCAAACACACACATACAAATATACACACACAAACACTCACGCACACACATACATTATGATATACATACAGACATATATGTACATATACAAATATATATATATATATATATATATATATATATATATATATATATATATATATATATATATATAAAGACAAAATCCACGAAGGAAAGATTTTGTCTTTATTTATATAGTCATCACGTTCCATATTTTCGTAATTCAGTTGTACACACACACACACACACACACATACACTAAGGAACATCATAAACTCTAAAAACTAAATACAATCACATAACGGAATAATACCTCAAGATTATTTAAAGTAATGAAAATGTTTTATGAAGCATGCACCAAGCACTTACGAAATGAGCGAGATGTGGTGACTGCTAAAATTTCTTTCACTTGTTTAATAAGGTTACACTACCAATTATATTTGGATGCAAACACATACAAATTGCAATAACATGAAACACGTATTTTTTTAATGAGTACAACTAGGTTCTGAGACTCAAAGAATGAATAATTAATGGGTTACCGTTATCCTATAGACGTGACACTAACTGACATGAAAACACAGACGGATCACTCATTTCAAGGAATAATGAATATACGTTAGATGTTCACTAATTTATTAGATGTGCACCCGCGCATACACATACTTTATACGGGCTGCTTAAAGAGTTAAGACGAGCAACTATTAGGCCAATTTAATTGAATAACGGGACACACAAAGTCACACAGACGAAACTGAAAACCAGCCTCATGCGATGACACGCGGGGTAATCATTCTGGCAATTGCAAACATCACAAAAGCAATCTCTCTCGCCTCGATGAGGATCAGTCCTGATTTCGGTATATAAACCTAACGTCGATCCTTCCAAATCCTTCGCCCCAAGGCACAAAGTGGTCGGGGATCTTCTCAATCCCTTCCGGGATCTCGTTTAGATCACTTGATATCTACGACAAGAAAAAAAAAAGACCAAAAAGAACAAAACAAACAAATGGTTATGTTTCCATAAAAAGGACATTTGATAACTGTCGGGGGGTCTATCAACATCAGAACAAAGATTAATGTAGTTCTTAGAACTTTTTTTTTTTCACGTTCTTTTACTTATAAGATTCATCTCCGACTTACTTTCATGCAATTAAACAAGGAATCCAACTTCCGCTTGCCATTTCCCATAAGAAAAACTAATGTGCGAATTCTGTAAGTACACTTTACACTAAGTGGTCACTCATTCTTCAAATCGGATAATGAACGGGTTACTTATACATAATAATATCAGGAAGAAAATTTTATTTCTTTTAGGACAACAAAAGACTTCGCTATTTTTGGGAAGTTCAATGTATATGTCGTAAAATATGTCAGAAACATAAAATTCCAAGTAATAATTAAAATCGATTTATCTTCTTGCTAACGGACAATTTGGCGATACAAAAATCTCAATCGTCCGAAAATCCTCAATAGAAAAAAATGATGTTCGATTCCGATGTCATCTAAGATACAGGTGGATATATTTTTATTCTCTTGCCTAGTCATGTTGATAAACACATATGACTCCTCTTTTTATTTCTCTCTCAAACACAAAAGTCCATATCTAAATAAGTACGCACACACACATATATATATATATATATATATATATATATATATATATATATATATATATATATATATATATATATATATATATATATATATATATATATATATATATATATATATGTGTGTGTGTGTGTGTGTGTGTGTCCACGTTTACACATTAAACTAAGAAAAGGGGTTCTAAAAGTAAAATAGCCTCAATCAGGAAAGCCCAGCACTCATCAACTCTCATTTCCGGAATACACCCGGCCCGCTTAAAAAGCCCCTCGTTGCACACTGAGGCAACTTTCGCCATTCGGTCTTTAATAAAATGGGATGAGTTGAGCACCATTTGGATGAATGCTCATTTACATTTTATTAACAACTTCTAATTTACATGATCCTCTTGGGCGTGCGTGTATGCGTATGTATGTTTAATCCACATGTGTAGGGCATGTACAATATACATATAAGTGGAAATGGGTAATCAAGTGCTTTGCGGTTAAGATATTCCAGCCACAGACACCCTTTATTTGAGCACACGCCTTTAAACGCTAGGACCCACCCTCAACTTCCTCCCATTCCTCCATCTATACCCTCCGCCACATACTACTACTCCTCCTCCTCCTCCTCCTCCCTTCTCACCCACCTATCTCTTCCATCTTCTCTCCACCTGCCTCTATTCCGAGCGAAGGCTGCCCGCCGAGCCGTTTCTCCTTTGATATGAATGTAAATCTTCCCATACTCAGGATACGGTGTCTGCCTTTAAAATGAGGGTGCTATTTTCATTTAATTAAATACATAACAGTCCTGACAGATTTTAAAACGTTTGGTTCGTTACGAGAAAAAAGATAAAACACGGCACATTTAGTAGGACTGTCACAGACATTTTGGCGATTGGAAGGGACATTAATAAACTTTGACCGGAAAAACATGAAACAGTCACAACAGAATCCTTTATGTGTTCTTTTTCACAGATGTTGCATTAAATGACATCCTACAGTCGTCTGGGAGATCGCCGGTCGCTTATCCTCCCAGCAACAGTCTTCTCGGGCAACCAAAGCAAACTGACTTTTATTACTTACTAACGTACACAAAAACAGTCCAAAAGCGAAGTTATGTGTGGAGAAAATAAAAGGTAAACAATCAGTTTGTGACCAAGAGACATACGGGTCACGTGGCCACCATATAAGGAACTAATCGATAGCCGTCCAGACGAGGAGAGAGAGAGAGAGAGAGAGAGAGAGAGAGAGAGAGAGAGGATCCGTGGGTTGGGTGGCAGCTGTTTTCATTCAATACCCCTCACTCAATTTGATGGTAATTTTTAATCACCTTCATTTAAACAAGCATATGACTATTAGATTACATAACCTTTTTGGCTTCTTATATAGAATTTGGCCCATTTGAGAGAGAGAGAGAGAGAGAGAGAGAGAGAGAGAGAGAGAGAGAGAGAGAGAGAGAGAGAGAGGAGGCATAAGTGTTTAGCAAACGGGCTTTAATATCAAGGAAGTCGGCAATAATGAATACAGGAAGGAAAAAACCCATAAAATAAAATATCGTTGTAATGAAGATGAAAAGAATTCAACCAGAATGAATTCTGGAATCGATCGAGATGAAATAGAGGGGTGTTGTTTCTCTTACCTTATTTCCAGCAACACCTACTTGAAATCACTACCTTCAAAGTCAGCATAAAACTGCAACATACCTGTGAAAAGAAAGACAAATTCAAAATAATATTCTTCGATACGAAGTGGATGTTTTTCCTAAATATGAGGGGAAGTGGTGTGCAATCTATAGTAACTGAATGACGGACACAGGTCTTACTTTTATCAAATACTGATAGTCATTGCTGCACATTTACGTCATAAAAGCTGGTATCCAAAGTTAACCTTTAAAACTCAAAATTTAGGTGTAATCCTCCATTTTCTTCAACTTGAAATAATATCTTTACTGGGGATATTCGTGTTCTACCCATATAAATCATTATGCTCGTAGTATTAACACTGGCATACCCAAAAATAGTTAAAAGATTCACAGTAATGTAAATCTATAAAGCTATATATATCTATATATATAATATATAATTATATATAAGTAAATGTGTGCGAATGTATGTAATTATAACTAAAGAAAACATTTCGGATGTTTAAAAAAAAATAGAACTTAGTGTTCTGTACACAATACTCCAAAAAATATTAGCCTCGAATCCCTTTTCCAGGTAAGAAAGATATTATCTTTCAAAAAGAACGTTTGAAATTCATGTTTTCATTCCATTTCTTCGGCAGCAAATATTTTTTTTCGGGAATGGAGAATTTCGTTTTATATGACCTAAAAGAAACAGAAATAATAGTAAAATTGTAAATACACGCAATATATATATATATATATATATATATATATATATATATATATATATATATATATATATATATATATATATATATATATATATATAATATATATATATATATATATATATATATATATATATATATATATATATATATATATATATATATATATATATATATATATATATATATATATAGATAGAGAGAGAGAGAGAGAGAGAGAGAGAGAGAGAGAGAGAGAGAGAGAGAGAGAAACTGAAGGAATTTAATTTTCGGAATGACCCTTTACGCATTCCTGTCCCCATGCCACTCTTCCAATCTTTCAGCGCGATATAGATTTTTCATTTTTAATTTAGAACCTTTTTTCTCTCTTATTTCATTTTTTCCAACGCCCTCCGTTCCCTTTCTGTACATTTTCGCTCGTTAATGCTTGCCATTTAGCTCTCGTCCAAACGTTATATTTCTTGCAGTGTTTGCATACTGCCTTTGTTCCAGTCCTTTTTTGTTGAAGAATTTTGCTCTCTATTTTTCAATTCGTGTATTTGTCGCTCGCCATTACTGCTAGTCTATCTTCATTATGTCTCCCTCGAGTAACTACGTAAACAAAAAAATTCTTGTGCGTTTGCGTAAAGAAATGAGCTTCCTTAAGTATGTTTGTGTCATACCTTGAGGAAACTTCATTATAAAAAACATAAGAAAAAACAGGGATAAAAGAGAAAACACAAAAGAAAATAACTGCAGAACTGCCTCAACCTGTCTGCGACAGCAGATGCTTCCCTCCAGAGCAGGAAATACCCTCTTACCCTACTTTGTGTGTTGCACAAGAAGCTCCATGCAACAATTTCCCAGCCGGCGACTGTCAAAACAGACGGACCAGTGTCAATATTATCCCAAGGCTAACCCCCGCTCCTCCCTCATCCCCTACAGGAGTCACCTTTCACGTTATGTCGTCTGTATTTTTCTTGTAATATTAGGTTCATGCCCTTCCCAACCCTCCTGAAAGCACTAATGTACATGTCATGAGGTTAATTTCCGGCCCCGATGTTCCCGAGTATCCAGAGGCTCACATTCGAGATGTCTGAATCTAATTGTTGCTACGTCCCATTAAATGATTAACATTGTTACCACTTCCCATTAAATGATTAACTCCATCCCTGAGAGGATACCGAATTTTGAATAGCAGAATACGTATTTAGTAATTTATATCTTGAAATTTTCCTGGGAATTCTTTTCCATTCATGTTTTCATTTGCATTTATATATTGCTTACCCAATATTAATCTCACATGTAGTTTAATCTCTAGTTTCAATAATAATAACCAATTATCGTCCATTCCTTTATTGTAATTACTCATGTAGCATTCTATATAATTACGATCTCGTTTATTTCTGTATAAAGCCCAATTTCTCTAAGGAATAACACAATAAACTGCTGGAAACGAGATGAATTACTCTTAAACCAATCTAATTCTAATATAAGTCAGTAATTAACCTACAAGTTACGCACTAATCCCGACAAAAAAAGGGAAGGCCAAATTAGAGCCATAAAATTGCGATAGTTTATGAACCTAGTAAAAACTTTAACGCCCATCTGGATTAATCAGCTTCCAATAATGATACCTCGTTATTTCCGATACAGAGGAATCATCAGAGCTTATATACTATAGATGATAATGATTTTCATTTTCTTTCACGTGGGGGCTAACGGGACTAGTAACTCCAGTTCAAGAAAAACAAAATGAAAACTAAAAGAATCATATAAATGGTCACTGATAAGCGCCTGCGATTCTTAGCTATCTATCTATTTATCTAAACACACACACACACACACACACACACACACACACACACACATATATATATATATATATATATATATATATATATATATATATATATATATATATATATATATATATATATATATATATATATATATATATATATTGTATATTTGCATATATTTATGTATATATATGTTTCGTGTATATATAATTATGTATATATACTTACACACATACACAAACACGCACACACACATATATATACACATACATGCTTGTTTATGTATCTCTTCTCAACTTCGTCAGCGAAGCTTTCACGGCTTTTCAGTAACACACTCTGAAACATTTCATATTCGCACGTACGTGTACACATTTTTAAAACCGTCCATGATCGTCAAGAACAAAAACATCCTTTCAAAAACCACTCTTTACATCCTTCTATAAAAATGATATACGTCAGATATGAACGGAACGAGACGGAAAAGAATGTCAAAAAAAAAAACAATAAAAAGAAATACAAAAAGGTTGGAAAATCAACTACATTCAGTACTCCACGACGGTTTATCACGGCACCTTCGTATTCATGGTGCACACTACCATCGTATGGAATAAATTTCTATTTTATCTTTTCCTTTCCCAGTACATTTCCAGTTTCCTTCTTATTTGCATAATAATACTAAATGAGCTTTCCGTTTTCACCATGAATTTGAATAGTTTCGTTTTTAAAAGTCTTACACTTTTAATACACTCGCTTGTTAATCATTTTGAAAAATCTTTCTCTTTCAATAACAATGTGTATTAACGCATTTTCTCACCCCCAAAAATATGTTTGGATATGTCTTTTTTTGTAATTCTGTCTTTCAACATCTTTTTCCCCACATTCTTGAATAATAATAATAATAATAATAATAATAATAATAATAATAATAATAATAATAGCCATTCAGTGAGTTTCCTTGCAAAACTTTCAGAATGATACACAGTTTTATTTTATGCCTTTCAGATTTCTAACGCTGGATTTACGGAGTACCAAGGAAGGTGAAAGATATTAATGAGGAAGACTTAAAAATAATATAGTCGAAATAAGAACGTGAATTAGTCCACAAATACGTAAAAAAATTAAAGATATTTCGTATCAGTCTTGACTAAACTATTTCGTTAATAACTTCACTGATTTTCAGAGAGCATTATTCCAGGAAAATAAATAAAATTTATGCATACCCAGCAGTAAGCGGGAGTGACTCAGTGAATTCTAATAAATATGCATATATGCAATATATAAACAGATTATTAACGTATTCATTTTAAACTCTGAGAATTATTGAAAATCCGCTATTGCGAAGGAGAAAGATAAGGTAAAGGGCTGGGAGAAAAATGTTTCTATTAAGCAACTGGAAGATATTTCGGTCATTGGGGCACTGCAATTTCAGTCCAAATAGGAGACCCCATCTTTTTTTCATTCAGTATTTGTTCAAAAACAACATTGATACGATTCAGCATGTTTTGACATTTCATCTGTGCGCGAAAATGCCCTGAAAGCGTGTTGTTGCAAATATACCTTTTATTGCGGGCAACAAACAATGCTTATAAAATTGCATATAATAAGTGTAAAGCTTTTACTATAATTTGTGGTTCGCTTGAAGCCACACAAAGCCTGGAAAGAACTAAAATGGAAACAAAACTTACAGATACATACTAAAATGCCTCTTAAAACTTGAAACTTGATTCACGAAGTGAAAGATAACTGTAGCAATTATGTATCCATGAGTTTTTTCTCAGATACATAAAACGATGAATGGTTACCGTGGACAGTCAAACCTAATTTTGATTAAATAATATTTTCGGTAACAGTTTTATAAATGCCATGCAACGATGACCTGACAACATGTCTGGATTCACATGAGTTATGATTTATCAAGACGAACTGATGAATGGTAAAAAGTATAATTAAATACACATGAATTACAAGAGCACAAGAATCAACATATATTCATAGGCGGATATGAATATCAGAAAATTGAAAAAAAAAAAAAAATGATCGCAGACACATTGGTTGATATTAATCGTAATAAGGAGACATGGTTTTTCAAAATAAGAATTATCATCTTATTATAGTCAAAAGTGTCCTAAACTAATATCATTAATAAAATGAACAAAATGAGGTAGACAAACCTCTGGCATTTCAGTTCACCTATGAAATTTTACATTTTGAATCCTGCTTACCATAACCTATGCTTTATAAGTTTGTACAAAATAGCAAAGTCAAAATGATAAAAAGAGCCAAAGAAAGTAGATTATTCATAAAAAATAAAAAAAATAGCAACCATTTACTTCACAGCCTAAAAGGACAAGAAATGATCTACAGTTCAGGTTACTAAAAAAGTCAAAATGCAATAATTTATAATCCAGTGTAGGCTACACGTGGCATGAAAACATCAATACCTTCAATCATTGCATGATTGTTAATTCGCACCCATGCTTCAGTGTTACAGTCAACGGAGTAGAAAGAAAGAAAGAAAGAAAGAAAGAAAGAAAGAAAGAAAGAGGTTTTCTCCCTTTGGCACTGCAAATGACATGGAAGATTTAAGCACACGACACGGTAAATGCCATACCTACAGTCAGGTCTCATGTTATCATCCAGTCCTCTTCAAGCATGCACACAGCAGGTTGGTTTCATCAGCAGCCGGTAGATAAAGCTCTAGATTTATGCTATTAAAAAGTATGAGGGTGCAACACTAAAACCGTGCAGCGAAGTTGCGTGATGTGAAAGAATACGATGAAAGGTATTTCTGTACTTTTTTAATTAAAAGTACAAGGACATTACTTTGCAACACTTTGTTCCAGCACCGTACTCACTGGAAGCGGTCGAAGGAAAGAAGGCGAGGCACTGAGATAACGACTTCGACGTATGAGAAGGATATATATAATAATGATTGACGGCGTCTCTTCGGTAATTAAGAGTGACAGGACAGCTCCCTGAACCGTGAAGCGGGGTTAAAGGAGATGGCTATAATATGTAACACCTACCAGTGTCATGGCAATGGCATACATCTCACACTGTTGAAATCAAAGTGTCATTTATGCCAAAAGATAACGAAATTGTTAAATAAAATACACTTTAGGCTCTAATTTAAAATATATGAGTTTTCGAAACCATTTACTCACTGTCGACACAAAACTAAGGCAAAAACGGGAAAACACTTATTTCATTTTGATTCATAGGTAAAAACCTTTATACTTTAAATATGAAATTTTGCATATTGATTATAAATCTAATGCATATCAAATAGTTATAACTCTAGGCTGATAGCAGTAATAATTTTGACAAATTTACAGTATTTGATGAATATTTATGGCACTATTTGAAATAATGGACATTTAGTAAAACCCTATTCAGCGTTTGAATGGAAATATTGTCTTAGGAGAGGCCATAAAAGGCATTTTTTTTATTCAATAAGTACGTTCTTTTAAGTATGATTTTAGCGTTGGTTCAGATTCAAGGACTCAACATTAACGTGGAACTCTAACTTAACTTGTGTAAGAAGTCAGTGAACCTCTTGATCGCTTACAGCTGCCAGACTTTCTCCCAGCTGAGAATCAAACTCGGCTACACCAACAAGAAGACATAGTAACGACCTTACCACACCGGGGAGGAATTTGGTAAAACAACAATTTGATTAACGTTGTTTACCGAGCGATCTCACTGCACAGCAAGACTTTATCAGGGAAACATCACGAAGCTCAGAGGAACCGGAAAAGATCCAAATTAGAGATCGAAGCTGAGAGTGGTTAGTGGATAAACTCAGTTATATTGAAGAAAATAAGATTTTCACCATTTAGTAAATTGAAGCGAGCAATATTGTATTATTCTTATACATGCAGTCATGAGGCAATGCCCATGTCTGGAGTTACTTTGGCATTTATGCAAAAGCGCTCTATCGAAATTTGCATAGTGATGAAGACGAAATTAGCATAAGCAACATGCTGTAATAAAGATTTTACCGAAAATAACAAACATACTGCGTTAAAGTTAACAAACAGATCCTTATATTAAGTAAGGGACTAAGCAGAAGTTGACAAAGGTACTATCTCATATCTCGCCCAAATTTTCAAGAGTACCACATTATAAATGAGGATTAACATTTCCTCCTGATATGTTAGAGCAGCCCACAGTTCATTTTTCTACATAGCTCGATTGTTGACAAATTGTGATCGCTATTTGCTATACAGTAGCATGATGGGTAGAGGAAGTTATGCGCCTACATTTAGTCATCTAGAGTATGAAGCAAACTCGCGCCACCGTATGTGTATACACAACATACACACGTGTATTTATATACATATGTGTATATATATGGATATACATGTATATATATTTATATATTATATATATATATATATATATATATATATATATATATATATATATATATATATATATATATATATATATATGTGTGTGTGTGTGTGTGTGTGTGTGTGTGTGTGTGTGTGTGTGTGTGTGTGTGTATACACACACACGATGCACTGGTACCTTGACTGGCAAAAGTGAACGGGCTGTGTATTAATAAACTGACAGATCAGCAGGGCTCAACCCACCAGTCACACTTATTGACTGTTAGCCAGACAGGGGGATGGGTAAATACACAGAAAAATAAAGAAAAAAAGGAGAAAGTATGAAAGAGCCCGAAATAAAAGTCGTTGGCCCTAATGGGATTACTCATGTAGTAATGCACTGCCAGCGTCCCTATCAAAAGGAAACCCACCCAGTCTCGCTGATTAACTCTTTTGAATCTCTCTCTTCTGGAATGGGGCAATTAATCTGATATCAAACCAATCTCATACATGATCGGCGGGTGACTCGAATGTCCAGGCTCCCTTCCAAAACATGGCCATGATGTTCATGATTAGCTGTGGAAAAAGGCAAACAAAGGCTTCGTTTGTTTAGGAAAGCTTTCCTTGTATAGGCAAAGTGGAATGTACTACACGTTTGTACTGGATTCACGTCACAATACGTAAAAGGTGCTGAGGCACTTTTTGTTAGCCCTATTTGTATGCACTTAAAACGAGACCAAACAAAGGCTGAATTTCTTGAAGAATGGCTTTGTGTAAAGCGAGAAAGTAAACAAAGAGCATTGTTTTTTTCTTGGGACTTCCTCCAAATCATAAATAAGAATAACTGAGAATTTGTAATTTTCAAGCTGATCAGAAAATATACAAAAAGTCTTTTTTTTTTCGTTGCAGGTTTTTTGCGCACTAATAGAATATAAAGAAAGGTACTTTTTGTTACGTACGGCCCCATTTGTACGAGCTGACCGCCGGGAGCTCTCCAATGAATTGAGAAACATTGTTCATTTCGTCAACGGTCTTTTGTGTACAAGAGGATCTCCAACAAAGGTTATTTTTTCGCTGTTTACAAGAAAATTGCATTTATTTTTTTTTTATAAAAGGCTTGTTTATACTAACAGGAGGAAAATTATCTGTCTTTTAGGGAAGTATTCTACATTAAGTAATGAGAATAAGCAGACGTTGTCTACAGTTCACTATACAAAATAGTATAATTCCATTTTCCTTCCGTTCAACAAAAAACGGGAATTTTGACTTCAGCACGCTCTTCTGTCACCTTCTCTATTTTATCTGTGAATTATGAGCTATAGCACGCGTCAGTGGAAAAACAGCTTCCAAACACAGATACGAAAAAAAATAATAAATAAATAAATAAATAAATAAATAAATAAATAAATAAAATAATAAATAAAGGAAAAAGAGCAAACTCCTCTTGGGCAAAATGGAAGACAAGTATACCTTTTACATAGAAACACGACCCTGAGCAATGACTGATGTTTCTATTCTTGTTTTTTCCGACCGAGAAAACAGCGTTATTAGATATTAGATATCTAGGTTATCTGTAAAGGTAGTAAAAACCATGCAGCAATGCTTTGGGCAAAATTTATTTTAAATATTCTACGCGTGTACTGGAATGCACAAAAAATACTGAAAAGTAAAAACAGAAATAGCAGTTTAGTAAACTATTTATTTCGGCATGATGAACGTAAGGTTTCATATAACTAAAGGTCCAAATATTGAAAATAACAGAAAAATGCATCAAAAGAAATAAAAATAGCAAAGTAATTGAAAATCTCACTTCTCAGTTACAAGTCAGAAACCCGTTCTTGTATAGGTAAAATAAAGAACAACCATTTTAAAATATCTGAAACTAAATTACACACACACTAGAGAGAGAGAGAGAGAGAGGAAAAAGTATACGCAAGTTTATTATTTTATGAGTCCATCTACGAAATCCAATCAACGAATCTGCTGAAATGAATGAAATTTCCAGACAGATCAATACAGAATTGCCTGAGTTGGATTCATTGCGTGTGAAGGTTCTCTGCAGTCACATTTACAGGTGACCTTGAACTTCCAATGTCAAAGAAGGCCACTTCGAGGAAGGACACAAACACACACAAATGCATAATTTACCGTGGAACGTGTAGGCAGCGAAATCAGAGCAAAGTACTTTTTGATATTCTCGAGAACAGGTACCAGAACCTACTCGGTCAAATGCAAGAATTAAAATAGATTATTTTAGCAGACTTCTAACTGAAAAAATATCCTACTTAAACGCAAATCGATTAATTTGACCTGTCTGCAAGAGGTGTTTTTTTTTTTCTCAGTAGTTGGAAGTTGCTCTTGAACTCTGATGATTTCGTCCTGCATCCTTCTCATTTGAAGTAAATAGGAAGCGCACAAGCCCAAAAAAAGGGGTGGAGAAAAAATGGAAGCAAAATGATGAGTAAATACCTGTGCAGCTGACAAAATCCATTACTCATCATATTAACATCACGCACATATTATGGACAATTAATTAGAATCCTCTCACGTACGGTCTAATTTCAAAATCATTAACCTTAATTAGTGATAATGAGGAACCACAAACAGATGATGCTCTTTAATTAAGTGAGAGGATCCTAGATCCAGTTAAATCATATTAACGTATTAATAAAATTAAAAATAGATTAGGAGAAGCGGAGACCCAAAGGGTGAAAAATAAAGGCAGCTACCTCTGAGTTTTAGGTCAGTAAATATAGATTCAGATCAAGGATACTGACTGGCGGACTCGGTGCGCAGGCAATGAAACGTTATAATTAAAACGACTGCAAACGTAGAATTTCATTTAAAACAGTTCTCCATTCAGATTTATGAATTTAGGAATTTAGACTCTCAAGCTAAGCGCTGGGGCACTTTTGACCATTAATTTCTTAAAACAGCGAAAGAGGGAGAAGGAGTGGTTGGGCAGCACGATACTGAGATCCAGAGAATACAGATGACATACAAGGAACTAAGCATGGAACTGGGAGAAATCCCCATAGTTACAATAAGAAATAATAATTGGAGAGCTTCGGCTGCAAGACTGAAAGAAGGAATCGGGAATAAAAGTAAACCAAGGGGCCGAAGAGACGCTACAAACACCCTTTAGTAATTAAATGCCTACAGTGCACCACGCACTGTAGGCATTTCATTCTCTACCAGGAAGGTATTGGAAAGTAGATGTTGGAAGTTGTGAACAGAAAATCATAGCAATTATTTTTAAATTCGATACCTATGAAAATTACAATGCAATTGTAAAAATGGTCTTTCTCACTAGTTGCAAGTAGACAGGGCCAAAAGAGAAAATAGGGAAATGAAGGTATATGAAAAACTACTGGGGCTATAATCAAGAGGGAAGCGACAAACTAGATTTTTATTGGAAGGGAAGATTACAGAAATAGGACAAAACATAAGTTTGGCATGAAACGGAAAGAAATGGAAGCAGGATAAAGAAGTCTTCAGATTTTTAAGCGAATCTTTGCAAACGTTCTCCTTCGTGCTTTACATTAGTAAAACATCAGATATTAAAGAAAAATATGATAAATGGAAAGTAAACAACGATAAAATATGCTTGAATTACATAAAGTCAATGAAAGTTGCACAGGATATTTAGCGTTAAATTTTTAAGCTTTCTAAATACCAGGAAAAATGAAAATAAGTACAGCAATTTCCACTTAACACAACTGCCAGGTGAAGATTGAATATTCTAGCATCTGTCCTTAAATATTGTATTGCTGTATATTCATAATGGTTTCGCACTGTTGATAATGCATTACAGAATTTTTTAAACAAATAGCTATTTGTAGACGACTTTTACAGAACAGCTTTCAGGCAATGAATGAACCACAAAATTAACAGACGTCTTACCCGCCACTTCAAAATTGGTTGTGTTATATCTGTATGTGCCGCTTATATTTATTGCCGGTCAAAATTACTTAAGTAAATGTACCTTGGTGTCTTGATAAAACCTACTTGCAAGGTTATGAAGCATTGCGTTTTTATCATAGGATTTACGAGTATTGCAGGATGATTTAAACTAAAATTGCTACTAATAATAATGATAATTCTTGAATTTATTTATGAATAGTGTTTAACTAATGATACACAAAGATTATCGTCTTACCCTCATAAATACTGGATGCTAAATAACCCAGTGATTAGAAGGGAGCACAATATAAAATAGAGAGAGAGAGAGAGAGAGAGAGAGAGAGAGAGAGAGAGAGAGAGTGGGGCTCCATCGATCATGACGGAGTTCGAATCGCTTCGGCTGACATTGACTTCGCCTTCCTTGGCTATTGGAATCATGTATCTCACCGCAACAACAACATGAAACCGAAATAAAAAAAAAATTTTTTGCTTAAAGGAAACATTCACGAATGAAACAATTCGATGGGTTTCTATTAACTCTCAACAATCTAACGTAACACTGATGGTGCTGGAATAGTGTGAATGAGTTCTTTAATAGACAGAATGAAAACTTCGAAAAAAAGAATGAGGGTTGTCCACATATTCGTCGACCAATCGCTTTTCCCTTCGTAATGGATGGCTCTCCTCTAATGACTAATGACTTACTTTAATGATCATGGGAAATAGCGTCAGCTAGCGAAGATTATCTTATCAGTTATAAGCCCCAGAGGGCATAGGAATCAGTGACCTTCAAGATTAACCGTACAAGTTTAGAAACAAATAAAATAATAGCTAAACTTAATTCACAATCCCAAGTAATTCATACTGCTTGAGATTTTCCAGTAAAATGACCGTCGGTAAACTGGATACTTCAAGGCAACGGAAGATTATTATTCCTTTTACAAACCGTTTCGCGATATTATTTCCATACAAATATTCTACCTCCTAAGAAACACATTTAATGCTTAATCCTGTTATACATAGTAATGTAAGCCAAATAACATTTACTTCAAGCATAAAAATAAAGACTAGAAAATATGAAGAAAGAAAGAAAGATAAAAAGAAAGTCAGAAAGAAAGCCAGACAAAATCAAATTAACTCCCGAATATACAGAGCACTTTAGCTTCGCAGCAACCAGAAGCGCAAACTTTATAGCCGATAGTTTATGAAAAACTCTCTGGAAAATATCCGCCGACTTTCAACTAACAAGCTCTAATCTCATTGGAGGGTCGATGTTCAGGGGATAAGTTTAATGATACCACAAGCACTACTTCTCGTTCTGAAAGTATAAGGTATTTAAGCGAGAAGTTAATGGAACGTAGTTTTATAGACGATTTGTATTGAACGGTTTACGGAGACTGGACTTAGTATACATAGTTACAGTCTTCACAGAAAATATGACTGGAAGTGAATTATGCTGTTCTCATATCTATACACAAGACATCCGATGGCGAATAATATACTGTATGAATCTCCTAAAACTGGATTCGTGAGTGAAAATTAGCGTACCTTTTAATTAAATTTCCTTTACTCTTGCGGAATTGTAAAAACATTTATATACAGTACATTAACAAGGGAACTAAGTAAGCAATCCAACTACAGGAAGAGAAGAGAAACTATGTACCAAATGAACATCTAAAACGTACAGATTAGTCTGTGTTAAATCTCATTGTACATTTTGCTTCCATTTGCATGGAAGTACAAATACCCAGGTGCCTTCGAAATTGACATTAAGAGCCAAGTTACTGTGTTACATCTGCATTATAAGCATACAGGTCTTCGGCTAATTGTTAGGGTATCCGCTTGAAAAGAAGCTCAGGGGTTTCTGTAGAACTTTCACGAATTAATAGGCAGTATATGTAAAACACACACACACACACATACACAAGAGAGAGAGAGAGAGAGAGAGAGAGAGAGAGAGAGAGAGAGAGAGAGAGAGAGAGAGAGAGAGTTCATGAATATATTATGCAATATTATTTCATGAAAACACTAGGCGGTTGAGAGACAGTCCTGACGTTGTGACTTTCCCCAAAAAACATTTAAGCAGAACTTGGCCATTTCGTCCATTAATTGCACTGTAGAAATATGCTTGAATGAGGTCACTCCAACGTGCTAGTGCCATCGCGTGGACCATGAAATGCACACATGATGATCGAATAATCATTTTTATATGAATTCGTTGGCTTTGGCTGTGGCAATTATTCAGGCCGAGCGAATGAGAGTTAGTCGGTCAGATGAAAATTTTGTTTCCAAGTCAATACTACTAACAACAAAAAGGGCTAATCATAACATTCCTTGGAATAATGATTCTTTAAAACTGAAATTGATGTATTATCAATCTCTGATTTCTTTCCACATAATCCTAGATGGACTTATAAGAGACTATAAATCATAGCATAAGCACACATGAAAAATGCCTGGAAAGAACGTGCGCAAGCGCAAATATGTTGGAAAAAGCAGGGGGCTGCGAATGGATATTGAGCTATTGCCATAGTGAAGGGCAATTTTAAAAACCCTGTATAAATAAGTATCTGGAATATGTATTGCAGAGAGAAGATAGCAAATGACGTAACAGACGAATCAAGGAAGATAAGAGTTATGCAAAAGGTTCGGACAAGAAAAAGAGCCTGGAAATAGAAAGTAAGAAGGGATTGTTGTGTAACAACTCTTTATGGCAGTGAAGTGAGGAAGCTGAATGGTTATGAGATACCATGGGAGATCATAGATTACCAAAAGAATTACTATAAATACAATTCAAGAAAAAAGAGTGAAATATGGATTCAGTAGAGAGGTTTTCCTTTAACCTTTGTAAGCTGTCTTTATATTTCACCAAAGTCTGTTGAGTTTATTGGTAGCGTGGAGGAAATGGAAGATGGGCTAAAAGCAAGGGAATAAACTCGAAAGTTTTGGACGCAATACCCAGCCAATGCTGGACTGACAGAGAAAAAGGGGTGCTTGAACTCTTTAATACCCAGGAAAACTAAAAGAGCACACCAGATAGCGTACAGAGTTTTAATACCATGTTTATATCCCCCCCCCAACAAGTTTTTGTAAGAAGGGGACGAAGTTGTGAAAGTTTTATTCACGGAGTTGTATTCCGGATTCAGGCGTTAGAGGATGAATGTGGTAGTGACCATTGCTTTGCTGTTTTCTTTAGAATGATCTCATTTAGGAACATGAATCAATGGTGAAAAAATACACATACATTCACATTTTCGTTCTTTCTTTATCTATCTCTTTCTTTCTGACATCAAAGCCCACTCCACATACAATACACATACACGCACACACACACACACACACACATATACATATATATATATATATATATATATATATATATATATATATATATATATATATATATATATATATATATATATATATATATATATATATATATATATATATATATATATATATATATATATATATATATATATATATATATATATGGTACACGTTACGTCGTTACATTTCCAAAGTTGCTAATAGTAGCAAGGACATCTCTAATAGTTCAATAAATATATGCAATTCTACACAACAGCGGTTGATTCAGGACTGCTTCATAACTAATGAAATTATTCTCCACCCTCCTTAGTAGCTCGTAAACTCTGGGATAATCTGTCCTTCAGACCACCATATCTATTTCCGTAGTCATTTAACTCAGCCTCACGAATTCCCCGTGGGAAAATTGTCCCCTTCCCCGCTCACTCCCAGGTTGCATTGCAGCTAACTCATTACGAAGTTTATCCATAGACACTGCTGTCTGGAGGCCTTATTAATGGTTACGGAACAAGTGAATAAGACACTTGTTTCTCTGTTCCCCAAAAGAGAAATGGAATTGCCATCTTGGATGATTTAACATTTTTATCCTTGTAAATTAGTTCCATTTGTGTGCGCTGAACGTCTAAATAATAATATATCAAACACAATATCAGGCAAATTATCGGAAATTAGTTTAGCTTCTTAGCATTTTCAGAAAGAGGGTACTGACACACACACACACACACACACACACACACACACACACACACACATATATATATATATATATATATATATATATATATATATATATATATATATATATATATATATATATATATATATATATATACACACACACACACACACAGGCAAACTAACACGTAGATATTCTCGCAACGATGCAACGATGCGCGTGTATATCTGTTAGCTTGTCTCGTTATATAAGAAGCAAAATTACTCCAGAGTAAATGCACTGTTGTTATAAGTAGAAAATGGCGCTGTTTTAATCATTCTCTCTCTTCCTCTCTAATCTTGAACATAAAGGCATATCTGGATATGTCTTCGGCATGATAATTCATTCTCTCTCTCTCTCTCTCTCTCTCTCTCTCTGCGTCCTTGACCATAAGGAATTATTATGATTAGCTAGCAGTGTGAATATCTATTTACCTCAATACTTACATAAAACCAATAACTCTGATCTAACAATGGCTTAAAGCCTAGATAATGGCAGCGAATAAAAATATTTTTGATTTTGGAAAAACGTTTAATTCGAGGATCTAATCACACGAGGGGAAATCGGTTTACTGGAAATATCGTGTCTCTTTGTGTCGCCAGTCAATCAAAATTCACTGGGATTTAACAAAATTTATGATTATGCCCCGTCACATAAAAACATATGCCGATAAAGCCCGGTTTAGATAACGGGATTTCCTACTCCACGAATATATATATATATATATATATATATATATATATATATATATATATATATATATATATATATAATAAATATTTATATTTATATAAATAAGTGTATGTATGTATGTATATATAATCTATGTGTGTGTGTATATATATATATATATATATATATATATATATATATATATATATATATATATATATATATATATATATATATATATTAAAAGGAGAAGTTCCTTGAACAATTGCGTCAATAGTAAAACAACAGATAATGATATAGAAGTAATACTTAGGTGGCAGCATAATAGACTGCGGACTTTCGACTGCTTTGGATGCCTGAAGCAGCAGAGGCGATTACCTATGGGAATATGTTCTAGTGACTTCCGCCAAAGAGTAATGTGTTTCCACCGGTGACTGTGTGTTTGTGCTAATAAAATATCTTATTCACCTGTGACTGTGTGTTTGTGCTAATAAAGTATCTTATCCACCGGTGACTGCGTGTTTGTGCTAATAAAATATCTTATTCACCGGTGAATGTGTATTTGTGCTAATAAAATATCTTATTCACCGGTGACTGTGTGTGTTTGTGCTACTAAAATATCTTATTCACCGGTGACTGTGTGTTTGTGCTAATATAATATCTTATTCACCGGTGACTGTGTGTGTTTGTGCTACTAAAATATCTTATTCCCCGGTGACTGTGTTTTTGCTAATAAAATATCTTATTCACCGGTGACTGTGTGTTTGTGCTAATAAAATATCTTGAAAACTGGATGACCATGGATGCTAATGTTTATTCAGCAGCGTTCCCCGCTACTAAGTTTTATTTGACTTCGATATACTGTATACTTGACGATTTGTCTTCATGGATAATCCGCGCCTTAGAATCAGTCACAAAAATCTGATTTATGTGACGTCTTTTCTCAGCACAAATGATTCCTTTACAGATCCAAACTACTAACCGGTTTTGGATGACACTGAGGAGGTATATTCTCTCTATATAAGACTCACTGACGCTGTGATACTGTAGTATGAAATACAAAAGAAGGAGTTTAACAATACAATCAGTATAATTTAGAGTTGACGTATCATGGACGGTATTGTTATTTCTAAATATGGCAGCTGGAAAGACAAAGCCTCAGAAAAATAAAAGAGAGTCGGAATTACAGATAACAGAAATGATTCCCAAAGTCCTCTTTCCCAGAATTATATGTTTATGAACGACCTACGCTATTTTTTTCCAGTACGAAAGCCCTTTCCCAGACCGTTACATAAGAGCCTTCAGTCCGCCCAAGACGTATATTGCTGATTTTGAGGGTCTTTATGCATTTGGCGGCGTTGTTGAGTGCCCGAAGACAGGTGTAAACACGAGACATTTCCAGTAATTTGCTGCACTTCAGAGGAAATCTTCCCGAACATAAAACATCACCGTGACAAGGACATAATACCTTTAAAGGACACTAGAGTAATTTGTTCCGCGTGGATGAACGCTATAAAGCTAATACATTTCCTGGTTCAACCCTGAAAAGATATTAAGATTGAAGAGAAGGAAACGAAAGAGAAAAGTGCTACGATCAAAACATTAGCTCACTGATTGTCCTTCGCATTATCCAGAATTAAATAGTGAAAGATTACTGACTATTCTTTCGGTCACATAACATTCATCATGAACCTTTACTCCTAAGGTAACGCATTTAGAAATAAATGGGATTAAGCTCCTTTGAGATATTAAAGCCCGTAAATGTCACTATCAACAGACATTCATGATTTAAGTAATACGAAGAAATGTATTTAGTTCAAGAGAGGGAACTCAGCAAAATATTTTCCTATAGTGGTCTAGATAGTCACTGATCAACAACATATGCCAGTCAAAAACAAAAAAATGGAAACCGTCATCTTATCGTTGTAGTCCGGATGATGAAAATCTCATCCACAGACTATCCACCCCTAAAAAAAGGAAAAAATTTTCGTTTTATAAATCGGAACTAAGGTTCTTGAATTCGATCTGATAAAAGTATTCTCCAATAGCATAATCTGTTTCTCCCCTACCTCCATCGTCAGGCAGACCCATCCATAACAGTTAACATATCATCAATCTTACACTGGCATCCAGTGGCCTATCCGGACTGAAATTGGGAGTAAAAGACGCAAACTAGAAGACTAACAAGAATTTCGGAAGGGTTCTTGAAATCTCTCATCCATTCAAAAGTTCTGCAGAATTTGGGCTTTTACCGCACAACACCCAGACCCACGTCTCCGCCTCTATATGTATCCTTTCATTCTTTCTTCGATTTTTGTTTGACATTCCGCTGGCAACGTCAGCTTGATTTCCTGCGTCTTGCATTTTTGCGAGGTGTATGAATTGTTTTCTCCTTTATTTCTCACGAGTTTCGTCCCTAAAGAGACGAATCCCACGACAGGATATATAGACTTGATGCTGGAAACGTTCCAGAGGATTTCCAAGGGGACTGGGTTTTTAGGGCCTAGTCGCATCTCAGGGCTAAGAGGTCTCTCCGGGTTCCAGCTGGAGATGAGGGGTAAAGGGGCCCTTGGGTCCAGATGGATCGACATGTTGGGAAGGGACCTCCTGGAGGTCTTGACGGATCTTTGGACTAAAAGGGGGAGGTGACATCAAATTCGGGGGAGGGGGGGAAATTGTCAGTCCTTCTGGGACTACAGAGAACCCCAGGAAACTACATTCTATTGAATTACTGTCTTTTTTTTTTTTACCCTCTTCTTGCTCATTGCCATTTGAAGGTTATTATGAATTCCGGAACATCAATCTGACAAATACGTCCGCGTGAGGCCAAAAGGGAAAAGAAATAAAACGAATTCTGGGGTGACAAGGCCGTCAGCGGCACAGTAGGCTAGGTGCCAAAAATGTCTTCCCTGATGGGCAACGTTGATCAATTTCTCACAGTCCAAGGCACTGGCAAGATGAGGAGACGAAGAAACTGCAATAGAATGCGCAATCAGCATTTTGATTCTTCTCATAACCAGACTTTTCCTCTTCTTTTTCTCTTCATTCTTCTAGCTTCTTCTTTGAGTGTTAAGAGCTATGAAGAAACATCAGGCATAAAAAACAATAAAACGATAAAATTGACGGGAAACGAATTTCGTTTAGACTCTAATTCAAGCAGGAAATAACCACATCATTTCCTTTCGCCATCAAGAAATTTGCCCCGCTCTCCATGAACCAACCTCTCAGCTCACTCAGCCATGAATGCACAATCCCGTTGCCAGATTTTTTTTTTTTCATGAACATCCAGAGCTAAAATCGAGGAGAATGGTGGAACGGGAAGTAAATACATGAATCACTCACCGAAAACACAACAATGAGACCAAAAATAAAAAGAAGTCCAGGATATTGTGCATTAAATCTCATACGTTGCATCATACTCGTGAGCGTATGTGTGTCACCCCCTGTAAATATTCACATACTCCACAAACTATTCTTAAGGCCTTGAGAGTGACACTTTGATAATCGGGTTGCATAAAAAATTATCAATATTTTCACGTGAACTGTTGAGGAGAACTAGCAAATACATACGCAGAACGGAAGTAGACCGAAGACTGTTTCATGATCGCGAGATATTGAGCAAGATTTTATAAATCAAGCATTCGGTTGTTGATGTTGTTGTTCTTTGTTCATCGTGGTCTGTAAGTTTGTGTGTGTGTGTGTGTGTGTGTGTGTGTGTGTTCATGCGCAATTTAATCTTTGTCAAAATGAAGAGCTAAAAATAAATTAAGAATACTTTGAAAATTTATTCAATTTCATTTGCATGTATAAATCTGTATAGATGGAAGAAATCCTTAGAACTGATGTGTATTACGTATTAGTTGACATGTATTAAATCTATACATTTAACTCTCCAGTATTATCAGTATTGAATACTACTTCTGTTTGATGAATGATGCTAGAAAATGAACGAGTATTTTCTCCACATTTCAATACGAAAATATGTTCTCCGATAAGCGAGGAACCGCTATAACCACAAACTACAACATACGGATGGGATTCAACTATGAAATCGAATTTTACAAGTGAAAGGTTTTGACTGAATTAATTTGCCATATAAGTGTGACTTCAATTTACACGTAGCCTTGGTGACGCAAGTACTGGAATTAATAATAGTTTAATGAACAATTAATCAATACAGTCGCAGTTAATTAGATAATTGTTGACTTTGAAGTATCCTATGATGTAAACACGTAATTAAATTCAGCATTAGGTGAATTATGACGAGCTTTGTTTACAAGGTCTAATTTGCAATATCTATGTGGATACCATGATGAATGCATTGCGCTTTGAGCAGCTAATTTCAAATTTTCCATAAAAAGATAACTCATAAAATTAGCAAATTATCAGTAATAATCAGTAAAACATGTCCCATGAAACAGTGCCGTTATAAGTTTCAATGTTTTACGGCAGCAAAAATCTGTGAAAATAACAAACACTACCAGCACATAAATGAGTACATCATCGAGAGAGAGAGAGAGAGAGAGAGAGAGAGAGAGAGAGAGAGAGAGAGAGAGAGAGAGAGAGAGATAAAAACGAAGGAATCCTCTGGGTCCCCCACCCCTGCTCAACTCCTCCTCATGGACCCTTATCGAGCAAGAAATAGTCTTGTTAGAGAATGGAAATTGGAACAGACGACTTCGATTCCAATCTGGGCTCGATTAATCTCTCTCTCTCTCTCTCTCTCTCTCTCTCTCTCTCTCTCTCTCTCTCTCTCTCTCTCTTCTAAATCTGATGGAAAAAAGGAATGTAGGATATTCCACGAAGAGAGAGAGAGTCCCTCTTCTAAGTCTAATGAACGAAAGGAATTTGCGATACTTCAGAGAGAGAGAGAGAGAGAGAGAGAGAGAGAGAGAGAGAGAGAGAGAGAGAGAGAGAGAGAGAGAGAGAGAGTTCCTTCAAGATCCTGTAGGAATCACGAGAAAAATCCTTCATCACCTTCATCATTTGTCTAATCTTTTCACATTTTTTATTATGATATAGAAATATATCCTTGTTTCTATTTTTATTTATTTATTTATTTCCAAATTTGTAAGAGACTTTTTATGATTAATTTATTTAGTGAAATATGTTTAAAAATTCAAAGAAACAGTAATAGATAAATGTAAGTTACCAATATGTTTTCCATGCCCCAGCGCCTCTTGGAATACAATATTATGCTGGCGAGAAAAATTTCGTATGTAATTACAAATAAATTCTATCCAATAACTTCCACAGTAGGCTATATGAATTTTAAAGCATGAACTGGGACACTCAAATCAAAATATGTCATTGCTATCCCCAAGCTTATTCGGCACGGAAGACCGAATTCTCGCTCCCTCGTGCCATCAAAGCAATGAATAAATATCGCTGACTTTGCCATAACGATTTCATCGCCGCTTAATGCATTGGCAACGATCATTACATCAGCCTGCAAACTGTGCATAAATTTAATTAATTATCCGGACTGGAATGAACGACTACGGTTCCTCTACCCCCTCCCCCTTCCAATACCTGCATCCCCCTCTTTCCTCGCTCTCTCTCTCACTTTCTGTCTCACAAACACACTCATTTCATGATCATATGCATAATATTGTGGCTTCAAAATCAATAATAAATCCCTGTCATTGGCGTTTGCAAAATTGGTCCAGAATTCATTTAATTAATGATAACGACAGCCATTGGGCTGTGATGATATGAGTAATGCTAATCTCGGTCCATCCTCTGTTCGCGCACAAATGGATCTAACTTTTTAAATACTTTGACTGATGAGGCAATGGTTATTTTGGATGGAGCTGACAGTCATGCAAAGGCACATGTATAAGTAAATGAATGCACTCTACATAATCATTACTCCATTCATGTAAACTGTCATGCGATGCGAAAATATTCCCTTTAACAGTTTGTGCTAAGCAAGAAAAAAGATTAAGGTATGTTAAGTTAATTTTAAACGATATACTTCTTACGGGGGGGCCTCAACGAAAAAGTACAAATACAATGTTTTTATTGATTAATCAGCACTTTTTTAGGACTAAAGAACAAACACCGGTAGTCTACAGCTATTAATCATTAATATTTGAGTCAGCAGTTACCAAAATTTAAAGAAATGCTCTTTATTTCAACGTTTACTTTCAAACCTTTTGTTTTCCCGAAAATGAGGGTTCTCATTTGACAATATTCACTGTTCTTCTCCTCATCATATTTCTAAATACTCATTGTTACCGTGTTACGTAAGTTGGCCTAAGAGGGAAAAAAATTACAAATATGTAGCAATATCTACTTGGGACATTGTGTCCATTATTTCCGTAAGTGTCTTTCATTTTCTATCGCTCCCTGATCTAACAAATGTCAGCTGAGCTGCTGTCACTACATTACCCTTACTTATACTAAGAAAACCAATGACCTTCATTAACGATTTAGATTGGTCTAATTTTGCCAATGGAACACCAAAATGAACTAAAAAATAAATCGCATATTTTGAAACACAACAGCCATTTAGTTCCTAACTACAACTCCCCAAGGATAACTAACCGCACTCGAATACAGCAAGTTACTTCACCGTCATGAATAATGCAAAAAGAGTAATGAGCAGCCCACATGACAAACAACAATAATTCACATTAACTCTGCTTTGAGTGTGTCGCACTCGACCGAAAGTGATTCATATCACATTGCATCATTGTATTTCTCTATTATTTCCCTCGATGGCGTCATTCATCACATCTCTGAATGAACTGTAACCATTATCTTGCAAGGAAGAATAGCTGCAGCCGGGACGCATTACCCTTAATGACAATGGAGACCGGCGTAATTTGCATACAGCATAGTGTGGCATTAAACCGTGCCGTGACGAAAAATACACGAAGCCCTTCAAATATCAGAGGAAATGATGCCGTAGACTGTAAGATCAAGAAGAATAGCACTCAGAAAAATTCTGACGAAGAAGGGACAGTGGTTATCAACAATTCATGAAACAAACTAAATGAATAAGCGTTAACTTATCTGTTGAACGAGGTCAAACAGCGAATATATGAACCGTAATTCAGCGAAAACAGGATAATCAGTTTATGTATCTGCGTGGCAGCACATCACAACGCCATCTGTCTGACAGAAAAGCGATTACTCTCATCATGTTGCTCACACATGCTTGACATATATTCGATGCCTATGGAGTAATTGAAATCGACAATAACCCAAGTGCGTCAGTTTCGGGAAATTATCCGGCAATTGTTATTTTGACAACTCCGTATCCGTAGGATAAATTAAATCTTGAGGTCTGACAATTTTTGCAAACAGACAGAGGTACCTGAAATGGCCTGGAGTAAGAATAAATGAAACATTCTTCCTGGAGAAGCTTCCGATGACACCTTACTGGAAGAAAAATGATGACAAAACTTTTGCTGGAAGGAGAATAATCAAAACACGCTGACTGGATCGCGAATAGTGAATACATTTTTACTGGAGCAGAATAATCAAAACACTCTTACCCAGTAACGTTTTTTTAATGGCCAGGAATGAGACGCAGACAAGTATTACACGTAGATTAAAGTCTTCGATCTATCCGTACGGATAAGAGTTACCATTACTAAAAAGGAACTCTCCTTCCTAACGGCCAAACTGACCAAGACTCCTTCTCGGAAGAGAAAATTATGTAAATTCGAACTTCAGATGGAAACTTTCCTTCAATTAGAACTTCTGAAGTTTTCACTCGGTGCTGAACTTCTTAGGATTTCATTAAGACATCAGGATTCTCGCCTGAATTTTGGAAATGTTTTGAAGACTGCAATAACGACGGGGCCGAGATGCCTCGTTCTGCCAAATTCTTTCTTCTTTTCGTCTCTCAAATTTAGTGCGCTGGAGGGGGAAATACAATGCTCAGAGTCAATAGCAGCATCATCTCCGATTATCATGCATCGAGTAGAAAAGGGGAAGATGTTAAGTTCTCTGTACTGGGCAGTAAGAACAATTACTGTATGTGTACTCTTGCAAAATCGAGGAAATAGACAGACATCACTGAACATCTGTGTGCATAACTGCATAAGTGACAAAAATTCACAGACTAACACAAACGCACTAATTAGATATAGATGCATCTAACTAAAAGTATAACTGACTACTTTTATTACCATACAGCAAGAAACACACACGCATATATGTGTGCGTGTGTGGCAAGGGCTTAAAATTCTGAGTTTCTTTGTAATCAAACGTTCACTTGATTCGCCCTTTATGCATGAGGCTAACATTAAACCAAAAATAATTCAAGCCCTTTTCTCCCCCAATCTCCCCTCAATATATCTCCAACTCAATTTAACCGCTTTATTACGAATTCATCAATTGGTAAAATGAAGCACCGGATTTGCATAGCAACGAGAGAGAGAGAGAGAGAGAGAGAGAGAGAGAGAGAGAGAGAGAGAGAGAGAGAGAGAGAGAGAGAGAGAGGGAAGGTTCGTGTGCCGAATAGCAATACCAATAATTTATTTTTTATGGATTTTAATTCATTAACCATCCAAATCACTTTCTCTTTTCCATTTTTTCGGTTTTGCCACATGTGTTGATGTTTTAAATTTATCTCTGGAAATGATGTTATAAGCATCGCAGGTAAAGCTGGACATGTTTATGCAAAAGCAAAGACAAATAAAAAAAAACACTCAATAATTGCAAAGTTTTAATAGTTTTCGGCGTTAAGGATTTTTATAAACCACTGGAATTAATTGTGCACAAGAGTTTTAATGCTCATTAAGTCGTATGCAA
This sequence comes from Macrobrachium rosenbergii, assembly GCF_040412425.1. Classification (NCBI taxonomy): domain Eukaryota; kingdom Metazoa; phylum Arthropoda; class Malacostraca; order Decapoda; family Palaemonidae; genus Macrobrachium; species Macrobrachium rosenbergii. The sequence continues at coordinate 68,292,296 of NC_089744.1, read as the reverse complement.
CAGAAATTCACAAAAGCGTTAAAATTATCCATGTACATACATGAATAAAAACTAACCTCATAAACCTTTTTATTTTCACGCTTTTCGTTTTACGAGTGTATTATATTATTGCTTTTAATTATTATCTTTCGATAAACAGCAAACGGTCACTGAGTATCTATATTTGCCAATTCCTTAATTTTACTAGTGCCATCATAAAACTGAATAGGATTGGTTTCGGTATTATGTGCGTCATAGATGTGAATCAAATAAAAGCAACTTTTTGAAATCGACAACGTTTTGTTGGTCAAATATCTCTGTACAGAGCTTGCAATTCAGGGTATATACATAAATGCATATATGGTGCTAAAAATTTGCATGTGTACAACATTCAACACACATAGCAACTAAAATTAAGTATTTTTCATGGTATTAGTTGAACTGATCCTCTTTGGACTCAGTGGCTGAACTGCACGAGAGAGTTAGTGAAAGATATTTAGCGAGAGTACACTGAGAACCCGCCAAACAATGACAAAGATGATGAATATGAAATGATAATGAAATTTTTCACGAAGGAACTGAAAAGGAAAATTTCCTGAATAATAGTAATTTCCTGAAACGCTATTTGCGAATTTATCAACACTGTAAAAAATAAGAATAAAAAAAGGCAGTCACTAACAAATTCCTGTCTAAAATGCAACATATTTCAAGTGCATCAAGCTAAACCCCATCAAATTATTATTCTATTCCAGTAACAATCTCGCGTTCTCGCAAAAGGACGACGCTGTATTACGGAGGTTAAATCTAATGACGCAATCTGCTCGCATGACAGCACAGATTTTGAGGGGTATGACAAAACCAGTCGATTGTCTAACCGTGAAAGAGGATGTTGACTGAAAAACAAGAAGGGGAAAGATAATCAATGAAACAAAGAATATAAAGGAACGGGGCAGACCCAATGTTAATATCGATATTCCTCGGTAAACAGCCAAGCAAGGCAGCAGCAGCAGCAGCAGCAGCAGTGCTGTGACGTCATAGCCGTCTGCTGGTGCTCCTCGCCACTTCGATTGCCTGGATGCTTTAACCTTCCCCTACCCCGCTTCCCAACTCCCCCCCACCACTGTCCTCCTTCCGCTTACCTCATTCTTCCCCCTTTCCCCAACTATTTATCATTTCCTCTAATTTCCTCAACTCAGACCATAATATAATTTTTCTTCTCTCTCTCTCTCTCTCTCTCTCTCTCAATTTTTCCATTTATTTCTTTTTACAAAAACCTGAAAATTTTAATTTATTTCTTTTATTTTCTTATTTTTTCCATCATTCCATCTCTTCCTCTTTCGATCCTCTGGGGTCTTCTGGTCTGTTTGTTTGCTTGTTCTCATAACCATAGCTATCTATTTACCGAATTTAGTTCTATGCCCATATTGCTCTCAAATAAAACTGTGTGTATACTTCTTTTTAGAGAGCTGTTACTAAGTCTGGTGTTTCTAAAAGCTTTTCATCTTCTCTCTGTTGCCAGACATGATTGCTGTTCTTTTTTTCCAAGGTTAAGACCCATTCCCACCCCGCTCCCCTTTCATCTTCTCGTTACTTTTCAGCCAAGGTTATGTAGGGGCATTTGAGAGGGCATCCTGATGGTGGCGTTTCAGTTATATATGTATCATTGAGTCACATACAAACAAATTCGATTCCGGGAGGGGGTAGGCGATTTAGGGCCGTTTCTCTAACAGTCACAGCAAGATAACCTCTTCCCTACGGGCAATGGCATATACTTTATAATTATAGAAGTGGGCGAGCGTTAGCGGAATTGTATTTGTCTTTGAGTCTTCATCGCCTGCCTTTCAAACTTCGTCATAATTTTGAACACTCCACTCTAACTTACTCATCAAAAATTTTACCACTCGTTTCTTTTCATCCTTGAATCTCTTTACAGCGCCTAGGAACTTCACATTCCCTACCCCTGGCCCCCTTGCCTCTCAAAAAAAGAAAGAAAAGAAAATATGCTGACGTCACCCCAGATTCCAACCGACATCATCATAATTTCAGGTCGTTTCAGTTTCTTTCATCACCATATGACCTTCGCTGAACAATAAGAAAAGGAAACAACATTGAGGTTTTTTTCTGTTCTTTTTAACCCTTATTTCATTTTTAAGGCTTATACATTTGTACCAGATAAACCTCACTGTAATATAGAAAAAAAAAAACCTCACTTTTCACTTAAGAGACGGATAAATACCTCCAAAACGATATTTTATAGACAAGTTTTTCATATGTATGTGCCTCTGTAGCCATGGAATATCCTAACTATCGAACTGTAGTCTTATTACTATGTGAGGAATGAATGATAAATTTAACACTGCAACAGCCATTCTTGAAAGATGCGATATTAAAAGTAGGACGTTTATGAACAATGAAATATCTCACTAGTGGGTGAAATAAATAAAATCGATACCTAAGTTTCAGAGACGATGAAGGTAAAGACTACAATATTTTCCCTCGAAGCATTCATTCCCGGCCATCGTGGTCATAAAGTCAACATTGGTTACAAGGGGAGAGAGAGAGAGAGAGAGAGAGAGAGAGAGAGAGAGAGAGAGAGAGAGAGAGACTGGCCTCTTGCCCAACTGCATTTCCTATTTCGATCATGGAATCGGAACTAATCTGATGAAACTAATCTCCCTCAGGGAGATTCCAGGGAGATTCCCGCCATGTCATCGTTTTGGCATCGTATCGAGACACAGCATAAAAAGTGAGAGAGGAAAATGTCTAAAAAAGTGACGATGGAAATGAGATGGGCGAAAGAGCACCGCGGGGGAGGAAAGGGAAATATAACAAGGATGACGATGCAAGAAAAATAAAGATTACAAAAGAGGAGAAACATAAAGTCAGTGAAAATAAATATGAAAGATACGCCAACAAGAGAGACCGTTAAAGAGAATAAATAGAACTCGTGTGAAATTAAGAAAAACCAACGGGAAATAAAAAGTTACGCCCCTTTGAGAACACAAGTTCTGTTTCCGTCTCTCAATGTTTCCCTTAAAAATTTTCCATCCTTTTTTCCCCCTCCCTCTCTGTCGCGTCGAGTGTCTAGCCTCCATCACCCCATCCTTAGCTACGCTCATCCCGATAACCGCCCCTCCCTCTCCCCCCACCCACCCACCCTTTTGGGAGAAGAGTAAATGGAAAAAAAAAGAACAAGAATATTTGACATAAATAAATTTTGATGTGTCTGACGCATTTCTGATATGTTCATGTTCATGTTTCTACATATATCAGATATAGTTTTTTTTTTTATCTCTGATATTCTGAAGCATAATTCGATACAGGAAATCCTACGACGGAACGGATCTGATATAAATTCTGTATGTTATAAATGTTAACGCAGTTATTTTTTAAACAGATGCGACGTCACAAGCATGACCGGAATTATCAGATTCTGTCTTCCTGTTGATGAAATCTCACAGAAGAGAAGATACGTGGTTGCTTGTTACTTTTATCATCAATTCCCCAGACGACAATATATTTGAACTCCAATTTTTCTACACTTTACTTCGATCGTTTTCAGGCAGATTGAAGGAGTCTGTCACTTCTTCCCAGCCGTCAAAAGATCAAATTAATTAGCCAATACAGCAAGTACTATTATTATCATTTTTATTTTATTAACAATATTATTACTGGGAAATGTTTCACGGTCATAGAAATTATTATTATTAACAATATATATATATATAAATGTTTATATATATATATAATATATATATATATATATATATATATATATATATATATATATATATATATATATATATATATACACATATACATGTATATATGTATACATGCTTTCCATATTTATAAATACTGTCATCTATTCCTTTTCTCAATGATTTATCAGTGTTACCGTTGGTTTCGAAAAAGTCAAAAGTCTGAACCCAGTATAATATTTCATTTCAAACTCCAAGCAGTAGCTTAAGGCATAGTTGACAACTTGGTAGATGTCACAAGGAATCTTAGACTTGGGGTTTCTGTCATTGTGAACAGTAGTTATCATAATAAAACTTTTCGTATTATTAACGGTTCTTGATATAATCGACGTCTTTTTATAGATACAAAGAAAAGGGTCTCGAAAGCTTAATTTAATTTTGCGTAAACTACTACGTCAGTTCATGGATTGGATTCCGAATTCGACGTCAAGTTGAAACTGTTAATTTCATTGGCCTTCTGCAAGAATAATTATTAAAGAGAGAGAGAGAGAGAGAGAGAGAGAGAGAGAGAGAGAGAGAGAGAGAGAGAGAGAGAGAGAGAGAGAGAATATTAAAAAATATATATGTAAACTTTTAAAAAATCAGAAACAACAACACAACGCTCCTTCTTTGTCTTAGCTAGAGATGAAATATGACTCAGCCGCGATTTAAGACTAACAAAGTTGTACAATTCATTATCGAGGAAAACTTTGGGTCAACGAGTTAGCGTAGATTTGCCTCGCTATCTTTCATCGTGGGTAAAAAGGAGCCATAAAAGAAGATTTGTAATAGAGCAAGAGTTTCTTCAGAGACATACAAAGGTATTCACTAAGTCTGCAGCCTTCCTCTCATGTAATATATATATATATATATATATATATAATGTGTGTGTGTTTGGAGGTTTATAGACTGATAGACAGAAATGGACTGAGCTAAACTGCTAACACGCACAAACACGTACATACATATATATATATATATATATATATATATATATATATATATATATATATATATATATATATATATAGAGAGAGAGAGAGAGAGAGAGAGAGAGAGAGAGAGAGAGAGAGAGAGAGAGAGAGAGAATTCCTTGCAGGGGCAAGAATACAGAACTGTTGATAAATCAGCGCACAGCATCTTACGAGCAAAGGGATAAATTCCGGGTTATATTTTATCACCCATAAAGGGAGGACAATGCCGGTCTCCATATTGGGTCTCGGTATTGGTAAAGTGTTGTGTTTTGTTATTGTGGCCGGCGTTTGTTGCTCCGTGTTTAATTTCATTTTCTCTTAGAGTGTACAAGAATAATATATACTTGAAGCTTGTACACATAAACGACGCGTGTACGCATCCCTGTGCGTGTTCATGTATGTGCAGAAGAAACTAGGCAGTTTCTTATTCAACACTTTTAGTGCTCGTGTTACCTAAATTTTGATGAAAAATTTTAAAATATAAAATGATGGTCATTATAATGTAGTTGTTTCTGTAGATTCCCAATATTTTCTGATTAAAGTATCTAAGAAACATTCGCTCAAGAAACACATACAGTATATTTGGAGGATATTTCTAAAAAAAAAAAATGTGCCAACAATTTTTTTTTTACTACTGGCATTTGATATCACAATGCATCGATACCATTTCATGACTTGCAAGAAAAATCAAGACATCTTGAGCCGAAAACTAAACATTCTCGACAGCGGTGGCAACATTTTTAGAGCCGAAACGTCTGGAGATGTTAAAAGATTAAGAGTCATAAGTCAGAGTAAATCATACTTCTTATACTGAGGCAAACAATGAATAATACTATGTACTGAAGCGATGTAAATCTAAGCAGTTAATAAGGGATTACTTTGACCAAGACCTTGAATCTTTGTTTCTGATTTATTGGTCATGAAATGAATGCATCATATAACGGGAAAATGTCGCTGTCGTTAAACACCAATGTGAAAGATGCCTCATTTCCACACCTGCACAAAAATTCTAAAATCAGAGTAAATTAATGAGTGATGTGATGCAAAGGACAAAGAAGAAACGATACTATTAGTTAATAAATAAAATTAACTTTCCTTTCTTATTACTAACTCATAACGGGTTGCAGAAAATGCAAAGATAATATAGGCTCTTAATCCGTTTTTAATCAGTACTGAGTTTTAACAACGACCTAACTAATCGGTATGCGATGAAAAATTAGGTAGATGGTAGAATCCTATTTCCCTTGCACGCACCTTTTGTAAAAAATGACATCAGTACAAATAATGTACAAATTTAAAGGCACCATGTGATACATAGCCTATTCAATTGTAAGAGGATTAATTGTCAGAATAGAAGAATAAGATACATGATGGGAACATTACGCAATAAGACCATGTGGAGGAGAAAGCGCATCTCGCGAATGTCACGGTATTGCATCATAAATCACGAGATATTACGCCATTATTCCGTGATTTAGTTTCATTTACAATTGTTCCACCGCTTATGAACGCGAGGGGAAAATGAATTATGCGGAAATTTATCGTGCATGAGATTCCGGCCTACGGGTATCTATTTTTTTAATTTATATTTTTAATAATCTGCTTGCCGCTTCGGGGTACGTAGTGCTGCTATCTTTATACTTATTTTCTTTTTTTCGCTCGTGGCTACGAAGCGAATTTTCACATGATTTTAATGAAAGGGATATCTAGTCTGTTCCTGTTGTTATATTCAATTCTAGGCAGCAATGTTGTGGTTAGACTTTTACCCTTAGTTTTTCAAGGGGGGAGGGATGTTTTATCGTTTCTACTCTTACTTGGCTTTCAGCGTATTGCTAGTGCTTTTAACAAGAATTTCAGCTTTTTATTTACCTTTTCATAGGGACAGAGCATTCCTTTTTGTTACTTTTGAACTTCTCTGTTGCTACTCATTATTAAATATTTTACTGATTGTCTCATCAATTTATAAGTTTTATTTTTACCTTTTTCTATCTTTTATTCCTTGTGGATATCTGATGTTCTTATTAATCATTCTTATGTCCCTGGAAAACTGATATCTTCAAAGTTCCTTCCCACCTCCTTGGTCGTTGTCTTTCCTCCCACATGGCTAGTGTTTCTAAATAATAATAATAATAATAATAATAATAATAATAATAATAATAATAATAATAATAATAATAATAAATGTCTCAGCTGCCGTCATTTCACACTGTAAATTACAGAGGATGGTCGATTAAGGTTTTAGTTGTTCCAAAGAAAAATATAATTAAATACATAAGGACACCCCGAGATCGCTAAACTCATTACAGTCTCACGTGGGTGGATAAATAATTTTAACATTCTACACTTTTAATCCTGCAAAAAGTCATGCATATAAAAAGAGAGAAAAAAGTAAAAAGGGATAACAACGCGTTAAGCAGAACTTCTCCATACGAAAAGGCTCATTTTTTCTCAGATGATCCATCCACTTAATTAGCTGGCAAACGAGATCTAATTAAGTCTCTTTACAATCCTCATATAAATGCAGAGAAGGTCATTTTGTCATCGAAGCCAGAGCCATGGGCTTAGTGAAGGCGGAGAGATCTTGCAAAGAAATGATGAGTCATTTGGGTGTAAATGGAAAAGTGTAAATTTATTCTGATGAGCTTAACTGAAACTGTTCTAGAATCACCTCTCTCTCTCTCTCTCTCTCTCTCTCTCTCTCTCTCTCTCTCTCTCTCTCTCTCTCTCAAAATTACTGTTGATTTTTGTCACAGGAGGAGGAGGAGGAGGAGATTTTAAGACAAAAAATTACTGCATTTCAAGATCACGCTATTTGCTTTGATGAAGAGTCCTTTTTCATTTTGTCATTGTTCTTATTATTCATTCTATTAACGGATTTATTTTGTGCTTTTATGGTATTTTCAACAATGCTTTTTAGGGGCTTCTCCCTTCTCGATCTCCTTGCATTAAAAAAAAAACTGCCATAAATAACGCCCTTTTGATAGTGGACACAGCTTTTATCAGAGATTCTTATATATGCAGTTACAGTCTCAACATATTCAGAAAATTTTCCTCGGAGCCTGCATAACCATAACAAGAAACTTAGGACAGTAGGTTATGTAGCAAGAACATGAACAGAATCAGCGCGTTAGTTTTCAATACCATTTTGGCCTCGTTCTCTAGAAGGTTTCTCCATTTATCTTGTTTTCTTTGTAGGAGGAACTCTATATGAATTATTTGGTGCAAACTGTTCAAGGGAGGAAGAAGAAAAGAAAGTGACGGAGATAAAAGAGGCTGGCATCTACCGTCGAATTATCGCTCATACCATTAGTCAGTAATGACATCGCATTTAGAAAGAGCTGTTGCTGATACTCTCTTAATTTTTTCCTCACTCCTCAGTCTCACGCTATCTTTCATTGCTTCTCTATGCAGTATTTGCAGTTCACTGCATTAGAAGCCTTTTTTTCTGGACTTGCATTGTTCTCTTTCATCGGTTAACAACTGTCTAGTTGTAAATACAGTGACTTACGAAGATGATTACTTTCCGTCTTTAAGTAGTTTATTTGCACATGGATGATGCACAGCCCTTTATTTGAAGAGTAAATCTCTTCATTGAGAGATAAGATTTATTCTCATTCTTTGTAAGGTGTGAACTTACGCAACCAGCAAAATACAAATTGCTAATAATATTCCATTTACACAATTTACATAAATCCAGAAGTACAGCCACTCACTCACCTACAATTATGGTAACTAGCAATTTAAGAGATAGTGCTAAAAATGTGAAAATATTACTAAAAATACAAAACAACGGCTACATTCTGTACAAAACTCTGTAATGAGACTTCACGCACTGATACTGGTCACAAGTTCGGACGAAAGACAGACAATATTCAGTGTAAAGTAAATGACACTGTCATGTCAAACAAGAGTAATAAACCTTAGCGCCCGGTTGCATTCGACAATGAACCACAACAAGGCCTGACTGCCACAAAAAGAATTTGGACGCAGTTTTTGAGCATCTTTATCATCACTGCACATCTTATTATTGAAGAAATTAAAGTAAGACAACGCAGTTCATGGACTTGGGCGTAAATCTCCATTATGTTTTTGACCTAAGAAGTGCCTTTCTAAGAGGTCCCGCCGCATTACTTGATTCGATGCTGTCCCTATCCTGAAAGGGATTTTGCCCTTAGACTCACATTTCTTAAGCCACCAACGACTAGTTTTTGTGTTACGCGTCACAGCTTTTTAATATTCTCGTTCTTTTAGCTTTATGAATCGAGACGTCATGCTGCAGTAGTTACAAGCAATGTAAATAATAATGATGCTTCTCCAATCTCGTAACTCTTATTCCTTGTCATATGAGACTGCACTGAAATAATCAGTATTCCTCCCATGTTATAAGAACATATATATGAAGCAGCTGCTAGCTCCTGTAATTGTTTTTACTTGTTTTTTGCCTTTTTCTCCTTGACTTAATCCCACTGCATTTTCTTTTGAAATGTTTATATATTTGTTTTATTTTTCACTGTTTTTTTCTTTTCGCTCTCTTCAATGTTTCCTTTCTATCTTAACATTTTCGCCCTATTTCTTTTCATTTTCCAGTCCTCTTCCTCTTCTTCTTCTTTACACTCTCCATATCCCTGCTTTAACGTTCCTTTTTATTCTTTCTTCTGTCCATTCCCCTTCACCCCTTTTATACAACACCGATCATCAACAAGGCAAAAGTTATTTTTTCCTCCAAGATCATTCACGGTCGGAAAAAAGGGGAAGCTTACTTTTTGTTTTTGCCTTTTGTTTACTCTGGCAATTTCCTGACTGCCATACTACTCAGCTTAATTGGCCTCCTGTCCATCATCCGATGGGACGTCCTCCCGAAGGATACTACCTGCCAGGTCAAAGCCTTAAGTCAGGAGACAGCAACGACTATATTGTCAATGAAGATCAAAATGTTATCATATCAATGTGAGCCAGTTGTTGTTAATAAATAAGGTTAATCACTACTTATTCTCATGGGACAAGATTATGCATTAGGTAAAACGTTTTAAACTCCGCGTTTTGAAGAAGCTAAATAATTCTAAATATAGAATTTCTTTTTCACAGAAATGCCTGTAACTAATGGTGTGTATTTCCTCTAATAATCCATTGGGTACCTTATGACAAACGAGCGCAGCCAAATTAGACTGCGCCTCCAGACTCAATTCTGGTGATCCTAAATGTCACCCAAATAGATGCCACGTCTCATCTAATAAGATATACTGGTCATTCTAATGTCTGTTAAGGATTTCAACAAATTACGATATAATAAAATCTATTGTATGTAAAGGATGGAAACTCTTTAAACTTAACGCAGTTGTTTTGCTTCCGCCAGAAAATATCTATCATTCTATTTATGAAAATAATCACATACACATACATACACAGATACACAGGTGTGTGTGTGTGTTTTGAGGAATTAATCTACCCAGTAAAGGCCTCAGGGGATTCTGAAAATTAGTTTATAATGTAGGCTGATATCTAACCATGATCCACAAATACCACAGATGGAATCTAAGCTTCAGAAGATAAGAAAGCAAAAAGTAATTTTTACCTGGCCCACTCTTTGCGTCATAATTCTACCTTCAACTAGTGTCTGGCCTCAGATTTTAGTTGGGAAATCAAAAGAAAACTAAGCAAGGCATTTTTCTAAATCACAGAGAATTTTCAAGGGACAATAAAATATCATAGCAAAAAGAGACAGAGCGGTAGCTAAGGGATAATGTTTCCAAATAAAATTAATTGTCTGAACCCTTATGGAAAAATAGAAATGTGTAGTTGCTTGTATATTAATATCAAAATTTAATATCCTCTGAAAAATAGAAAGAGTAATTTAAAATGGCTGGAAATATTTTTTGACAGTATGTCATACCATTGAAGGCATTCTTTGTTGTAAACTAATTTCGAACTATCATATTGTCAGTATGATAAAGTTACAAGATATCGTATCTGATACCGTAGCTTAATAATATGGGAAACTTTCACTCTCATGAACACAAACTTCCATATATTTTCAAACCAGACGGAAATGGATATTCAGTATATTCCATACTTCGTGAATCTAAAGCGCTATGGAAATAAGTAGAAATCTGTAATTTAACTCGTCCATTTTAGGGACGAACAGAACTAATAGATAAGAACTGTGTCAATGATTTTGGTAAATCAACAGCTCTATCATATATATATATATATATATATATATATATATATATATATATATATATATATATATATATATATATATTATATATATATATATATATATATATATATATATATATATATATATATATATATATATCTGTGTGTGTGTACGTGTGTGTGTGTAATCATATTCCATTTGGTAAGGCACAAATGGAAGAACCATTATCTTTCGACGTGGAAACAAAGAGTGATTCTTTACGAGGAGACGCTTTTCCGGGGCCATTCCAATACATACAGGCGAGACGAAGAGACGTCACAAAATGAGGCCGTTATGAAACAGATGGGGTCTCGGTCGCTTGTTTAATAAACACCAGAAGCAACGGCTGAGTTGCTGTTCTTCGCGGAAGGGCCTTTTCAGCTACGCTCCTTTATGTAAGATGCCTAAGGAAATAATACGAACCCGAAATGGCTTTCCGTATTTCTAGTGAAAAACGGAATATGTATCTTCTTTCCTCTTTGAGATTTACGCTGTCAAATTGCAGGCTCTTAATAAAGACTGCTCGTTTTAATGAGGCTACACTCCAGAGAGGAGGCTGATATCAAAGGGTCTTTTGGACTCCTTTCTTTTTTTCTGCTCTTCCTGTTTTTCTGAAGCAAAATTCCAGAAAGGCAATTCTTCTCTGTTACATAACGACGAATGATGTAGAATTTCTTCTTTTATAATTATTATTATTGTCAAAACGTCACACAGGAAAGGCATTCTTGCGAAAACATCAGGAAATCTATTCGAATTTCTGTGCACTGCTTACAGCTTCTGAGTCAATAAAAATGAAAACCCACTGGTCGCTTGTTATACCATATTTTCTTCTTGACATAATGACTTACTGTAACATACCATAATTCATAAGGAAAATAAAATGTTGAAGGTTAACTTCAACTTTCTCTCTGCAATACAGAAACGGGACCAATCATAACCTTGATCTAATTTTGGGGTCTATGAAAAGTAGCATTTAAGTGACGGATGATGTCAAAAGAAAGAATTGTGCTCTATTATTACCTCCAGATACATTCAGATTTGCTGGTCCCTTTTACTCTCAACATCCGATACTTATCTGTACAAGCTTCAAAAGAATTTACTTTCGCAATGTTAAACCTTGCCATTACTGCTACCTTGATGGTATCATGTAAGAATGTATCACTGTTATCCCATATCAAAGTAATTTAATATCTAATCTTAGCTTTGAACATCTGCTTGAATATTCCTCCTGTTTTATCAGTTTATTAATATAAATTATCGTCGCAACAGCCTACTACACAGCTCTCTATGTTACTGTTTAAGGATATAATAATATCGATGAGATTATTTCTATAAATAACGCTTTCGAATCCGTGATACGATAAATAGCAGATGTCATATCATTCAAAAAGAACTGGCAGTAAGACGCGATGTAACAAGAACTGACTGCCTTTTTTTTAGAGCAGAATCGGAAATGTACATTAAAAGGACTTAACTGAGGAGCAAAATAATTTTCACTTATGCACAGATATATGAAAAAGGTAAAACCAAAAATACTAACAAAAGTTAAACCATTCAGTTACAAAATGAAATTAAAAAGAATTGCCCTTCAGTATCTGCAAACTATTAAAACACGCTTTTTTCAGACTTACTTTTCCAAAATCCATCCCACCCTGTCTTCTGGGAATAAAATACTTTTCTAATTAAACAAAAGCAAGGACGTTCAAGAGAATCTTTATGAAATACACGCACAAGAAGAGTTTCAAGATACGTGTATTCAGAGAGTCTGATTTCATCGATAAGTTTAAAGGTCATTGTGGCTATTACACACACAAACATAAGCACAAACAACACATCCACATACACACATATTGAAATAAATATAAAAATACATACATACATACATACACACACACACACATATATATATACAATGGAAAGAGGGGAAGTTTAAAAATGCCAGGAAAGCTATGGAGAAAGAAGGAAATGACAAAGAGGAGATTTAAAAGGGAACGAATTTAGAAAATAAAAGAGAGCAATGGGTTACACGAAAGATAACGAGAAACATGATAAATGAAGGAATAAACGATGGAAGTGGGATCAATGCGATGAAATAACCATTTACACTGCAAATATGAGGGGGACAAGAAGAAAGAAATTGCAAACATGAAATACAACAGTCACTAATCTCTTGGGCGCCGACTGTATCAGTCTTTTATGGAAAGATTTTCAGGCGGTTTTCAGGTTTCCAGGAAAAGATACAATAAAACAGGAAGAAGAACGGGACACTGTCTAAGGAAATGAAGGCACGGTACTCGTTCATCTACCCCTCTCTCTTCCTTGAAAAGGGGGACTCCTCAATAATGAATATAAATAAAAAAAATTCCGCTCTCCTGAATAGGATGGTTTCGGCAGGGCAAGTGATAGGAATCCATAAAAACTCCGATTTTCAGGGTCCTAAACTCATTGTATCCTCTGGTCACTGTTATTTTTGCACGATTTCGCAGAGAGAGAGAGAGAGAGAGAGAGAGAGAGAGAGAGAGAGAGAGAGAGAGAGAGAGAGAGAGAAAATTATCAGTCGATATCAAGGCATGTACTTTTACCTGATTGTAATCAAGCTAAGGAATACACAAAAATGATAAATGATTAAATGGAGAAACGCATAAATAGACGGAAATGAGACTATAATAAAGATAAGTAAACAAAGACAGGGAAAAGAAAACTAAAACAAAGTGCTGCGTGGGTGGAGAGTGCAAAATCTTTTGCCATCTTAAGGTCTGGACGTCTCAGTTGGTGTCTGAAGATCAAAGGCCTAAACTTGAGGCGTTCCTGTTGAAATGATAATAGGTTCTGTCTTTTCTCTGCTCCCATTCACTCACTATCGATTTTCACTCTCACAAGAGAAAATGAAAGTTGGCCGTCTTTTATGCAAAACTACCTAAACTTACTCCCGCAGCTTTTCTTTTGTCCCTCTCGATTTTTGGCATACAATTTTGTGGGAGGAAGCTCCGATAGTTTAAACAAGTACCCGAGAGTCTAAAATGTACGGTAGTTTATTCACTGGAAAAGCATCCGTTTGCTCTAGTAACGCTATGTGTATGTGTGTTTGCGGAGGTGAGATACAAGGGTATTCTTTTTGAATTACATTTAGCCAAGAATCAACGACCGCGCCACGCAGTGAGCATCTGTCAGAAATAGAGAGAAGAGAGACAGACCCAAAATACATTTAAAATTTCTCCCCACAAAGGCTAATAAAGAAACGTCAAAGGGGATTCTCCCAAAACGAAATAACGCTCGTAAATTTGTTACCTGCCTTGACGTACGGTCGGAATATCCCAGAGTCATTCGGGTCGCGAAGGAAATAAACCAAACTCCAGACGCAAAGACTTCTAAGAAATCTGCTGAAAATAATTCCATGGTGGAAGATGTCAAGAGGTGGCGCAAGACGGTATATAGCTTTCGGTGGCACTGACATAATAATCTTTATGTTTAATTTGATAAAAAAAAAAGGTCTAAACTTAGAAATTTACATATACGAAAAGAGAGACAGAGAAAAAAAAACATTACATAAAGTAAAACTAGAAAGACTATTGCAAACACAACATAAAACTCCAAAAGATCAAACTGAAAAAGGCTAAAAGAAAAAAGGAAACGAAAACCGAAATGAAAAGGGGGCTGTCCCAATGGTGTTGTCCCATCCCGACAAACCCACAAAGCCACTAAGAACCCGGAAAATCCAGTAATATTGGAAAAGCACGCGGCATATTCATCCCACAAGAGCAATAACCTCCCTTTCTTTCATAACTTCAAAAGCGGATAACTTGGTTCTTTTTTTTTTTTTTTTTTTTTTTTTTTTATATGAATATTTAGCTATTATATGCTATCTGCATCTACTCAAGCGGTAAAGATATAAATAACTGATCAACACGTTGGCAAGTTTACCGTCGGCATGTGGATCATATTATAAATAGAGCAAAATGACTTTTCAGAGGTAATAACGGAAACTGTTTTAAAGGAGATCCTTCTTCCAGAGGTGCATCGCAGACAGAGGATACTGTCACGTGGAATGGATATATAAAATAACAGAAAAATATATATGTTCATTGGGTCATTTTCTTTCATTAACGCTATTGACAAAGTGCCAAGTTTCAAAGGCGACGACAGGTAATAAACAAAAAATAGTTCTCATTATCATCATTTCCAGCAGCTGAAAGGCGAGCCAATGCGAAATAATAAAATTTCTATAATGTTTACAACGACAGTCTTATTCGATGACTACCGACTCCTCTTACAAAAAATAAAGAACAGCTTCATGGAAGTTAAAGAAAAGAAGGAAACAAACCCAATATCAGTAAGGAATAAAATACGGTTGTTATTGTCAATAATAATAATCAAATAATAATAATAATAATAATAATAATAATAATAATAATAATAATAATAATAATGGTTGACGTATAACTAAAACACCAGAACTAATGAAACGAAACTGAAGTATTTCACAAAAATATTTCTCGTTGTTAACAAGCTTATTGGAAATAACTGATATTTACCTAAAACTAATCACTGAAACTGATGGATAGCGGAGAGTCGTGTGTATCAGCAATTTCAGGAACATTAAATAAATATCAAAACTTACTAATCATCCCTCCATCATTTACTCCGCTCGATTCATTTACCTGTAAAGAAAAGATAAAGGGTTATAGTGTGTATTAAGGCGGTACAATGATCTGGGAATAATTCCCACTGTGATATCAGCAATTAATATGTTTGAAATAGGTTCTTGTGAAAGTAACACCAGTTTGTCTATAGGAGAGAGACAAACACACACACGCATATATATATATATATATATATATATATATATATATATATATATATATATATATATATATATATATATATATATATATATATAATGTGTGTGTGTGTGTAGAGAGAGAGAGAGAGAGAGAGAGAGAGAGAGAGAGAGAGAGAGAGAGAGGCAACCACATTATTAAACTATAGTTCTACACGGTAAAACTCTAACCGGCGCGTAATGACTTGGGCAACACAAAGTTGTAATTCAACCCTTACCGCCAGTGTTAATTGCAGTTTGAACTTTCGGAAGTGACGATTCAACTCCTTTCAATACTATTAATTTTATTAACCGGAATGTTTTCTGAAATTCTGACTTTCCAAAGTGATGAGTCATGGCTTGCTAGTCTTTATTGGAGCCACAATTTTTGCGCGTTATGATCTGAAAGGTAGTTGCCTCCGTTTGTTGCATCTCCTTCTTTCAGAAGCGATGGTACTTAATTTGGAAATAAATTTTCTATCGTAAAGGAAATAATTTGACAACTGTTGTTAATTACAATTCAGAACTCTCAAACCTAACTTCAACCCTCACAGTTACCGGAAATGATACTTGCTAAAATTTACCAAGTAATTATGGAGTCTTGTCACTGAATAATTGCATTTCATATTTTATAAGGAATAACTGGCTGTTACAATAATTGTCAGCTAATGTTCAGCCCATCTAACATGGATAATTCAGATCATGAAGTTACCGTCAACTGGAGCTTGAATTACCATTGGCACCAGTTTTAATCCTATATATAGGTACCTAACAATTAAATCTAAGACAGTATGTCACTATGAATAGAGCTTTCGTACTTGAGTGTTTCTATTTATGACAAATTTCTCTTTCTGCGCCACACAGATGCTCATGTACAGTCAATGATAAGGGGAAAATCACTGTTCTTTGTCTTTCTGTTTCACTGGATCGAAGGACAGAGCATGACATGTGATAAGACTTTTCTAGAGCTTCCTCCCTTGCAACAGCCACACAAACTCTCCCCAAAACCCATCACATTGCACAACCACTCTTTATCTGACGTTTCTCTGAAGTTGAGGGGAAAGAAGTTCCCCTATCTCTCTCTCTCTCTCTCTCTCTCTCTCTCTCTCTCTCTCTCTATATATATATATATATATATATATATATATATATATATATATATATATATATATATATATATATATATATATATATATATATATATATATATATATATATATATATATATATAATTATAAATTATATATATAAACCCCAATTCTTCATCTCTATGAATATACATTATTCTTATCACATCCTCCAATTTTCCACACCGGTAATTTACTTTCGGTTTCACTAAGGACAAGTTGGGATTATATATATATGTATGTATATAGGTGTATATATGTATATATATATATATATATATATATATATATATATATATATATATATATATATATATATATATATATATATATATATATATATATATATATATATATATATATATATATATATATATATATAACAATTCATACACTAACTGCTTTTTAAACAGGAACCAGAAAGAGAAACAAACATAACAGAAACAACTATGTAAGGGAAAACAGCAATGAGTCATCTTGCTAGTCTCCCTTCTCGTCTCTAATTTCCATCAACCGGAATTCTTCCATTTGCCTCGGTTCGCATTTTTTCATCATTCTCTTCCGTCCCTACACACAATGGCCCGCCTTTTCCTCCAACTCCCCGTTCTCTTGCATCCTCCTTTCCACATTCAACCACTTCCACATTCCACCTCAGCTCTGAAAACAATTTGATAAGCCCTGCGGAACTAAATTTGATGCTGGCTTTACTCGCTCAGGCTCTTCCGAGTATCTACCGCTGGGGATGCTATTCTGGCAAAGGAATACCAGGGGATTAAGGGGGAGAGGGGTTGGGGAGGAAGGGGTTGAGGCGGTGGAAAGATGGCAGGAAGGATGACATGATGGCAAGAAGGAAATTTAATGGACATGCCCTGAAATGAAGTCATTTCATTCGACAGCGTTTTATGAATCTAATTTTCTGGTTTACTTCTGCTAGTTTGTATGTTCAGTAGGAATGCATTTAAATACATCAAACTGAAGACAAACATATACATATACATACATACATATATATATATATATATATATATATATATATATATATATATATATATATATATATATATATATATATATATATATATATATATATATATATATATTTATTTGTCTAATACACACACGTCTATTTGTCTAATATATATTATATTTTCTATATATATATATATATATATATATATATATATATATATATATATATATATATATGTATGTGTGTATGTACTTTATCACTAAGAACCTGAATTTAATGACACAAATTTACAACCTGAGGACGACATAGGAATATGACTACAACCCATAGTGCCGGGCTTATGAGGTAAAAATGACTTTGAACCTCATTCAGGATAGGCTATCTTCCTCTCTGCTTAATCTCTAGTCGGGGTCGTTGATTTTAATGAGCCTCCTCCAGCTGTGCCTATCTTGAACGGCTCATTTCATAATTGGTTTTGGCAGATGTTTTACGGACGGATGCCCTTCCTAAGTCGAACCCTCCCTGATAACCTGGATTTGGGACCGGCGCTCAGTTAGGCTGGCTTGCCTACGTCCTCCGTGGCTAGGTTATTCAGGGTGAAATATAATGTTTGTAAAACATTTGAAAATAACCGTAGCAAATTTCACAATCAGTCTTGATGAAGCACAAAAAACATTTAGCAATTACGATTCACGCACGTGAAAAACCATAGTTATGTCGAAGGTCGCTTAAAGGGGTCAGATTATATTAAAGGTCAAAGGGCTCTAAAATTTCTGACGTTCTGAATAATCTTTGTTAAAAGGCCACAAAAACCTTGAAGTTTTTGGTCTTCAACGGCACGTGGAAATTTCAGCTGTTCAGCGTCAAACTGCAATAATTAAAAGTCAAATAATTGCGAAACTTCAAAAGCTGTTCAATCGGAATTTTGTTTGAAACACCAACAGGCGATCAAGTTTGAAGCTACGATAGAAAAAAGAAGTAAACTGGTACATTTATAAGAGTACACTTCTTCATACCACCATACTTCAGTATTTTCCTCATTTGTTTTTCTGTAAAAGAATACTATTGAGATGGCTTTGTCTGTCCGTCCACACTTTTTCTGTCCGTACTTTTTTCTGTCCGCCCTCAGATCTTAAAAACTACTGAGGCTAGAGGGCTGCAAATTGGTATGTTGATTCTCCACCCTCCAATCATCAAACACCAAATTACAGCCCCCTAGCCTCAGTCGTTATTATTCTTTTACGGTTAAAGTTAGCCATGAGCGTGCGTCTGGCAACGCTAAAGGATAGGCCACCACCGGGCCGTGGTTGAAAGTTTCTTGGGCCGCGGCTTATACAGCATTATACGTTGTACAGAAAACTCGATTGCGCCGAAGAAACTTCCGCGCATATTTCACTTGTTTTTTATTGATTTTGCATCAACAATAACAGGAATACTAACAGCTTCAAGCGATCTGATGGGGTCGTACAGTATCACCGAAGAGATTTAGTTTATATATTTTGCAAATTAGAAAAACATTACCCTACTTTTGATTTTCACCTTCCTCTCCATACCGTCTTCTTGTATTGATATAAAACGGAACAAAAAGTGCAAGACATTTATAATACATTTTTCATGTCCTCCTGCCGTCTAGAAATAACAACATAATTCTCTGGAAGAAGCTGTCCACAAAATATGACAAGGAAGGTAAACTGATTTATCATCGTTATTTCTTTCTATTGGTATTTACAGGCCTCTGTAGTCTCGGAGAACTGATTCTAGAGTTCACCCTATTATTAAACTATAGCTCTATTACCTCTCTCACTTCTGCATTTCTACTCTTCGTATTACTGTTCTAAATTTCTAGTGAAGGGATGTCTTTTAGTAGGGATTCACGATTTTCAAGCAGCACTAATTACCTCAGCAGTAAGGCTATCAAAGCAATCTCATATGGAGGGTCTGTTAATAATAATAATAATAATAATAATAATAATAATAATAATAATAATAATAATAAAACTGAAGTAATAAAACTGAAGATAATAAGAATCATAACGATGACCAAACAAAAGAATCAACAGTAGTTTAAAAAACACTAAATAAAAATTACACCGAAAATAATAATAGTAAGAATGGTGGTAATAATGAGAAAGAACAGCAAAATAACTGTGGGTAAAAACAGGACAGACTTTGTGAAGGCGTGAAAATTAAATTCATGCGAGTAACAATTATTTTAGAATTCGTAGGAGGAAAAAAAAGGGTGCACTCGAGAATTTATATATAATTCAGGTATATATAATTTGCATGCGCACCACTGAATGGAAAATTCCAAGTTACTTTTTCTTCTCACTTAATTAATGTTTGCTATTTATGAGTTTCACAACGAAAAGTTATTCTTATTTTCCCTATTTTTGTTTTGTTCTTAATTGTAACATACTTCATCTAATTATAGTTCTTCACTGTACACTGTATTTTCATTCGTTATATATCTGGTGTCAGTTTTGTGTGTGTGTGTGTGTGTGTGTGTGTGTGTGTGTGTGTGTGTGTGTATGAGGGAGAGCTGGTGGCCTGTTGGTACAATCAAACAGAAACATCGAAATTAGCTTAGGAAAGAAAGCAAGGCTAAAAATCGCAGGAAGATGAACAGCCGCCATTTAATAAAAAAAAAAAAATATCTAATGACATTCTAATTCAAACTATTTGTCATCTACTGGCGACAAGAAACCTTACAAATTTAACCACTGAGGACACTGTTTTCGACCAACGTCCTTCCCAAATGTTTCAGATTCTCATTCATAAGAATTATTATGCGGGGAATCACCATTCTTATCATTCTCACTACCGTCATTATTATTTCCTCCTCATTATTCAAATGAGTCACAGACCCGTTTTGAATGATTAGTGGAATCGTCATTATCTTTAATTTACTCCTCCCTCTCCTCCTGCTCCCCCTCCCTTACTAATTCTCGGTTTCCAGTTTCCCCTCCTCTCCTCCCCCACCCAGAATGCCCGGTTTGCATTCCCATCACCCATTTCCCCAACACTCAACTCCTGTCCCCCCCCCCCCCCCCTTAAATATGCCTCACAAACATCACCCGTGTCACCTCATTACCCGTATCAGCATAATTCGCCTGACGACATCACCCTGCTCTTCTTCTTCGTCACTCCTTTCCTCCTCATTCATCACATCCCTCCTTCTTCCATTTTCATAAATTTTCTCCTCACACTCCTCATTTGATTTCCCTACTTCTTCCCATACCCAGGGTCTTCTTGAACACAGAAGCTTGCTTCCCTTCGTTTTTCGAGTTCATTGTCTTTCAACACGATTGGTCGGTCATTAACATATCTTCATTTCCTTGTCCAACTCTGACCCAGGACCTCCCATCATCAGGGTGCTTAATCCAGTCCGAGATTCCAGTTCGGAATCACGTATCCGTCTGCAATGGAGAGTGTTTGCTTTTTCTCCTTCGTTAGGGCGTGTTTGCCTCCCTGTTCAACAGCGACATCATGCGCCTGTTTGTCCCTCGTTATTGCTCACAGATGACGACGGCGAAAACAAACAAACGCATCGGTTAATGTCGTCTGCAAACGCCAGAATCGATCAATGAATACAGGCAGAAGGGCGTGAGTGAGGGTGAGCGATGCCTGGGCGAGGGCGAGTCGGGTTGAGTGGGTGAGTCTGGTCGAGGGAATCGGCTCGGTTGAGCGAGTCAGGTCGATAAAGCGAGTTCGGCGAGTGGGAAAGTGTGGTCAGATGGATGAATCTGGGCGAGTGAGCGAATCAGTGGGTCAGAGGAATCAGCTGGGTGAGTGCGCTACCGGGGGTGGGGGGTGATTCTAGATGAGTACTCAAGTCCAGGCGAGTTGGTGACTCTGAGTGAGTAGATTATTCCTGGCGAGTGAGTGAGAAGGGGCACGAGGATGAATCTGGTCGAGTACCTGAGTTAAGGAGTGTGGATAGTTCATCTAGTAAATGAGTTAAGGCAAGTGGATGAGTCGAAATGAGTAGCTTAGTTATAGCAAGTAAGTTACACATGACGTGTGGATGAGCCTCAATGAGCAAATGACTCTCGGAACGTGGACAAACTTAGTCGAATAAATGAATCAGGGCAAGTGCTGTAGATGAATCCAAATGCGTGGGTTAGTCACGACGAGTAAGTTAAACAGGCGCATGGATGAGTCGGTCAAGAAAATGAGTCGTGGCGAGCAGGTGAGTCTGGTCGAGTAGATGAGTCTGTGAGAAGAATAACGGAGTGCATCGGCAGGCATTAAAGGTGTGCAATCTAAAGTGATCATCATGCAACGCAGGACAACAATTAAATAAAAAGAAATATATTAGTAAGAACAATTCCGCTCACTGCAAAAAGGACTTTTTCTTAAAGAATTTCAAATATCACGATAAAAAAAATCTAATTGCACAACAATCATCATAAATCAAAGAAAAACTTTTACATAAATCCTTGTGGATGCATATGACCAGAATCAGTTATAAGTTGCACCATATTAAACCGTCGCTGGTCGCGTTCAATAACTCCTAAACGTCGCGAAAGTTTTGGTCTCATTTCCTCATAACCGTCTTCTGCGGCGGATATCACACCAACTCGTCTTAATCCATGGAGTCACCTTTGGAACGTTCTCTCTGTTTTGCAAAGAACAATCCTCTTTTGCTCTGAAAGAATATCTTCAGTTACCTTTGCTCTTCAAACTATAGCTGTAAATAGGTATGTAAATAAAGTAGGAAACTGAAGGTCAAGGATCGCTATGAAAACAACGAATCCGATATTTGAACTATTAAATGCAGGTATACATGATCCCGTGCTGGCACGAGGCCAGCTTAATCTAAAACAACAACAATGGGAAAAGACAATATTGAGTGGAAGTATCAATATCAATCAGTGACAGCAACCTACCGTTATAATCCTTCAACAACCGTTACCCGGAATGAAAAGGATAAATTAATAAGTCAAAACGAAAAGCGAGATCAAATAGAAAAGTATCTTCATTTGCAGCACTGAACATCCAATTCAGAAAGTTCAGTATTCTCAATTACTTTGTAGGTAATTTAAAGGAAAATATGAGGCCTAATAAACAGAAAGCTCCCTTTCTCACGAACTAACACAAATTCGTATGACTTTCTGGAACCTCGCAATTGGTATGTGAGCAATTGTCCACATAACGTACACTTTCGTAAAAATTTTTCTCGGAGGAGATTATGCAAATTAAATGCATAATGCATAAAGGGAAAATACTTTACGCTGGGATGCACACGACCAAATTGCATTTTGGCACTTTTGAGACGAAAATTCCGTGTTATTTATTTATGCGATAACTTTTTTTTTTTTTAGTTATGATGCGGACTTTAATATTCAGACGGCGTTTACCGACAAAAGGAATTTACAAAATATGAATTCAAACTTTTTTTTTTACTTATTAATTTCCTTTGCTAATGCATGCGCTGTAATGAATTTAAGAGAGAGAGAGAGAGAGAGAGAGAGAGAGAGAGAGAGAGAGAGAGAGAGAGAGAGAGAGAGAGAAATGGTTGCGAAGTTACCCTGTATGAAACATTTTTCCGTATGAGATAGAGAAATTTCCATAATCACCAAAGTTAGAAATTAATGGAAAAATATATCTTACCATACCACTGTACTCTAGTCGAGAAAAACCACACAGTGTCTGTCACAGACATACATACATACATAATCATGCATTTTAAACACACACACACACACACACACTGTAGCTGCGAAGTATAAAAAAAAAATAAATGTACATCCATTTGAATTCCCCAGTATTTACCTTCTCCCGTTCCTCCCTTATCTCTCGTCATCAATTATTCCGTAATTGTGCTTTTTCCATTACAATAATTTCTGACGCACTCGTTGCCATTATCGTCTGCCTTCTTTCACCAGCGCTGCTCCTCCCACTGTGGCCATTGTCTCTCGCCTTTCTTCTTTGTATTGTTATATATATATTTCCCATATTTCTTCTCATTTTCAAACAATTCTCTTGTCACTGTCATTTTTCTGCTTTCATTTTGCCATTGTTTTTTAAGGTTCTTATCGTTCTTTTTATTACGTTTTTCTTATATCTCCTAATGCCTAACTTCTGCTCTTGTCGTTATCGTTCGTCTTCTCTCGCTTCTCTCGGTCCTCTTATCGCCGTTGCTTCTTGCATTGCCGTTATTGCTTCCCTTCCCTTGGCCCTTCAACCTCTCGTCCTCTCCTCTTGCTGATTGACCTCATCCGAAGCACCGTTATCCTAATTCTTGCATCTCCCTCTCCAACACGTTCTTTCACTTCATCTGGTTCATGCACCTCTCTCTCTCTCTCTCTCTCTCTCTCTCTCTCTCTCTCTCTCTCTCTCTTTAAAGCTATTCTCTTCTTTTGTATAGGAAACAGTGCTTGCTCTCTCGTACCCAATCACACCCAGTTTTATTAATTTGATTACTTCATTTTTGAAAAAGGCAAACTGCTTTTTAATAAACATTCTCTCTCTCTCTCTCTCTAATATATATATATATATATATATATATATATATATATATATATATATATATATATATATATATGAACATATATAAAGTTTATAATATACATATATATATATATATATATATATATATATATATATATATATATATATGTATATATATATATATATATATATATATATATATATATATATATACACACACACACACATATATATATATATATATATATATATATATATATATATATATATATATATATATATATATATATACATACATGTGTGTATGCGTGTGTAGATTCAAAGAGTACAATAAACTGCTTGAATACTTTTAAAACAATTACATTTGCTGATATTTATCTTCGGTGCAAGAAGATGTTATTAAAAATCGTTAAAAATATATATCTTTTCCCCACAAACTAACTAGTTATAAAATCTACTATTATCAAGAATACTAATACGATTTCCTGGGCACAAACCACAGTGTTCAAGAGAGTGTCTCTGAATTTAACTTTCAGTTAGGTGCAAGAGAAGAGGATAAGAAAGAAGGAACAAAAGCAAGCAAAAAATGAAAAAGAAAAACTCTTCCCCCATTTAATAGAGTCAACAATGTTGATCCGGATTAAATCGAATCCTTCAGCAAACACTAATAAATTCCCATTATGATCGCTGGGTGGGCGCAATTACGTAGAAAACCCAATGGAGTGGAACGGATACCTAACAATTAGGCTCGTTCGTTGTCTAAAACAGATTCGGTTTTCTCCGCTTAATGGGAATTCATTTTTCTTCCTTTTTTTGTGTCATATTACCCCATCGTGTGATTGTTTTATTTTTCCTTCACTCGTTTTCCTGAGATTTATTCCCAATTAATGACTTTTGCACTTATTATGCTTCTGCAATGTCATGGACATAGCTATAATTCAAAAAAGTAATTATTTTTCAACTGACCGCAAGACGGAAACTACCTTAAATACAAACTAGCATAAAAGATGACGCTGAGAAGGAGAGGAATTAAGATGTGATTATTAAAAAGAAATAAAATATATATCTACATATTTCCTGACATAATATAATATATAACATGAAATGATAACTTTGTACATGAGAGCAGACAAATATATAACAGCCAAAAATAATCACTTATAATAACTTAAATATTCCTCAGACTCCTCATTAAATCCTAGCAAACCGTACGATGGCTCCTGGCTTAAAATAAAAACAGCCGCGTAAGAACGAGTGTAAAGATCCAGTGTGTACAGAGTGACTACGTAACATGAGTGTAAAGGGATATATATAAAAGAAACTTTTTTATGTCATGAAATCTTGGACGAGTCTTGAACACAAACCCAGAAGGGCTTTTTGTGATAAGCATACGGTTGTTGACTTGAGAGAGAGAGAGAGAGAGAGAGAGAGAGAGAGAGAGAGAGAGAGAGAGAGAGAGAGACCAGATGACAATATTCTCACAGCACCCTTGTAACCGAAGTGTGAGTTGAAGATACTTGTCAGAATAGCGTAAACAATAATATATAAGAATTGGAAGTAATTTTACAAGGAAAATAATTCATATTACTCTTGTATCGCGCATTAAAAATCTGTCATACAAAGAATAATGCCTCTGCAGCCCATGATATTAAAACTAAAGTTAAACGGATGGCATATGTCATTTAATTTTTTCTTCTTCTCTATTTAAACAATCCTGGGCCCTTACTACCACAAGCACTGTAGACAGAAGAGACCCGTTGAGGGGCAGAATGAGCCACCCGGAAGTTCTGAGGAGAAAAGTGGCCCGCCAGAAAGAGAAGAATAATGACGTTAAGTTAACAAAGATGAAACAAAAAAATTAACGTTGGTGGCAATGAAATGAATTCGTCAACTTTGGAGAGAGAGAGAGAGAGAGAGAGAGAGAGAGAGAGAGAGAGAGAGAG
This sequence comes from Macrobrachium rosenbergii, assembly GCF_040412425.1. NCBI lineage: Eukaryota > Metazoa > Arthropoda > Malacostraca > Decapoda > Palaemonidae > Macrobrachium > Macrobrachium rosenbergii. Next base: position 68,266,095 of record NC_089744.1, on the reverse strand, counting down.
AGAGAGAGAGAGAGAGAACAACACTGGTGATGTACCAGTGTTGGATAAAGACAGAATACTACTTATGTTTCCAGAATTCGTGTTGAATCCATATGTTCTACTACCCTTGCTCATTTATCGCTTAAGTAAACACTAGCAAACATACACGCATACAAACTACCTATAAGGATTATTAATCTTCAAACACAAGAATAAAAAACACAAAAAACAAACCCAATTAAAGAAGAAAAGCTCGCCTTCAGGCAGCGCTGAAGAGGACAGAGTAAATAAGGAGTGAAGGACAATACAAGAGGAAAATCAAGCCAAACGGAGCCACTTCCTCCATAAGGCAGCCTTTGAAGATAGAGGCGAGAATTAACGAGCTCTTTCTCCTCCAGTGCTGGGGAGGACGCTGTACTTACCTGCCAGAAAGTTTGATGAACTTACCGGGGAAAAAATATAAAAATCCATAAAGCTATTACCTTTTTCAATAAGGTACTTAAAAGGGGCACGAGTGCTTTTAGGCTATCAAAGGTCGAGGGGTCGCCTGAGTAATCTTTAGTTATCTTATCAAAAGCATTATTCATAATTTTTTCAACAAAGAAATATGTCACAACTTTTGGATCACGAACAGCAAACAGTACACAGTACATATATATGAACTGGCAGCAAAATAAGATGCCAAATTTGTTTTTTAAAAATTGTAATGGCGTCCAAAAATAAACCTGGAAGTTGAAGAATATGTAAAAGACAGAACATTAACAAAAAGTGGATTACAGAACATGAAAAAGCAACTGCTCCTTTAATCAATTTCTCTATTCCCTCAAGAACTATAAAAAATATATTTTCGAATCACGTACAAATCTTGTCACTTACAAAAAAATTATCGATGGCAGTTTTATTACCTTCTGTTGCAGGGTGTAATGAACCTCCATAAACAACATCTAGTATATATCAGTGACAGTTGTGATACCAATTCAGTCAGCTTTATCAATATATGAGAGACCTTAGGTAATAATAGGATCAATGGGACGGAACGCTGTTATCAAAGTGGTTTAGTGTTTAGAGAAATATTCGCAGCGTAAGCAATCTACACAGAGGAGAAAAAGCTATGTAATAATGAAAAAGAACGAAGAAAAAATCCATTTTTTGTTTTGTAAAAAAGAAAACCAGACGTTTACAAAAACCAGTGATCAAACCTAATCGTAAAAGAAATAAGAGCATTTTCACGCAATCCACAAGGAAGCGTTGAAGTTACACACACAGAAACTATAATAAGGAATGACGTGGAAATATAATGCAGTTTAATAAAATAAATAATTAATGCAGAAGAACAATGAGTCAACCAAAAAGAAACAAGATAAACATAGGATTTGAGAGATGGAATGAATCGTTACAGACATGAACACCAGAGATAAAAAACTTTCAAATATTTGACAGCAAAACAGACATAGAATAAGAATAAGTGGAAATGAAGAGAGAGAGAGAGAGAGAGAGAGAGAGAGAGAGAGAGAGAGAGAGAGAGAGAGAGAGAGAGAGAAGGGGAAGGTACCCTATCCCCTTAGTTATCTACAAATCACCAGGAAAAAATTTATATTTTTCCATTTCCTCAGTCATGAAGGAAAAGAAATCAAGGGCTGTCTGGTGGTCACAAAGCTGTTCTTACGATGGTAATATCAGCAAATGTAGGACACGATCTCATGCTCAGTTCGACAGAGAACCAAAAGGAATATGCGTTCCAGTAAAGATCCAGAACGGATATTAAAGGGGAAAGGCAGTAACAGGAAAAAGCAAAAGGAAAGAGGAAGAGGCGAAAACTCAATAAATGAAAGCTTCCATCAATATCTGATGATCGGGCACATTTCTGATGATAGGCTACATTTTTTTGTCGGAGGTTTAGGCTCCCAAAATAAATTATAATGGATTAATGATTAAATGAATCGCTAAATGATCCGAGGTGACATATTTTCAAAGATTCAGCTGATTTTGAACGCTTTAAAGATCTTTTCATTTCTGAAAAGAGGTTCCTTGTTAACCTACACTCAAGATCATCTTTGTTTTCTTTTTTCCAGAATTACTTAGCCTACAAAACAACGAAAAACACGAAAAATACGGAAAAATGAAGGGTAACACTACACTTGTAAAACAGTCCATAACCTAGAGCTCAAACTCTATCAGAAAAATTTGGCGTTTTCAAACTTTCATTGTGTCAGACTTTTCTCTTTCCCCCTCGGTTTAGGTACAATTATGATACAAGCATAAAGAGGAGTAATGGACTGCTTCGAATTAAAAAGAATGAAAAATATTCAAGGGACTGGTTTGGGGAAAACCGATGGGAAAATAAATCTATCAGTGACTGACTCTTCGATATGCACACGCATACACACACACACACACACACACACACACACACACACACACACACATGAGGAGGGAGAGGCGCAAGTGTTTGCGTTAGTGTATATAAACGGGTGAGTTAACCAGCCCATCCCCAGAAGGCTGTTACATAAAATCAACATTAAAAATGCTGCAACTTGTGCCAAGATTAAAGCCCTACCCGGGGGGCAAATCACAACCGTTCTGGAAAGCTGTGTCAACACCGACTCGCCCTTTAACGAGGAGTTACAGAGAGTATGTCAGCAGTATTATTTACTGTACATTGTAAGGGATGGGGGAGAATGACAGAATGACAGGGAGAGTAAGATGTAATGCATGCGAAAGAGAAGGATGACGAGCAAAGGTTGCGTTATAAACGGGCGAGGTACGATATTACATGGCGTATATAAAAGATGTGACGCAATGGAGATAGAACAAGTGGTGAAAACATTTAAATATAAATCTTTGAAGATGGAAATTAAATACAAATTTTACTGGGTATTTTGACAGCAGAACTTAAGCAAAACATGGTAAAAAGAAACTCAACGTTGGGGTAGAATGATAATCTTTACACCAAACTCATAAGAGAGACAGAGAGGGAGAGAGACCCCGGGAATTAACTGCGAACGAGCCAACCATACCTCACAGGAAGCAGAAAAGAAAAGAACAGAAAAAACAAAAATAAACCGGAGAAGAAGCGGTATCACAACCTTTCCTAAACGAAGAACCCTTGAATCTTACGCAACGTCTTTCCACAAATTCTTGGAATTGTAGACTTCAGCGAAGGCCATAATATATAATACTTCCCATGGCCGAGACCCATCTCCTGCCCTCTACATCATTAGGTTTCATAATCAACGACCTGATATCGAGGATTTTGACCAATCGTCCAAACTCCCCCAACACAAAAGGAGAGGAGCTTCAAGAGGGTGCAGGAAGAATAGGTGTTGGAAAAGGAAGTGGTGGAGGGGGGACAGGGGTATGAGAGGAGGAGGGGGAGGGGGTACAAGGAGAGGAGGAGGCTGAAGATCATGAGAGGGTGAGTCTGGGAAGAATGAGAACAATAGAGAAAACTGTTCAGAAAAAATGATACACGATCGAGGAACATGTAAAATAGGGAGAGAGAAAGATATGTGGCGAGAAAGATTGACTGACTGACTTGCGTACGCTATCTAATCGCTCAACAACTATGGCTATAGACGCTGGAAGGAAGAGGGAGAAAGAGAAGAGTGATAAAAATCTTAAGTGCTAACTATAACAATAATTCTAATCATGATGATAATAATAACACCGAAGAAGAAAAAAACTAAACTAATATTCTAACTCCTCATATCCTGCGCATTGCAATGGAGAGCGAAATCACCTATGATTTTCCGGTCAAACATTTAAAAATCTTTACGAGCAACTTTCCCAAGCCTACCCAGATACTGTTAACCTAAAGTGAGTAGGCTCTCGAACACTCTCTTAAAAGGTTTTGGATCTCGTGGATCTCCCTCTTCAATTACAGTATACATTAAAAACACTAAAAAAATTATATAAATCCAGCAAGCCAGATACACTGCACAAAGAGAGGGAAAATATGAATATATACTAATGAAGAATTGCCTACAAACCAAAATCATAATGGATTTCTTATAGACTTCCCAACTTAAATGTGCTGCAATATTTATTAAACTATCTAAATTTCCTAGGTAGAGGGTACGCGAAAAACTGAAAACTCAAAATACCAACTTTTTTACATGCTCTGAAAAACTTAATTACATGGCTGAAAATTGACAATTAGCATCAAAGCACACTCTTCAAAATTATAACAATAACTAAAAACCCTGTATCAAGACTGTAGCTGTACCTCCAAAACATTTCTATTAGTAACAGAGAAATGAAAAAAGATTTAATTATAGATAGGCGTGTTGCTTCATTACGGAAATATGATAATAAAAGAATATCACGAAGCCATTAACAAAATTGAAAGAACCGATTAATGGGGTGGAAAGCAGTCTAACGGGACTGGGGGATGTATACAGAGCTAGTGGAGTGCCTGGTAGAGGCAGGGGGTAGGGGGGTTATCTAGTCTAGGGGTGGACGCTCAAGTTCAGGAGCCATTCACAGTGACTCCCAGGTCAAGGTTACACGGTTACAAAACTCCCGTTTTTACAGACAGAATTTCAAATTACTGGTGAGAGAGAGAGAGAGAGAGAGAGAGAGAGAGAGAGAGAGAGAGAGAGAGAGAGAGAGAGAGAGATTCTGGATGAAGGCAGAGAATGTGCATCTTATAAGTTGAGCATCGTTAGTTCACGTTTGAAGGAGAGAGAGAGAGAGAGAGAGAGAGAGAGAGAGAGAGAGAGAGAGAGAGAGAGAGAGAGAGAGAATCCAAGGGTGCGATAAGGACAGACCAGAGTACATAAAAGAAACGAAACCGTAGAGTAACAAATCTAAAAGAGAGAGCAGGAAAGGGGAAGGAGAGAAGAGACAACGTATAAAAACTACTGTAAATAATGGAGAACAGAAACAGGAAAAAACGGGATAAAAGGTACAAAGAACAAAAAGTAGTAAGAAAACACGGAGAGGGGAACTAGGGAAATGCTAAATATCACAGACTGTTAGTGCTTCGAATAAGGAAAACAAAAAGAAATTGCAACCATAAAAATCAGGGATCAGGGTAAAGGGAAACTATTTTGATACAACAAAAGTAAGCAAAACGAGAGAGAGAGAGAGAGAGAGAGAGAGAGAGAGAGAGAGAGAGAGAGAGAGAGAGAGAGAGAGAGAAAACACTTAAAGTTATCGTCAGGTTGAAATGATGACCATCGGAAGATAAATAAAAAAAAAATGTGACCAGAGAACATTCTAATACTGTTGGGAGCATTTTGATATCTCACGAATCAAAACAGTTTTCCTTCGCCTCTCCTTGAGGAAAGGCAGAAAAAATAAAGGAAAAAATCTCTGGATAGAGTTCCAAAAGTCGAGGTCATATGAAAAAGGTAAACAGATATTGGAAATCTGGCAAAAAACACTTCGGTCGTAATGCATACGATAACGAAAAGAAATGGTCCAATAAAAATGAAACCCCCGACAGTCATAAAAAGCCTATAAAACCGCAAAGATATATGGATTTATTTTATTATTACAACATAGGAATACCCAAAGCATAATGGACGATCTGGAGGACCACCTATTAGCATATGATGACTGACAGAGAAGAAGTACTGATATAAAGCCGACAGAATATTTTATCGCATAACAACGATACATAAATATATATATATATATATATATATATATATATATATATATATATATATATATATATATATATATATATATAAATGAGCTCTTGTAAAGTTTACATAAAATAAAATGAGTTCGTGCTCAAAGCTAAAACGTTTCCTTCTAGTAATTTTGAGAGAATTTGAAAGAGAAGAGGAAGGTGAAAGATTTTTTTTTTAAGCAAACGCTTGTTCATTAAGCAGAGAACAGTTTTTCTTGTAGACTCATACTACGGGATAAAATAAGAATGTCACTGCATTCATGACCTTATTATGAGGCTATTCATAAAAATTATGACTACCAATGAGATCTTTGTGATTGTAATTTGATCAAAGAACAAATAACAGTATACAGAAAAATGGGAAACTCTGTTTTACATTAATCTCCTTCAAAACTTATCAGCGTAGTTCCTTCGTGCTATAAATTTTGTTATAGTATCCACCACCTACCTGTTTATAGGGAACCGTAAAATTTCACTTTTCCTTTACGACTATGGAACGAAACCTAGAATATTTTTCCGAAGAGTTATGCAACACCAATATTTATTGAAAAATGAATGACTGTACAGTACAGACATAAATTCACTGTTGCAAATGGATCTATGCTTACATTACTTGAAACGATTTCAGCTCAAGTATTATTTTTCTTTAATGATCTGGCGTCACTGAAAAGCAATATTACCCTTCGGCCATCGGATATTCGGAATTTCCTTCACAAAACCTATACAACATGCCACCTACGCTACATCGAAATGTGATAAGCAATCAATGGGCGAGCGATTACATCGCCTAATTACATCTTACGCGGAGGTTCCATGTCAACGAAATTAATACGGCTTTACAACAAAGACGCGTTCGATACTCGATGGGGTTACTTTCATTAGACCAGAATGACGTATACCCCATTGTTGACAAATGGGAAGATATTACAAAAAACGAGACGAGGGAAAAAAAAAGCTGTTGATGGAACGAGCACTACGGACAACAGCCTAGCTATAAATCGACGTTGTTGAGCTAAGCAACATGGCGGCGGACAGCCGCCGGGTTCTACCCCCATTAATTTCCAATTACCGGGGAAGCGGAGGCAATTCAAAAGCTCGTCTAAAATGGAGCGTTTCTTTGTAGTCGACTTCAGATCTAATTTATGGGTAACTTTAATCATCATCATTCCCTTTAAACTTGCTGCCTTAAACATAGACTCTTCCGTCTTCCTCAATTTCAATTCTAATTGGCTGCCAGAGGTCTTCAGATTAGACAAACTCTTGCCTGTGGGTGAAGTCCTTTTCAACACTACGAACCATCTTCATAAACAGTCGGATTTGTGTTACCTAACGCTACGGGCATTTAATCCATCTTCTTCTCAATACAGTGTTTGCTGATGCTATAGCTAAATACTTAACTTTCTCAGAGTTTGTATAACGACAGAGAGAGAGAGAGAGAGAGAGAGAGAGAGAGAGAGAGAGAGAGAGAGAGAGAGGTTGGGGGAGGGGGGGGGACAGATTTCGGAGCTATTAGCTATAAAGTTATTAATGTTCTACAATAAACTTATTAATAATAGACGTTGAAAAATAAGAATCATTTTCAGCAGTTAGAGGACAAAATTAACGAGAGAGAGAGAGAGAGACAGAGAGAGGTGGTGTTGGGGGCGGGGTGCAGATTTCGGAGCTATTAGCTATAGAGTTAATCACTCTACAGTAAACTTATTATTGATCTACTTTGAATATAAAAATTATCAGCAACGAATACATAAAATTAACGAGAGAGAGAGAGAGAGAGAGAGAGAGAGAGAGAGAGAGAGAGAGAGAGAGAGAGAGAGAGAGAGAGAGAAAACTAACATTGCCTTTGGTAATGTAATGGCAAGCGATACGACCGGTGGCCGAGAAGTGTGCCTGGCGATAAAGTCCTTCGGCACCTGTGAATTTTTTTTTTCTTATGTTTTTGGTTCAAACACCCATTAACAAGAAACTCCTCCGAAAATACGTGGCTTTATAAATCAAGGGATTTCATTTATCCAGTAACTTTCAAATTAACGGACCTTGTCTGTCCGCTCACTGCTCCGCATTATCACGATTTGTGCACAGTTATTTATGGATTCATTTTATCAACAATATACTACGCTCTCTAATGCTAGAGCCTGAAAATACTACTGAGACTTATTTTCTCAAAGGTAAAAAAACCCCTCCTGGAAATACCTACTGTAACCTGATTGCTACATATTACTCCATGTATATATACAGTATACACACACACACACACACACACACACACACACACATATATATATATATATATATATATATATATATATATATATAATTATATATAAAGAGATGGTTAATTATACTTTCATTTCACAGAGTATAAGAATCGAAATTTTACTGAGATGCCACGTTGTCACATTACTCAGTTCCGGAATTCTTTCCTTCATTGAATTCTATTACTGCGGTAATATTATTGGTGGCGATGTACCATTGCCTTAGTTTTCTGACTTGTTTTTGTTCTATATAAATATTCATTGTTTATCACAATATCATTATGTACCTGCTACGGTCTCCTCTTTCTTTTCACATTTGGGTTTTCTAATTTATGCGAGCTTATTTTGCAAGTCAGAGGCCTATTCGGATAGTTCTAAGTGAATGTTTTCTTAGTATGAATAATAATAATAATAATAACAATAAATAATAATAATAATAATAATAATAATAATAATAATAATAATAATAATAATAATAATAATAATAATCACGTTCTGGCGAGTGCAAGTAACACTAAAATCCTTCTGGGCTAGTTTTATTGAATTCTGTGTTTTCGTAATCAAATACTTAAAAAAACTACACATATCGGAATATTTGGATATGAGGATAGACTATAAAAAACGAGAACTACTACGGCAGCCATGCAAACAAACTTAACACCACAACCGACGAAGTTTGATGATAAGAGCCTCGGGGACTTCATCTATTAGCGGAGACGCACATCCCGTCAAAATGGCATCAGCAACATCTGGCAAACCGCAAAGCTACGAATAATTTCTGAAGTGCATAAGCAGGTCGAACATTTGAGAGGCCCTCGCAGGTTGGAGAGAAGAATACAACTTCTCTCAGTAGAGTCATGAAGATTGCACAGTATCTTGCTTCGTTAATGCCTTAGCTTTTACAATAATAGTGACAATAATAGACTCTCTTTAATGCAAAAAGTAAGGGTGAATTAGATATCTAAAAGTCCCACCTATTTCACATAATTTTCATACGTTAATGTGTGCGCAACATGAGATGATAAACCACTTTTGGGACAACTCTAGGTACATATTCGTGGGCATAAAAGGTCCTAAAAACAGATATTTCTTTAGTAATAAGCTTACAAAAACTTACCTACATATTTCCCTACTATCAGATGCCTACAATAACTTACTACTTTCAGCAAATTGCTACTCTTTTTTTTTTTTTTTTTGATTTATTGAAATTCCGGTCTCAAGTTCATAATCTGTAAGAATTTCTATACTCTAAATAACACATGTCTTAAGAATTTATGCAATCCAGACTGAGTTGCAAAAAATTTCAATTCCGGATAAATCAAAAAGTAAATTATAAATAAAAGATTATATTGCGCTATTCCAGTTTTGTTATCGACTGCCCGTGTCGTTTAAGGATCTAAATGATAACTGAACGTCTCCTAACTGCCATTTAATAGTGCAATCTACGAGTAACATCTAGTCAGGAATGGCCGCCGCACGTTCCTGGAACCGCGTTGGAAGTTTCGAACCAATGACTCGGATCCATTGTTCGAAAGCCTCCTTCGCTAATGGATGGAGTCAGCGGGTAGCCTTGGAAGCTTCCTCAAGAGGCAACGAGTTTCCAACAGCCCATTGAGATCCTTCTCTTCCTTGAGTGGTTTCGTTCGTTATACCGAATACTGCTTTTCGAAACTTGGTGCATATGCTTCAAATGATTTGAACCATGAGCAATTGGGATGATCTTCAAAGATATCTGGGATTATAATATGACGCAGTCTTTGCCTGTGAGTACGGTTTTCAGGAAACCCACTGAAAAAAAAGGAAAACTGTACTGAGAAAATTGTATTTCGTTTATAAGTTAGTCTCTGATGGTTGGGGTATCAAGTAGTTCCACATCAGGACTTTTTCATCCTCAACACCGCCTTAGGGTTAGGCCCGTGAAGGCACAAACCCCGGTTTTATCTAAGCCTCTAAGCCAACCAGAGTGTAGGCAAGATCAAAAGATCATGTGTAAGGAATGGTAATTCTTTTACCCAGTTTAATTACACAAACATATACATGCGTACATACACACATACAAATGTAGAGAGAGAGAGAGAGAGAGAGAGAGAGAGAGAGAGAGAGAGAGAGAGAGAGAGAGAGAATGTGTTTCTCGCAAATAGCCATTTTCGTTTGAATGTTCGAACCTTTCCTAGTTATTTTTTTTTCACTAAATGGAAATGAATGACTTACATTTCCCCCTCGTTCCATCTCCAGTGCAATTTTGCAATTCATGTCAGGGATGTATTTCATCAACTTAATTCTATAATGATAAATAATTTCTTTTAATAATAAACCAAGATTTATAAAAAAACAAAAACGGAGTAAGCAACAACAACAACAACGACAAAAATAATACGAAAAATAAAGGCACATGCTAATGAATCTCTTAAATCACGCATTCGCAAAGTCTATTTATCAATAAATATTAAACCTAAGATAGCCCATCCTGATTCGCAAGGTTTATAACCAAAATCTACTGACCAATCGATGACCCATTTTATGATGCAAAACTCCCAGTTAAAAGTAGTACTGTGTGCCCTTCTCTGGTACCTTCGCATTCATGACAAAGATTACACACAACACCATATTTAGCAACTGTTCCCCGTGACCTTGTCCGCATTGCAGGTTTGCGATATGAATGGCACAAAAGCTCGGGAATTCCTACAATGATTTACGATACATCCAGGGTTACCGTGGTACATGGGTGATCGATAGCGGTATGTAGTCCGGGACATGATTCGGGTGGTGACGATGTCTCGATTACATTCGTGCGATAAAAGGTAAGCAATCATATTCTACTTCATTCCCGTAAGAGGAGTCTAAATTTATTTACAGTGTAACAGTACATGTAGTAATGATTAATATACTCGTACATGTCCACACACACACACACACACGCACACACACATATATATACACATATTTACCCTTTTACCATTTAGTGGGCATGGCGCCCGAAAAGTAGGTCCTTCCGGTTCACAGCAAGAGCTATAGCTAGCCTCATTCAGATTCATTGACCCCCCCGCTAACGTTAGCTGCTCATTAAGAGCTGGATGGGCTGGTGCCCTACAGGCAGGAATCAAACGTCGGACCTTGCAAACTAAAACCCGATGCTTTACCACTAAGCTTGATCTAGTTTAAGACATTTTTAATAAAAGTTAGAAAATAAGTAATGAGAGAGAGAGAGAGAGAGAGAGAGAGAGAGAGAGAGAGAGAGAGAGAGAGAGAGAGAGAGAGACTGGATAGTTGTCCAAATCTGAATCCACATAAGGATATATTTTCCTTTTAAAGCTGAAGGTATTGAGGATAGCAAGACATTATACAACCACCTGGTCATTTGAGGAAAGAGGTATGAATTTATAAAAGATGAGTATAGTGATGAAATACAAAGATGAGTATAATGATGAAATACAAAGGTGAGTATAGTGATGAAATACCTTCTCTCCTTAAACAATGACTCCAAAGCGATGATGATTGAAAACGAGTAGGGTTTGTTAAAGAACATCCCTTTAAAAACACTACTGTTTGAACTGTCCTAACCTGATATCATGATAATATAAAAACGATTTTGATTCTCCTCTCTCTCTCTCTCTCTCTCTCTCTCTCTCTCTCTCTCTCTCTCTCTCTCTCTCTCAAGAAATCGTAAGAACACTTTACAACATAACTAAGTTTATATTCAACGTCTGGTGGTTTCAAGTATGTTTTCTTGTCAACAGGGTACAAGACTGTCCTGGAATAAGAATGTCCTGGAATATAAGGAAGTAAATATTCCATGCCGTCTTTGCCATAAACTTAAAACATATTCTACAGTTTTTCGGCAAATCAAGGAAAGAAAAATTGTTTTCAAGTCATTTTCAGAATTCATCTTAAACAAGCCTCATTTATACGTGAAATAAATTAAAGCAAGGCTACTATTCCAACATTTTTTACATTTAAAACATATTTTAACTGACATGCATAGAATCCAATTAATGTGAAAAGAAAAGCCTGGAAAAGGTCTCTTCAAGACAAGGGCCCATGAAGAGCTCTCTGCCTATAAATCTCAAAGAAGTGGACATTGTTACTAGAAGCATTATCCCATTTATGTCCTTATTAAGGAGAAAGAAAGATTTCATGGGCATAATTTTACCAATTCGAGATAGGGGGAGAAGCAATTAAGCCTGGTCGCCCTACACACAATAAAAAATGGGCAGAGAAAAGAAAGATTTCCGAAGTTTTCCTCCGGTATTGCAAAGGTTTCCCTTCACACGGCAGCAATAGGATCGAAGATTTCCCCCTCCCTCCCAAGTCCTTTTTCAGCGAATGTCAAAGCGGACCTTCTTCCAAGCCCCCGGTCTCAGAAACGACTGAAGTGGATTTCTAGTGGCCGAGAAGTAGAACTTTTAGTGGAGGGAAGAAACACACAAAATGTCGTAAACTTGTACTATCAGGGTCGTAAGGGCGGGGCAGAGATGGCGATGAGTTAGTCGTACGTATCAAGTCCGCATTGCAGGCAGGAAGGGGAAGGTGACAGGGGAGGGGAACTGCGATCTGAGCTCATTCTCATTCTTTCTATTTCCTGATTCTCATTCATCAGGGTTTTTGCAAGTTTTGCATCCTTGTCTCAACTGCATGAATTGTACTTTCTGTTTATTCCTATTTCATACCAGATATTTTCATTGTCATTTTTATTTCACCATCAATATCGCGATTGGTCCCAGAATTCACGATCCGATCAACCCTCTGCCATTCTTTGTCTTTAATCCATAAATGACTCCCATTGAAGAAAGGCGAAATGAACATAACCAAATACAAATAACATGGAGAAGGAATGACAAACTGGAAATATAACTGTCAGAAATACAAAAATCCACTTATAGCCATATGCACACTCATGCAGAGATTGATCCTCAAGAGCTAAACTCTTGAGGCCTCTCCTGACCATTCAAAAAAGGCTGCTCCCTTGCTGAGTTCAACTTTTTCTCTTTCTCAAATCAAATTCCCTCCAGATCATAAACAAGCCGAGTCCTTCCCCTTCAATTTCCTCTGCTTTCGGTCTGTTATAACATTTTGCTCCCCCACCCGCCAATGGAAGCACGCTGTTCCTATATAGATTTTCAACGTTTTGCATTCCAGAATTCAAGACAGCCATATTTCATACCAAACATGACGTCTTAATTATTAAATCTCCTTAAAGCGATGACATTCATACTTCAATACTCACAGACAAGCTTTCCGATCCATTTGGGTACACACGATATGCATACAATTTCAACCATTCGGCCAAGACAAGTCTGCTTTGTGATTAAAAACTCTCATATACACACAATGACGTGCGTGTGTGTATGCACACACACACATATATATCTATAAATATCATGTGTGTATAAGCGTGTATGTGTCTGTCTGTGTACACAGACCGCCAGAGAGAGAGAGAGAGAGAGAGAGAGAGAGAGAGAGAGAGAGAGATAACACTATGACCGACAACATTAATCAGTGGACTAAAAAGATACGGAGCACGATCTGTGATCCGTGAAAAAAGGGGGAAAGGTGAGATTGGGTCATGGAACTCATGCAAAGGTCCAGTAGAGTGTTTCCTGTTCGTATTCCTTCCATACAGGAACTCTGACCATGTCAAATCG
>NC_089744.1:68207581-68247581 GCF_040412425.1 Macrobrachium rosenbergii | reverse complement strand
TTATGTTCTTCTTCTCCTCCATTTCCTAGTTATTCTAATCCCCTTTTCTCACGAAGTTTTCGGTCCCCTTTCGTTTCCCTCATGTTTCCTGATCTTAAAGCCACCAGTTTCGGCACCACCCTACTCACTTTCACCGTCAAGAAGTGCATAGATGCCCACACAGGCAACATTTTATAGAGCCCGGCTCAGCCATGATATCAATTTTGACTGATGGGTAAAAAATGCACGAGGAAGAGGGGTTGCATTCGGATAAGAGTGCTGGGGGAAATTAGCTGGTCCGAGTACGGTGGTGTGGTGAAATAATGCCGGTAAAAATGAGGATAATCCTCTGCAACACGAAAGGAGAAGGGAAACAAAGAGATCATCATATATTTCTATACATATACGGTAAGTAATTTTGTAGAAAGCAAAAAAAGACGGTGTCACTGTGCTGTGGGAAAACAGTATTATTCCTTTCATTCATTAATAAATTTGTGTTCATCTAATTTCCATTGTAGAAAAAGACAAAGGGGTATGTTCTCGAAGGAAGACTCCAAAAGGATGTGTTTCACTGAAACAGCCTCAAAGGGAAGTGTTTCACTGGTATGGATGGCAGATACTCGTGCTTCATTGAAAGAAACAATAAAGGGTGCATTTTAAATGGAGAGATAACGCAGGATAGTACTTTATTTGCTTTCAGTAAATAAGTGAAAAGAGGTTTTTGTTGCGCTGGTAAAGACTTCAAAGGGATCTTGCATTTTATTGGAAGCAACACAGCAGGCCATGATGGATGCGTTTCATTGGGAAATAAGAACGAGGGATGTGCTTCACTGTCTAGAAGACAGAGAAACGATATTAATAAGAGTTTATCTAAAAGGGGAAAAAGAGGGATTATTTCAGTGAAGAGTGATGGGTAAAAAATTCTTACAGGTGATGATGCAAGTGAAATCCAGAGGTTTTCACTTTCTGATCGAAGTCGTTGAATATTCCCCTTCTCCGTTTTTAAAATACATCCGTTCCGGTATGTTTTCTTATGCTACGATGAATTCATATACTGAGAGTATGAATTTTAATTTTCCATCGATACTAATAGGATCCCTCAAATGCTGAGCTCTCAAATGTTAACTTATTTACAGCTTGGCTCAGGGGCGCGTCATTTTTGTGATATATCATTTATGATCGAGTGTATATGTAAAGGACTCTGATTAATCTTATTATAACGCCTTGAAAATACCAGACAAACATATTACATATATATATATGTTTTTCTTCTAGATCTGTACTTTTTCACATTCCTATCCAAAAGTAACTAATATTCATAATATACACGTCAAGCCTGACTGTCTCTATGGCCCAGAAGAACTATTTTCAGAATGATTATTTTTCACACTGAATACTTCGTGCATGGAGACTTCAAGAAATTCATCAAAGCGAATTATTCTCCTTGACGGCTCACTTTCGCTTCATAAAACACGTTAACGTTTGCTTTATGTAGAAGGTATAAGCTATGGGGGCAAATCCAACCTTAAGTCAAAATAAATCATGAGGAAAAAGTTGGCAATAATCTTTCAAATTTGTTTTTTTTTTTCTTCCTATAAAGCAACTTTGGAAAATTTTTCATTTACGTTTATATTTTTATCAGTAACGTGGGAAATAAGCTTATGGGGAAATATTTATATATACAGAAAAAGTTCGGTCCTAAGGTGGAAAATTGTATAGGGATTTTTTCCTTGGTTACATTTTGATGCAATACGAGGAAACGCTTGACCTGAAACGCGCGAGGGGATGGTAAGGATTTTTTTTTTATTTTAGACTTGCATGGCACTGTGATTTCCAAAGCAAGCCATAATGGGCTTATGAACAAGTGGCGGAGACAGCGTTTGTACAATTTGGCTCCTTAACGAGAAAAATGATGTCATAAACACACACAAACTCTCATATTATATATATGTATACACACACACACACACACACACACACATATATATATATATATATATATATATATATATATATATATATATATATATATATATATATATATATATATATATATATATATATATATATATATATGGTAGAGCCAAATGTAATTAACTTTCCTCAAAAACACCGAACACAGTAACATGCAACACGTCCACTGGCAGCAGGTCATGTCGCTATTGTACCTTTCAATTTGTAGGAATCATTTGTTGACCAGAGAGAGAGTTGAGAGAGAGAGAGAGAGAGAGAGAGAGAGAGAGAGAGAGAGAGAGAGAGAGAGAGAGAGAGAGAGACTGGGTGAAGGAGCGAAGGCGGTAAACAGGGGAAGAAAATGTGATATTGAGTAATTTTTCTTTTTCTTTGCCGAAATGGGAAAGATGCCGTTTCGATTTGATTGACATCTCAATCTGTTATTTGTAACTGGGGTTGAGGGGGAAGGGGACTGAGAAGGAAGGTAGGGAAAGTACACCAGAGAAAGATTATTGGAGCAGAATAAAAACAGGATCATGATCATAACAGGCTCTGGGACTTTATTATGAAGTTTCTTGTGGGTGGTGCCTGTTTTTCCACTTGTGCGAAATTGCCAATTTTTTTTTAATCCCCGATCTTCTTCTACAGGAAAACTGCCTCAAACAACATTGTTTATATAACTATAACAGCAACTGTTGAACCGTTCGTGAAACTGGTACTGGTAATACTACTAATATTAATAACAATATAATAATAATAAACAAATGATAAATAAAAACAGAGCAATTTGTGGAACGCTTACCTCCACAAAACTTAACAATATTCCCTTCTTGAAACGAATCATATTTCGATCAATACGAAAATCACCACAGGATTTTCAGTGCAAATGCGCCTGTAAGTTTATAACTTATGAAAAAAAAAATCTTACAACAAAACACCTTCATGAAAATATTAACCTTTCTACTCACATAACCACTTGTAACTAAAGGTGAAAGGTTATGCCTCATTATTTGTTTACGAAAATATTAAATTCCTAATCATTCATGATTAAACTTTGAAAACCGACTACTGCTCCGAACTATTTAATGTAAACGTACGACACGCTTTGCCTATTGTTTATTCAAGGAACTACTTAGGTCAACAGGTTTAACTGAGCAGGAGAGTGTTAAATATTCATGGCATTAAAGCGTAGTGGAGGGATACTTAGCAAGGGCGCTGGCAATTCCGAAATTTTCAAATGAGAAGACCCTCTACGATAAAAATTTATTCACTGCAGCTGGCCTTACAATTTCGTCATCTTTGAGTAAATAAAAATAGTGTTTAGTTGTCTCATCATGACCATAAACGGGCCTCTTCAGAAGGTAGAAAAAGATACAAAGGAGCTGATCGTGAAAGTACAGGCAGGAACTACCAGTCTAGTAATGAAATTGCGCATAAATTCAGTGATGACATTTCGTCGTGACCACTGGCAAAGACGAGTATTTGCAATGCCATTTCAAAGATAAGAAAGAGCAAAAATTTTATTGTTATAAATAGCTGTTTACTCAGCTCTTATTTCTGGGGAGCACTTCGAGTAATGGTGGGACTTTTAACACCAAAAGAGTCTGTAAATCGCATTAACCTAATAATCATAAAGAATTTCTGAATATCTTGCATTTCAAGTCTCACATTTTCTCAATAATTTACAATTTAATGCACATTATGTTCACTATTTTGTATCAATAATTTTGTGGCTAACATTTACTTTCACCATTCTTATAATTAGTGCACCATGGAAACCTCTGTATTGGGGCACTGCCAATTAATTTCTATCAGGTACTATTTGCAATTTTTAAATCAATATATTCAAGCACTTCATCTGAATAAGTATATTAATAAAACGAAAATATCCATCCTATTACATATGAACATATGAAAGTTTCTAGGCTTTCTTATAGGTCCACTATAGGTTCATTATCTCCTGATTATCATTAGCAATCAAACTTCACACTGATTATAGTTCAGCGTAAAAAGCAGCTCCCACTATTCATTTTCAGCTCCAGATGATGTTTTCACAACTTTCCTAATTTTCAAGTCCATTACAATATGCTAAGAGATCCATTAAAAAGTCCACATCATAAACAAGTGGCTGGAGCTTTTAACTAAGCTGAAGTACAAAGTTTTAATTAAATATAAACGCTAAAAATTGCACGACTTCATTAACTGTCAAAGAAATCAGTTATATCGTGTCAAAGAAACTTGTGAAAATAGCCGTTTGCCAAAAAGTTATCTACAATTATACTTCGCTAAGATAATGACGCAAGATAATTTTGACCATTAAATGATCAAAAAATCCATCCAAATGAACTGGAACTCTCGTCAATTAAACTAGCAATGGAAAAATTCCCTTCAATAAACTAAAGACGGATATTATCCTGCGAAATTAAATGACAACATAAAAGTCTCAGGCAATTGGCAATCGAATAATATATCAATTTCAGAGGGTATACGTTTTTCAATATTCAATTATTGATTTGGTAGAATTAATTCTAATTTCATCGCACCATCTGTACAGTACAGGTTGTGATCGAGTACCTGTCACGAATTTAATAACTAGAAAAGGTTCGTTTGCAGTGCACAGCACAATATTTTGGAATACAACACACCACTCGTTCTGCATTGTACCGTTTTAATTCAAAGGCCCCATTCATTTGCAACGGAGATTGCAGTCTCCGAATCCCCCAGTTAGTCATGAATTCGGCGTTTAAATAATCTTCCCTGCTGTCTGATATGAACCCATTAATCTAAGTGGGAACATTTTCCTTTTATCTATTACTAGAAGAAGAAGGAAGGGGAATTGTAAAATAATGTTTCAGTCAGCAATCATTTATTGCACTCTTCTTTTACCAGAGACTCTGGTTAAATACCATCAGAGGGATGGTCAGTTTATTCTTAAGTCACTTATTAAAAATTTATTGTCACCATTAGGAGCTAAAACGTGTGCACGTTTGAAGTATATAACACCATGAAAGATTCTTTAAGTGTGAACATCTACTAGATTTATCAATGTTTTTAAGATAAGGGTAACAGTCATACGATCCTTTACAGCACCTAAGTTCGAGAGAGAGAGAGAGAGAGAGAGAGAGAGAGAGAGAGAGAGAGAGAGGTGGGGGGATTATACGAGTAAAACGCTCCACTTTTGTGGAATTTATATATTCATGGAAATGATTCAGGTCACGAAAAAAGGTGTCAGAAGGAGTTATGACACGGAAGATAAAATTTTAATCAATACAGAAGTGACGACACAACGAAACTGATAAAAGAATTCAGGCAATCTAGGTGACGAAACAGAATACTCATACAATATATATTATAGATAAAAATCTTATGGCCATATATATATATATATACACACACACACACACATACACATATATATATATATATATATATATATATATATATATATATATATATATAATTTTCGGACGTAGAGAGAGAGAGAGAGAGAGAGAGAGAGAGAGAGAGAGAGAGAGAGAATATGAATTTGAAAGCAAAAGGATGACTGCGATGTGGTTATAAAATAATATGATAGAAAAATAATAGTTTTTCGGTATGAAGAAAGTAACATCTAGCCATATGATTTACTTTAATAAAACAAAATTATCAAAAGCCATACCCTTGACATTGTGCTCTATCCTGTTCCTTCGTGTGTGTACCGAAGATGAGATGGCAATTATAGGCGAGGGTCACCCACAGCATATTCTAATTGAATTTATCCTACCAATTATACAGATCTGTGGGGGATTCTCATAACAGGAGTGCAAATTAAGAACTAAACTATTTTGTTATAATGCAAATCAGCAACCATTGGGAAAATATGTTTTCCATCTCTGTTCTGTCAAGAATGAAAGGGTTAAAAAAAGAAAAGTCAAGATGTCGGCAAGGTTGATTGAAATGGGTAAGTCAAAGATGATACAAGGAATGCTACTGAGTCTGGAAATCATATTGCAAATGTAAGGAGATGGCTCTTAACGAAAATATGACATACTAATGCACATACTTTCCACATCTTACCGTGTACACGATACATCGTCAAGAACGTTGAATACGCTAACCGGTATTCAGCAGAGATTACCATTACTCACCTGGAAAAGAAAGAGAATCTGTTAAATGAATGCAAAGTAATCACGCCGAAATATGTTACCAAAGAAAGTAGTAATAAATAATATAATATAAAATAATCAGTAATTTACTATATAATCATATATATATATATATATATTATACATATACATATATATATATATATATATATATATATATATATATATATATATATATATATATATATATATATATATATATATATATATATATATGTATGTGTGTAATGAATACCTCATTAATTCGAATATCAGGAGGAAAATGCAAATTCTTGCATAGTTCCCACCATCTCTCATTACCTTATTTCTTATAATGAAAGAACAGGAGCGTATGAAGAGGCAAACATAAAGACAACACGAAATATCTATGCAGGGAAAAAACAAGCAAACATTCACGAGAACGGGAGGCCGACGGCGACATGCGTACCCTTATCAAGAAAATATAAACATCATAAACGTCCGGATATTAAAATTGCATGTTACTGCACGGCTGGAGGACGAAGAAAAAGAAGAAGGAGAAATAGCTTTGCCTTTATTGCATGAGAGAACCGCTCCGTTGCAAAACGCTTGCGTGCTGCTTTGTCAACGTATTTCATCTCCTTTTTTTCCCGTTCGTACGCGGTGCTTTAACATAATTGTATAACTGGGTTCATTTAAAAGAAGGACCAGCGTGCTGGGAAAATACAAAGTAATGAAATAGCCAGGCGAGCGCTTGCTCTTCGCCGCATGCGAAGGAAAGCATAAAAAGCTACGTGAGGAGAGTGGCAAGAATTAAGATAATGCAATAATACAAGGAAGCATAAATGAAACTAAAAAAATGGAATGAACGTGGAAATGAAAATGAGAATGTTAAAATAAATTGCCAAAAAATAAAGTAACAAAATTTTTCAGCGCAGTATGTTAAATCGGGATATCGAAATATCGGTGAACACCCCCCACCCCCACAACCAAAAGTGTGATAAATATACATAAAATTTTCCATGTATACAAACCCTCAGCGCTAGAATTGACTTTCCGTTCTTACAGTCACTGGTGTGAAAACATTAAATAAATTAACTTGACAATCCTTCATGGTTATACGGTTATCTATAAATAAAAGCACACTGACACATATATTCGTATACATACAATTTTCATAAACAAGCAACTCAACAAATAATAACCACATTTCTAGGCAACTAGGCCAACACTCTCGACCATCTACCACCACCACCGGCCATGGTGTTTGTTTTCTTTCGTCGTTTTCAAACGAACACAACAGAATAGGGTTAGGCCGCAGTAATAAAACCAGGATTTATGAACCATTAAGTCTTAAAATTAAGGTAAGACGGCGAGAAAGGGGATTGTGGACAGCCTTGGGATGTGTTGGACTTCAATTCCTAAGCTATTTATTAACCAGATTGACCTCAGATCTGTGATTTATTTCCTGGGCTACAGTGCCTCGACTCTCGGAGGGTCTGGGAAATTTATCTGCCTGGTCAATCAATATTCACTGTTTTACAAAAATACACACACACATATATGTATATGTATATATACAAATATGCATATATATATATATATATATATATATATATATATATATATATATATATATATATATATATATATATATATATACAGAGAGAGAGAGAGAGAGAGAGAGAGAGAGAGAGAGAGAGAGAGAGAGAGAGCGAGCATATTTGTAGTTCACGAAGAGGTAATTCGATCGCACCTACACTCGACAGAATACTCAAAACCTGTCAAATCAAATCAATTAAAAGAAAAATTGTTCACTATTTAGATACTATATTTTTATATATAAAAGTTTTGACGCCCTTATTCGTCCATTTATGAAACCTTACTTATAACTGTGATGCTCCATCTTTCTTATTTTCTACAGACTTAGTTAAGGGTCTTTAGTTGCCGATCAATTGGCCATTTTATCAAATCAACTAGTCTGAAGATATGCCATTAAACGAGATTTGAGAGAGAGAGAGAGAGAGAGAGAGAGAGAGAGAGAGAGAGAGAGAGAGAGAGAGAGAGAGAATCTCCATTTTATAATTTCCTGCTTATCAGACTCTGGATATTACGTTTTTGGATCCAAATGTTTAAATCCATTATCACATTGCTTTCAGTAAGTGGCTTATTTTACAGTCCTGTTAGCAACACATCTGAACCCAATAGCTCAGTAAGAATTTCAAGTTGTGTCGTTAATTTCTTATTATCCAACACCGAACTTATTGCAAATACAAGAAAAAACATCAGAGTTATATCCGGAATTTTTGTAGCGAAGCAGAAGCATCTTAAACCTCAGCAGAGAGTTTTCTCCTGTTGATAAATGCCGCTTACCTGAGTATTTGCTATTTACTTGGGTTCATCTTTTGAATAATAATAATAATAATAATAATAATAATAATAATAATAATAATAATAATAATAATAATAATAATAATAATAAATTTTTCATATATGAACACAATGTCATTTCCGTGAACGGAGAATTACATCATTACCTGAATAAAAATGAAATCACAAACTTTAGTTTCAACGAAAATAAAAGTTACTTTTATAACTAGCAGTTTCGTTTACACCAGTCCTGTTAATTTTTTTTTTTTTAATTTACGATCAAATATTCCCACAAAATGTGGCTATGCATTAGAAAAGTCTATAACATACGAAAGACTTCCCATTTCTCAACTTGTAGTTTTGTGCCACAAAAGCAATAACCGCCGGAAGGAGTCACATAAAATCTTCACTACGCTTGAAGAATGGAATGTTGGAGAAAGGAGTTCTGACGTCATGTTGCTTTAAATGAACACATCAGCATTTCACGATGCAAGAGCTATATTAGCCAATGCTAAATTATGGTGCAGTTGAGTCTGCTTAAATTTCACCCATTACTTCAAACAGGTAATCATGGATTGGTTAAAAGCAATTTCCTCACCGCTGCCTTTACTGCTGTCATTAACATCACCTGCAGTATAGCAGTATAAATAGTGCTAAGTTGTCCTTTCGTTCCCATGCTACTTGTAAAATGTGTAGGAATTTCCTAGGAGTATTTCCGAGAAGACGTTTTTCTTAGGATTTAAATTAGTCGTTCGTAACAGAAAAGTAGGTCGGGATAAATATAACTTTAGTCATTCTAAAGTTACAGTTCGTCCCACCCACTCCGAAAGGTTGCCAATATCTGCTTTAGTGTATGCAAATCTATCTATCCATCTATATATATATATATATATATATATATATATATATATATATATATATATATATATATATATATATATATATATATATATATATATATGTATGTATGTATGTATGTATGTATATATTTAGTGAATATCAATACAAAAAATTTTTTCTGTCATCGTAGAAAAATATATAGAATATTTTTCAGCGTAATTCAGCTTGGCCGCCTTGTTACCCAAAAGATATCATCAATATGTTCACATTACAAAGTTCACTTATATAGGCCTTTAGTGTGAATTATGTCAGGAT
Organism: Macrobrachium rosenbergii; assembly: GCF_040412425.1. Classification (NCBI taxonomy): domain Eukaryota; kingdom Metazoa; phylum Arthropoda; class Malacostraca; order Decapoda; family Palaemonidae; genus Macrobrachium; species Macrobrachium rosenbergii. The sequence continues at coordinate 68,238,021 of NC_089744.1, read as the reverse complement.
ATAATAATTAAGATAATAATGATAATCAACAGAGTGACAGCACTGGGGCTCCTTGAAGTCTTTTATCTGAATAAAAAATATCGCGAAAACGCTGTTGTGTTCCAAAAATTCACAAAAAAGAAAAACTCAGACATCACACGCATGAGCATGCGGAAGGGAATCCTGTAAACCGAGACGGAGGAAGGAAGGAGGTATAAAACTCTGCCAAACCAGAAATAAGAGCCGGCATACAATATGGCTTAGTAGGGCTGAGCCGCTACGTTTGGCTCATCATAATTTCCCTTTACTTGCCGTTGCTTCACGTGACACATTGCGCGTGAAGGGGAAAGATGATCTCCCTTGAGGCCTGCGTCAAAATAACAAGTCCTTATGACTTTCTGTTCATATCTTTGACAGCCAGACATATGCAGCTTCCTGGGCTGCGTGGATGGGACCAAATCACTACGTCATCAGGAGGTGTGGTTTATCCAAAATGTCACATTTTGTGGAACAATTTCCTGAAAGTCCACAGAACTTCTTGTGTGGAAAGATATCCTTATATGGGCAATAGGGGAGGCGGCGCTAATGCGTGACGTCATACTTGGGCGGAGCTTCGAATTACCCTAACTTTTCAAGAAGACCTCACATCTGGCAACCCACTCCACCAAAATTCCTAGAACTACTTAAATTTCTTTTAAACTAAACGATTTTCCACGGCAGAGAAGTTTTCCTTTAACGGGACCGAATAAAATCGTAAAATGGGCACCCAGTTATCAATGATAAACTTTTCAAATGATTTTAGGGGATTCCTTGGGGTGAATATTATATATTTCTCAGCTACATAGACACATATTTACGAAAAAGTCATTCATATATATATATATATATATATATATATATATATATATATATATATATATATATATATATATATATATAGTGTGTGTATATATCATATCATCACCACAGCTGTGGTGATGTGTGATAAATGAATCACATATTAAAAGTAATTATACATATATATATATATACATATATATATATATACATACATATATATATATATATATATATATATATATATATATAAATATATATATATATATATATATATATATATATATATATATATATATATATATATAAGTAACATTATCCAAACTTTTCGCTACAGGTAGTCCTTTTACCTCACTCTCTCTCTCTCTCTTTCTCTCTATCTCTCCGTGACCCTCAAAAACCTTTTTCTTTTTTCGAACCCTGAAACACCCTCATTTCTCACCTTCAACCATTTCCTCTTCCCACACACTTCTTCACACTCATTATTCCATCTGCATTCCCTTTTCATCCCCCACTCCTCTTCGGCCACCACGCGCGCGCATACCACTTCATCTGCCCCACTTCAGCGGGTCTCCATCCCTATTAACACCTCTTGTGCATTCGGGTACTTCATTCTCTCTCTCTCTCTCTCTCGTCCTTCTCATCTTCTCCTTCTTCTTCTTGAGATTTCAGAGACAAAAGCACCGTAGGAGAGAGATCGCTTTATTCCAATTTTTCATTCTTTTATTTACACGGGAGAACAATGCGAAGGCAATGCGGAAGTTTCTCTCCAAAGGACCTCTCTCCGATATCCTCCGTGACATCTCTTGAAGTGTCTTACATAAGGCACGGTGCTCCTGTGCGTGTATTCTCTTTTTTGGCTGACTTAATTCATTTAATGCATTCATTTCTCGAATTAGGTCTCTTGTCTTTTAATTGAAATGGCGTTTTCTTTCTTTAGAGGTGCACCGTTTCTTTTTGACTTGAGTCATAATTACATTTAACTGTCTTTGCTCCTAAACTTTTTTTTTGTCTTTTCAAGCAAAGTGTTGTCATCTTTTATTTAATTCTTAATATTCTTCTAATGCACACAGTCTTCAGCATTTTTCATTTCTGATCGTTCACTACTTAGATTTTCGTTCTCGGGAAAATGAGCACTCAAATTTCACCTTTTTCCATGAGTCACCAGAAAAAAGAAATCACAAAAATGTCCAATGAAGCTTGGTTTGTTATTCTATTGATTCACATAAAGTAGGCAAGAAAATTTCAAGCTTGACAATGTGTTAATAAATGAGAACAGGTAAACCACAGGGTGTCATTGAAGGTATGCACGGTATACGGTAACAGGAAGGACAGGTGGGTGAAAACGAACATAGTGATAAATGAATAAATTGAGAATTTGCTAATGACCATTTACAAATAAATGTGACTAATCCATAAACTGGTGTTCACTGGAAATCCAGCAGTCGACAAGTAAGAAAACGAACTACTAGTAGGTTTTATCATTCTTCAAGATTCACCTCTCTTTATTTTGTCATATATTTTGTCTAAAATACACTACCTGTTCCACAAATCGTATTGATTTATATAAGAGGAAAAAGTATACTAAAAGGTATTTGGTTGTTAGGAGAGAAATCAATGGCGATTCAGAACTGTAATAAAAATAATTACAGCGAACTCTGCCGGACGTTTTTTCTGAAAAGCTAAAGACTAACTTGGCCATATTCAAACTGGTATGGAACAGTCTCACCACACCGAAAAATCCCGAAAAAGGAAAGGAAACAGAGTAAAGGGAAAACAAGCGAGCCAACAGTTATAGTCACGAACCAATTCGAAAACATTTATGAAACAGGAGCGGGGGTAGGCAAACTTTCCAAAACAAACAAACACATGCACATATGCCAGCAATCGTCGATCATGGCGCTTGTACAAACACGGGGCGTGTTTACACACATGCAAGTGTACCAATAATAAACGCCAGTTTGAGACGAGGCAGTGTATCAACTGCCTATCCATTGGTAGACTCGATTCGACGCCTGCCCTCCCTCCCTCCCCTGCCTCCGACCCAAAGGAGAGTAGCAAGCCTACTTAATTACATCCATTAATTACCATTGCCAAATATAGGTAGGCCGAGTAATTAAAACTGTAAACACGACCGGAATTACACAGGGAATGATTAATTACGCCATGCTGTTTAAAGGGAAAAAATCCATTGTGATTTTTCATGGCTGGTGGAATTCTTTGTTCACGTGGATGAATGTGAATTTTATTTATAGTTCCAGGAAACGAAACTCTCCGAGCTCCCTTCAAATCTAGCGCGGTTCATTAACAAAGGTACGTTTCTTTTCAAGTTCTGTGTTCTACTTGAAAACATAACAGGAGCACTGCAACCGTCTGGAAATGTTAAATTACACACACACAAAAACGTACAGTACTTACATACATACATATATATATGTATATATACATATATATGTATATATATATGTACATATATACATATATATATATATGTATATATATACTGTATGTATATATATACACATATATATGTATATATATAAAATAATGTATACATACGACTTCTTTAACACGGGATGACTTCAGAAGATACTGGCGTTTCGTTTTTCAGCAAGTACTTCGGATGAGTTACTGGCCTTATACCCTTTTCCACCCTAGAGGAGAGCCATAACAGTCGACTACCTACCAACTTTATAATTTACTACTTATACCAGCAAACGGATGAAGATTTTTTAAAAAGAGGGTTGAGTTGCTTCTCTAAGCCCGCCTGTCCAGGATCGATTTCTTTTCTGGAATCGCCCTTTTCCGGAGAGTCTGACAGCCGGTGAAATACGAGGACTTTCTTTCTCTCTCTCTCTCTCTCTCTCTCTCTCTCTCTCTCTCTCTCTCTCTCTCTCTCTCTCTCTCTCCATATACATATATATATATATAAATATATATATATATATATATATATATATATATATATATATATATATATATATATATATATATATATATTTACAGAGAGAGAGAGAGAGAGAGAGAGAGAGAGAGAGAGAGAGAGAGAGAGAGAGAACACAGTGAGTACATATTTCATGAAGTACTTACATGTGGAATACTCAGGAAATTTATAAGATGTAAATAAAATTTCCTTTGGAATGAACAATCATCTAATAATTTTACACACGCACGGAAGGCATAGACTAATTTATAAATAAGTATTTGCAAATGCATCAATAAACAAAGGAACAATCCTCTGCTATTCATCTGTCTGACCGGCAGACCGAAAACAGCGCCTTTTCCACAAACGAGACATTGAATGTTACTTATTTCCGCGTTACCTTCCGGCGATACCAAGAGCATGATTTATTAGGCCATTACCCTGTCCTGACCTGCATTCTGCGCCCGTTGCCATTAACGAATGCCTCAGCGTAAAACCCATTTCGATGGAAAATCCATAAATAACATTCTGGTATGAATCTTAGCGTGCCAGTGTAGTTCCTGTGTTTCTGGAAGATGTATAGTTCCCACAATTGCCAAAATGGCAATGAATTTCAATTGGATGACTAGTGTAAATACAAATATTTTGCATATGTGTCTTACAGGAAGACACATTCGCCGAGAACAAATATGGGCACAATTGATTGATAGGAGGATGTCTATTGTGATTACATCTGTTTTACGTAAATAACTGTAACAAAAATGTTTCCCGCTTAACAACAGATATCCGCATATGAAATATGACAGTGCAATGTAAGGGGACGGGTCTTTCATAATTGCTCTCAAAGCAGAAATGGTTTGAGGACTAATATCTACATAATTTAGGAGAACATGGAGGAAATTAGAATCAAAATATCTTGATGCTTCTAGAAATCATTAACATAAATCAACTACGGGACAGGCATTGTAGGCGACCCTTCACTGAACTGAACGTAAGCATTTATGTAAACAAATGTTCAGTCTAAATGTAAATATTTCACGCAATTTGCTATGATAACGCATGAAATGTTTCGTGGACTAAGGAATACTGCGTAAGCATTCCTTCAGTTCTTTTCATGAGGCTGCTAACTTAAAACCTTCTTCGTCAATATCGTCATATATTGCTAAAAGCTCTATTATAAAACTCTAACATTACATAAACTATTCCGGAAAGAAAGCGTTGGAAATGTTAACGTATTTTTTAATCTTCTGTATTTATTTAATTTGTGTACCTATTTATATATTATTAATAATTTGCGTAGGTGAAAATTGACAGTTCTGATACTTATATCAAAATTTCCATATAAATAAAAGTGACTTGGGGTCAACTAAATTTCCCACCAATCTCCTTCCATATCATTAAATACTAAGTGCCTAGAGAACACTTCATTCGGAATTTAATCACACGATATTATAATACTGTTAGGCTTGATAAAGATCATTAATAAAAATGCTTCATATATATATATATATATATATATATATATATATATATATATATATATATATATATATATATATATATATATATATATATATAATATATTTTCCACGAAGCACTTTGCTGATTAAAATCTTGCACGAAACACACGCAGTCTTAAAGAGTCCTAAGTTGAGGTGATTGAACTGAATGCCAATTAAATCCTACTGTAATCTCTTAGAATCTGGAATCAGTTAAGCTCTAGTTTTACAATACGTGAAGATTTCTTTGATAAGTTGATGATTCATTTAATTAGTTCCTCAAAAACATGTAGTGGTAATGTTGACTGTAAGCAATTCTGAGACTGCAACCACTTGTAAACCGATCTCAGTCACTTTATAGAATGATTCTGAAGACCGTACCAATTAGATGTAAAACAATTTCACATTGAACATAAGTTAGAAACCGTTTGTTAATTAAGCCTATAAAACTGCTTTTGTTAGCCCTCTGAGCGGTCGTAATCTCTAACACACTACCTTGCTTAAATAGAGTAAGTTAGGAGTTCTTATTTAAGCAAATTGGCTTCAGAACTCTAACTCAAGATGATAAGACGTAGCATCTCCTTCGACTTAAAGGATCTTGACAGCGGCTAGACTGAGTGCATTAAAACTTGTTAATTCTCACATAAATGAAATGAATGTGTCTCTCTTCATAATGCTCATGAAATCATTCCCAAAGAGCTCTGAGTAAGGAGACAATATTTCGAAAGAAAATGCGCCTAGTGCCTTTTAATAAGGCAAAAAAATTAATTTACATTTTTTCTTTTGAAGAATCAAGATTATGGTGATGGCGACCATTTTTTAAATGGCTTCCTCAACGAAACTATTGAGACCAATTCCAGATCTAAGGGAAACAAAAAATGTTGGTGTGTTATTAAGAATTCAGTTATTGTTCTCTTATCCAAGTAATAATTTACAGTTTAATGAAAACTTCAAAGATGCATACATAAAGCAGCTGTCCTTAAGTGGGATACGTTGTAACCTTTAAAAATGTTTTAAATTTCACGTTTCAAAATACTGAACTTAATTCCCTCCGTGATAAATTTTTAAAGGGGAAACGAGCATTTTTCATTGATTAACCTAATAACATTGATGTTGTCTTTTGTCACTGTCCTTGTATTTTATTCAACAGGGTCAACTCAGCTTTGAAGTCTCTAACTTCAAAGGAAAAATCAGAACGAAAAATAAACATATGTTGTGCCCATTATAAGTAATTTTTTTTTTTGGTCCCTTTCTTACACAAGATGATCAGGAAATGTTAAAAAAAACTGATAATGAGACTTTGCCAAAAATTCATTTTAGATAAACATAAGGAAAATAATGAAAAATAATAAGAATCCAGTAAATTATGCATATGTAAACACGTTCACCATACGGAAACAGATGTGACCTGCAGATCTCTCACTGGTTATGCAACGTCTAACGAGGAACCATTCATCTTTCTCTTCTAGATGATATTTCCTAAAAGAAAAAACCGAGGGGAAACGTAACTGAAAGTTACTGATGCTTAGTGATCCATCGCCTTTACCCTTACCAAGGGTCTGGGTCTGTTATGTTCGGAAAGAACCTCAGGTCCCGGCTGAGCTTTTGGCCTAATTATGAATAACAGCACACCGACCATCATAACAGGGCTTAAAGGATACTGGTGGGGGGACAAATGATTCATCCTTCGTCTGGATGGGTTTCTAGTTAAGGCTGGGACTTCCATTAAGCTTTGGAAGATTGGAGAATCAAGACTGGATATCGGAGATGAGATGCTGGTTATGGTGCGAAGGGATTCCATTTACAGTGGACTCTAGTCACCAGAAAAAATTTTTAGGGCAAATGAAACGAAAAACATTGGGATTGGAACCTAGTTAGAAATAACTGCTCTCAAACAAACTCTAACACACAAGGTTAGGACATGAATTACCTAAAAAAAAAACTAAATCACAAATCCCTCGTGTTAACGCTAACACAGACATCTAAAGTATATGAGAGATTAAAGAATCTTTTAGCCTTAAAATTAAATGGAAAATGGTACGTCAGTAGCACTGGGTAAATGTCGTATATTCTCTGGAAACTTGTTCCAAACAAGTAGGAGTTTATCGTCTTTTTTGCGCTGAACTGTTTGTTACACTGGGAGCTTTTTAAATCTGGGTGCAGTCTTTTATATACGGTTTTTCTAATGATGTTCAAGATTTCAGTTTTGGCTTGATTTGAAGAGGACCTGCAAGGATCTCCGAAAAGGCCTCAGGCAAAATGGACTCTCCTATGGAGGAGTGAAATGGATTTAATGAACCTAGACACTATTGAGTCCCTTCATTGAACATATTTCATGAAACTGAAAACCTTACAAATAACCGAAAATGTTAAAAAGAAACCAAAGTACTGACTCACTCGAAATCAAAATAGACAACATGAAAACAGAAAAACAAATAACAGTCAATAATGCATCGTCTGTTTTTAGATGAATTTCAAATTATCATCGGTTTTCTTAGAAATCCTCGTGAGCAAATGACGTGAATTATAATTCTAAAGCCGTAGGTGATTTCAAAAATACAAAACTGTGAAACCACTCCAAAAAAACTAGCTTATACATTCTTGATAATCCATTCTTTACGCTCAATATAACATCATTGATGAGTCTCCTCTACTTCTTCATCGACTACAATCAATTTCACTCTCGCTACAAATCATGAGACTCTCCATGTAGAAGTGACGCCTTGAATACATGGGGCAATTCTGTCTATCACTGAAATCGTAAAAACGAAGTTCTTCGGCAACTTTAGGACCATAAAGATCGGATGGTAATTGTAGAAGCATATATCAGACTAAGGACAGCAAGAGGAGGGAAAAGGGTGTCTCATTTAAGGGGCCAGAAGAATAAATCACGGGTCTTATGAAAGCATTTCTCATAAAGCCGTCCATTATGATAAGAGATATCCGCAGCAGAAGTTGAGAGGGTTTATGAGACCTCCGTATCGATTATTCTAATGAGAACAGCTATTTTATTTATCGCGGAATTTTCGGAATCGACTTTTGGGACGTTAATGGTTATGGTATGGCATTCATGTCAGATATTTCGTTCGTTAGCAAGCTTTATTGCTAACTCCTGTTACTTCGTTATTACGTGGAAGATTTTTATCGTTAAATTATATTGCTTCTAATCCTTAAAAAAGGAAAAGCATTTCGAAATTCATAATACGAATCTTTCTGTCTGGACGGGAAAGTGGATCGTGCTAAGACTTACAATACTTCCTGAAAATCAAAAAACTTTTGGGTGACCTACTAATCAACGCACGTCTTTCTTTTTATTTTTTTATTTAGTTAACCATGGATTGCCAGAGACCCTAATAACCTCCCTCTGATAAATTAGAAAAACATGAAATGAAACTCATACTTGACGATCGTCTGCTACTAAGTATATCCTTCCCTTCCTTCTCGACAATTCGAAACAGGCAGTAAATGTAGACATCCATCAGCTGGATGAATGGAAGAGGTCCCTGAATACGTGGCATCCACCTAATCTGAGAGTCCTGCTAATAGCTGCGTTACGTTGATAAGGATCTGAGAATTATTCTATATAGACCGAGATGGGATTTGGCTGCTAGCCTTTAGGCTTTACGTAATTGCCAAATTGAAAGGCCTATGAGAAAGAGCATTTGTAGATACTAAGGACGGTCCTCTAGCACGAGGCTGTTTCATTATAATAATGAAATTAAGGTTAATCTCGGGGAAACTGTACTGTAGTACAACGTGCCTGACGGGCTGTAATTACCACACTAATTAAAGGTTATTGTTGGGGAAATGTGTACGCTAATAATACTTAGGAAAATAAAGATTACTTTCTTCCAACTATTAACGTCATTACTACTATTATTGCTTCTACAACTACAGTACTACTAATGCTACTACTTCTACAGTTGATAATAATAATAATAATAATAATAATAATAATAATAAGTAATAATAAGTATATAAATAATGATAGTAAAAGCTGATGACTGATTCATTTAATCCTATATCCTTAAGTGATAAAAACTATGGTCCCTGACGCGGGGATTACATTATTTGCTTAAATCATTATACTCCAAAAGTAGCGATACAGAAAGCGCAATAAATTTTAATATTTTCATCCCCATCCTCATGACCATAAGGAAAAGAACTGAAAAGGTCATGGAAGCAACGCAAAATCCAAAAGAATATTACAAAAAATTGTAATATCAAAATGAAAGACAAATACTTTTAACAAGACAAGAATGAAATCAAATCAGCAAAACATGGCGGTTTCGAAATGTATCCTTATCGGTGAGTCGGTCAATAACATACATTTCTCATTCTCGTGGGTATACAGTACATATATCCTTTTATTTTTTCTTACACACATACACAAACATATATTATAATATATATTATATATATATATATATATATATATATATATATATATATATATATATATATATATATATATATATATATATATGCGTATAAATATATATATTGTATATAAGTACATATGTATCTGTATATATATATATATATATATATATATATATATATATATATATATATATATATATATATATATATATATAAATATAACTGTTGGTTAATTTTTCCAAATAAAAAACATCTGAAAATTACTAGTCTCTGTTAATCAGTCAAGAAAAGTGTAAATGCAAAATGTAAAATGAAACCTCTCTCTCTCTCTCTCTCTCTCTCTCTCTCTCTCTCTCTCTCTCTCTCTCTCTCTCTCTCTCTCTCCCATTTAGAAATGTCAGCAAATATAAAGAAGGTGCAGTATTAGGAGGTCAGGAAACTATTATGGCGCGAATCCGCTCAAGAGAGGATACTAATCAAGCTGAGTCAGCCCCGTGGCAGCTCCACAGACCAGGATGAAGACAAAATACTCGATGGATTCTATTTTCACCTCAAATCTCACAACATCCCCGACGTCAGGGTCACACACACACACACATACACACACACGCGCGCCACACACACACACAACATCCCCAGACCTACTACATCACTCTAAGCCGGCCTCTATTGCCTTTTTTTTTCAGTTCCTTTTGTTCGTCGTAAAATCTCTTTGTAAAAAAGAACGTGTATTCGAAAGCCAATCTTAATTACAGGGTTCCAAGCTTGAAATGGGCATGTTTACTTACGTACCTCTGTTAACCTGGGCATTTTATCTGGGTATTTTTCTGTCTAGGTTGATTCCAATACGCGAAGTGTCGTCGATTTATATCATATTTCATTTCTCATTATGAAATATAAAATATAATTAAGGTTTTTGAAAATTAAATTTCCTTGATCTGATTTATCTATTGATTCACGGTCATCTGGAATCCTTACATCGATGTTATTGAATGTCTCCTGCATTTTTTATATCCACTAATTTAACTTACAATTCACTCTATAAACCTTTATGTTGAGAGAGAGAGAGAGAGAGAGAGAGAGAGAGAGAGAGAGAGAGAGAGAGAGAGAGAGAGAGAGAGATAAGCATTTCTTGAAACTTTTGATATCGATCGTGACTTTGTGTTACATAAACCAGCTCACTTCCGCCGACCAACGAGAGAGAGGTAGCCTGCCACAAGGAAAAGAAAAAAAAAAAAAAAAAAAAAAAAAAAAAAAAGTAGCGGGATATTCATACTTTGTTTACATTTAATCTGTCGTCTAGTAAGTTAGGAAAACACATTAATTCAGTCTCTGCAAATTATTCACAGACAGTCTCCTGAGTTTCCTTTACCAGAGAATATAATAATAACAAATAACAATGTCACTTTCAAAGTTAGCTTATGAATATTTCACTGATGCTTGTTATACCTTCACCTTTTATCTATGCAAAGCACTGTTGCAACAAACTAACTGTTGTTGCAATTTTGTGAATATATCATAAGAATTTTCATTTTTAATCCCCAATGAACGCATCTAAATTTTGGGATGATTAGCGTTCATTACAGATTGTTTCATAAGATTATACATCCTATGTCTTTACGTATTTACTGGTTTGTCCAACCAGTCTTACCAAGTAATACATTAGAAAAAAATGTCCAGTACAAAATTTATAAAATAAGTTGCATTTGTCCTGGAAGAAGTTTGCTGATTTATAATTCAGCTTTAAAGTCTTTCCTCTGCACATATACAACAAAAGAATCTCTAAGTAAAACCGTTATCTTGGCTGGAAAGGTATGTAAATGGGATATATCATTAGAAGAAACTCCATTTATATAATCTAACATGGACCATACATTGCAGCTAAAAAAACATATATACTACAGTGTATTAAGATCTACAGCTCCACTGAGAAAACATTTTGAAATATCCAGATCAATGTGTTCCTCGAAAAATTTCAATGAAGACGGACGGGAAACCGTTCTTCCTATTTCTGTGAACCTACAAAAGCTCTTAATACCCTCTCGAAGCACGTTCACAGCAAATACAATAGCACATTGCCGAACGGAGGGAAACAAGTCCGAAATAACTTTACCAACAGTCTCATCTCTCCTCGGGTCAGCAATCTACATACTGAATAAGAAATGGAAATGGAATTCCAACAGTATCTTCTACCAATTCTAGACCATCACCCCCTCGTGACTCAATTTACATTGTCGTCGAGGATGAAGGATTGACTCGACTCTTCCTTAATCATTATATACAGTATATATATATATATATATATATATATATATATATATATATATATATATATATATATATATGTGTGTGTGTGTATACAGTATATAGTCATATACATTAATATATACATATATACAAACTAATGTCATCCACGGCTCTGCCCGTGGTGCCACCTATCCAGAAGTGGAGTGAAGGCTTTATAAGTACCCATCCACCTGACAAGAGAGTACTGGCCTTAGCATAGTGAAAAATGCTGGGCTATTAATTGCTCAGTATTATACGGTACAGTTCCCATACCCATGCTTGCCTATTTCCGCAATAACCGCAATAACCGCACCAAAACATAAAAGTAGTAATGACAATGGTGATTTGACACTGTGCTGGATCACCATACCACCATCATCATCATAACAATGGCAGGAACAATGAAGAATAGAAAAGATGGTGAGTACATTAGTAGGTTACGATATCTGTGAAAAAGATAAACCAGACATATAACTTGTACCTTGGCGCAGAAAATGCTACGAAAGTAAAGATACGATAAATGGAAACTTCAGATTCTTACACAATCGATAAAATACCACTTTTTAAGAGGTCAGTACATCATGCAGCTTATCGTGCTGTACCACAACTCTAAACAAAGGTTCTCCTAATTGAAAACCATTATATGATAAAATTAACGCCAAAGAATTATTCAAAGAAATTAAATTCAGTCAAGAAAAAAATAAAATAAAAGCCTTGTTCTAAAAATCATTCTGTGTTCCTCTTCCAGTTCATAAGAGTGTAACTTATTATTTTTAGATGCATTGCATCATAGCCATCTGGCTGTCATATGCATGCTGAAGCTAGCAAATTACAGATTTTACGGTTAACAGCAAAGCTATTAGGATTTTTCTGCCTTACTTGACCCACAGTGGGAAGCGTTTTATTACCAGCAGCGCCTGTGACGTGTCTGTAAAACACACCAGTTTTGGGGTTTTTGTATATTTCAAATATTTGTTATTAGTAACTCATCTATTAAAAAAGTGACATTTCATAACATACAAAGCTTGTCTTTTCCGGTTGAAATGATGTGCCATTTTCGGATTCATTATTGTAACCGTTTATGATTGAAAAATCGTAACTGAAAAGCATTCCCTTTCGGAAAATGAGAGAGCTACAAGACTAAATCGCACGATAAGAACTTCACGTCAGAATTCATGTAAAAGTTTTGTATTTATAGCTGAGTCGTTGATAAATTTCCTCTGCAGAAAACTTCGACAAGACTAGGTGTTTCTTACACCTAAACAGAAGGTTCACCAGCAGTCTTGAATCCCCCACATACACTGCACCATTCACAGGTATCTTGCACACACGCTCTCCCATTCTGTGTCTTAATTTTCTCCTCCATCCCAACACTTGTGAATTTGATATCCTTTATACCAATCTTTCCATATGACCGAGTTATCCCAAAGCGCTCTGATCCATATTTTCACCAATACCGCACGTTTACCAATGCTATATATCTCTACATTTCCCACCTTTTCAATTCTTAGATCACAATTATCGCCAGACAATTCCTCTCTATACCTTCCGCCTCTTTCTTACATTTGTACTGAACAGCAACACTTCACTTCCAATGCGGAGCTGGTTAAAGAATCCACCCATACATTCCTACCATGACTTCTGTAGGCCCTCAAAAACCCCTCCTAATTTTCTGCACACAGTCTACATTGCTTCATCTATTCTGTGACTCACCTCTTCTCTCATCGTCCTATCATTTTAAATCTTTATTCCCAAATTATTAGGAGAATCTATCCTTCCATTATACCACCTTCCATACAAACATTCACTGCTCAAAGTTCATGGTTCCATTTACTACCATAACCTTGCTCTTCCTGACGTTTACTTTCAGTTCTCGCCTCTTGAACACACTTTTCAGCCTTTTCAATGTTTTCTGTGTACACACTCACTCAAACATACCCATACAATGGTAAATGCATATATACATGCATACAAACAAATATATATATATATATATATATATATATATATATATATATATATATATATATATATATATATATATATATATATATATATGTATATATATATATATATATATATGTGTGTATGTATACAGATATATTTTCATATCCAGATTAGTCCGTGAACATCAGAAAAATAATACGGGCATTTATAACTAAATGCCTTCCAGTCCATATCAAGAATAGCCTAGGCTCCATTGAACATGAATGAATTTGAGAGAGAGAGAGAGAGAGAGAGAGAGAGAGAGAGAGAGAGAGAGAGAGAGAGAGAGAGAGAGATTAACCATGACTAGAAAGGTTGGGTGGAAACTAAACAGGATAATGGGTTGAAATGTATCCAAAAACAATAAATGAACAACGGGAAAAAATGAAAAGGACACAATGAGAGCTAAAGACAAAAGGGAAAAAAGATAATGAATGAACCAGTTTCAAAGACAAGAGCAGTAACTCCACTCTAAAAAAAAACCAAAGTTCAAAGTACTACGAACAAACGTATAAAAAACGGGCTTAAAAAATACAACAGACAAAAGAGGGCGATAAAAACTGGCGACGAAAATTGAGAGAGAGAGAGAGAGAGAGAGAGAGAGAGAGAGAGAGAGAGAGAGAGAGAGAGAGAGAGTTGAAAAGAGGGTGGTTGTGTTCTGTGTGAGGTCAGTGACCCCTTCTGCGTTGAACCGTGTGACGTGTGTAAGAGAGAAAGAGAGAGAGAGAGAGGGGAGGGGCGGGGAAAATCAGCCCTAGGAATGGAGGGCTGTGGGGTGAGACTCGAAAGTGGGTCAATTCCCATAGCAATGAGTAAGCAAATGCCACAAGAAAATGCCATCAAAACATCCGCATTGAACGTAGGAAAACTCGAGCGCAGATATATTTATAAGTACCAAAAAGAATATAATCGATAATTACCTAATCGTTTCAAGGTTTCCAAGCTGCGTTCGGTATGTAAAATTGGTAAACTGTCAGTTTGAGAGGTAAACATGAAACATTCTTGAGAAAAGTACCAAAGCGATTATTTGACCATATACCAATAGCACTTATAGATATCTAGGGAGTAATCTGAAGCTCAGGTTGGAATTACAATCAAGTTAGGCGTAGGCAGGAGGGGCAGGAGAGTTATTCTGTAGTGACACGTATAAGGAATCAGCAATTGAATATATTTAATTAGTTTCACATTTACTGAGATATGTAACAGAGTTGCAAACTTAAGAAAAGCAGAGGGACATAACAATAAAAGATATACATAAAAGATGAATTGTAGACGAATACTTTCAAATCTCAAACGCTTGGAAATCCACTATGAAAAAAGGACAATGGAATGGAAAATGCAGAAAGAAATCTCTAAAGCAATTAACATTTCGAAAAGTTAGAAAAAGAAAGAAGAAAAAGGGCATAAAGAAACAGTAAAGATCAAACCAAATGTGAGGAAATGACTTGCTAAAAGTTAAGACAATGAAATGAAAAAGTGGTTCCCTGCAAGCCCATTTATGAATGAACGAAATATAACGAGAGAGAGAGAGAGAGAGAGAGAGAGAGAGAGAGAGAGAGAGAGAGAGAGAGAGAGAGAGAGAGAGAGCTTCAAAGATTCCAGGCTCTATCATTTAATGTGAAAGGGAGAGCACTCGGCCTGAAAAATTAAATATCCACCCTAAAACAGTCGTATAATCTTTGGCCCTTTTGATCATCTAAATTTAGATATGGGAGACTGACTCTTCCTCTCTCAATTTTTTTTTTTGCCTCTGCCATTGTGCTCTTTTTCTTTTCTCCCTCTCTCTCTCTCTCTCTTTGATACATAATTTATTTCTTTTTTTTTTTGCCTATTTGAACATCTACCTTCTAATTGCACTCTTGAGAGTTGTCATAAAACTAGATTCGTATTAAAAAATCTCGACTTTCTAGACATAGCTCTTCCTGTACTAAACTGAATTGTTTTCTACTGAACTCTAGACTTCTCAATTTCTATTCAGACCTTCAGTTTTCTTTAAAATCCAGAGGAACAAATACATTCTGCAAACGTGAAAGCCTTTTTATTTTTTTTTTTTATCAAAGACGTATAATTCTCTGAATTCAAAGACATGACAATTATTCTTAAAATATGGCACGAATTCTGAAAAAAAAAATTATTAAAGGTGCATATGACTTTAATAAATCCAACTTTGACCTTCAAGTGATTCACAGATATCCTAACGGTCCCAGCTAATTGCTTTGTGTTTCTTTATTCTGTTGATGCAAATACTATACATTTCCTTTTCAGATCGAAGTCTACCAACAGATGGCATCACATAACTAAGAAACGTACTTTTCATTAGTTTTCAGTAAAATGACTATGTTTCGAACATACTTTGGTTTATTTTTTTATATTTGATTTTATTTATGAAAAAATGAGGCTGCCAAGTCAAGCACTGGGACACTTTTGCTTAAGACAGTGAAAATATGGAGTTGGAGTGGTTGGACAGCAAGATATAGGGATTCCGAAAAATAAGGCAATGAAGTACAAGAATCTAAAGGTGGAACTGGGAGAAAAGCCCTACAGTTGCACTAAGAACTGTAAATTAGAGGTGTTGGACAAGCATGATACGAGAAAGGAAGCGGCAATTGAGTTAAAAAGGCTGGTGCGGTATCGATGCCTTTCGCCAAACACCTTCGTAGATGCATTTACACTAACTTTGCTTTGATGATTTCTGGAATATGCAATGGTTATCTGGAAATGTTACGAACGACTGTGGCCTTCCAAGGAAAGAACGTAATCAGACAATAACGTCGTAATGTTGTAGGTAACGACTAAAATTGAACTAGATTGCCTTGCCACACGAGAAGAAACAAAAATTTAGGAAAATATGAACATAACAGATGTACTTTCACTTTTTAACTTATTCGCTCATATTACATCACACATCTAGACCTTCACTTGTACAGGTAATCTATAAAACTGGTAGGCATCAAGTTGTTTCATTCATGACCTGAAGAGATTAAATTATTAAATTCTCATATCACTATGATTAAGATGATATCGATAAGGTCATGGCTATTAAAATCCACAAATCTTACTAAATAAAGAGTGCTGTATTGCTCTCATACCCGTGTCAGGATACCATTTTTGGTTAGCCTATAATATACAGCGTTGTTTTTATTTCTCGTAGTCCCATATCAAGATTTTACTCCTAAGCTAAACAAATAAAATCTTTATTCTCAGCTCTGGCTTCGTGCAGATACATTATTTTCATCCTCTCTCTAATAACAGTTGCACAGACGGCGCCATACAGCATGCCGATTTATTTCAACAATTCCTCTGATTCAGTCTCTCCAGATTCACAGTCTTCGTTCTCGTTGAAGAACACAAATATAAGTGATTCTACTGAATGGTTAGAAAAAAATAATAGGCAGTCTCGGTTTCACTGATAGAATATTTGAACACTTGAGTTCTCTGGAAAGGTCAAGGGCTGGAACGTGCAAACTGAAATTCCTCATTGTTGCTATGGAATGTATTTTGAGTTACTTGTTATTATAAGGTGGTGTGAAAATTATATGGCGTCATAAAGCCTCCGATGATAACGATATGCATACATACATACATCCATAAATACACACACACACACACATATTTATATATATATATATATATATATATGTTACTAATATATAATCATATATATAATCATATATATATATATACCATATATATATATATATATATATATATATAAATATATCTAATTTTGCCGAGAGAGAAGCTAGAAAATGTAGACTTCCATTATTATACTGAATGAGAAGATTCACTTAAATAAGCTGGTCGTTACATAAAGAGGGACTACAGGCGTGTTCATAACGTGTGGAGTTTATTATGAATGCCGTGCACACACACACATATATGTGTGTGTATGTGTGTGCGCGTGCGTGTGTGTGTGTGTGTGTATATATATATATATATATATATATATATATATATATATATATATATATATATATAGTGTGTGTGTGTGTGTGTGCGTGCGTGTATGTGTGTGTGTGTGCACGGCAGACAACATTGCACAACATAATAACCTCCACGCGTTTTCATATGAACAAACGCCTTTAGTCCCTCTTTATATGAAAACCAGCTTATTTAAGTGAATCTACTGAGTTCTCATTCAGTATAATAATGGAAGTCTACATTTTCTAGCTGTCTCTCCCCCGAAATATATAGAGAGATAAAAAATATCATTCCTCTCCAAGTCAGATATATACCAATTAAGGAGACGGCCATTCAAGTCTCCCTTCCCCCCTTACAATTTTTCCCATTCTGTGTTTTTTTTTCTCGGTCCCGAGGAATATTTCCCTGGGGTATTATTTTCCCTCGCTGGATTTTCAAGCCATTTCTTAAGGTTAACATAGGCAGCTTCAAGTTAGTCTGCCTGCCTGTCTGTCTCTTCTATTCAATGGATGCTATTGATAACCAAACATACAGGACATAGACAATTGGACAAAACAATTATTATCGTTTAAAGTTTTTTCTACATCCATCTCAGATCTTTGATGCGATATTTATGCATGTGCTTGCATACATGCATACATACATATAAACACACACACACAATATATATATATATATATATATATATATATATATATATATATATATATATATATATATATATCTAAACACACACACATATATATACAATTTATATAATTATTGATATTGACTTCAGGTTCAAGCACAAACAATCGTAATAAGCACTACATATCTCGCCGAAAAAACAGACAAAATAAGAAGTATTAAAAAAGGGATCAAGAGGTGAATGAAGATAATGCATATACTGAGGCCGCAGGAAAACATGGGAGAAAGCAAGACAAGTGAAACTAAGCAACGTACAATGTAGTCTGCACTTCAGAAGAAAGGTTAAACCAATTAGCAAAAATAGAATATGCACTATACAAAAATTATTACAAAATTGTGCTGACAAATAAAATTAGATAGAAAAATACGAAAAACTGATGAGGGAAAGGAAGAGGAAAAGGTTTATAAACACGAAGGATGAGACGGAATCTAGCTTGTCTGCATTACATTGAGCGACATCACAATATGGGGGTCAGGTGAAGTGGGGTTGGGTAGGGTTAAGAGAAGTTAGTTATGACAGGTGTAAATTTCATTTTGCGTTTTTTCTTTACCTTACAACCTTCCATTAACTAATGCAGAACCTTTTTTATTATTACAAATACATGATGCAAAAGAAAACACGGCATTAATACTCGGCTCTTTTCCATGAAAAATGTATGTTTTTTTTTTTTATTCTATGACAGTTCCATGAACGAATCACAGTATCCGATCATAAAAAAGTAACCGAACCGTATTTTCACATGGAAAAGAGAAATGACGTGATTTATGGGCCCAAAAATCAATACATATCTATGATACACACCTTTCGTGAGCACAAGATAAGATTAATAGAATCCACCGCATAGACTTGAGAATAAATCATGCAGCAATTTCAAAGAAATGTGAGAGATCGTGATTTACTTTATGTCTTTTACGTAAGAACACCATACATGAAATTACAGACCGAGCTTAGACAATAAACAAGGATAAAAAAACATACTGTTTTAGTAATCCGATTAAATAAGGACTGGATAAAAAGCTTTTGCAATGGATTCCTCTTATGAATGTAGTTACGTTTTATATAACATGATTAGCTTTCGTATGTGTCCATCAAACCAGAGTATCTGTGAGCTCGCAAAGATTTGGACAAAATATGGGTGGACAAATAAATGAAAGCTTTTACATATGAGAAATTAATTAAACCGTTAACTAATTTAGAACAAAAATAATAACGAAGAACAAGTGACAGGATGAGGACCCAGAGATGCGGTGTTTACCCAGCGTAATTCACGTCAAGGCCAAAAGATGACAGCACCAGTATTTAATATGAAATAATATTGGATGACTAATGAGGGAATCGTCTCCCGTTCCGGATGTCAACACCGCTTTGATGAATGTTGGAATAGGGTATTAACAAAACAAACCGAGATGATGGCGCCGGCGTTGGGAAAAGGGGAGTGAACAGAGAACATTATTTATGAGATGGAGAAGCGGAGGTGTAGTGGGTATGTGAGAGGACGAGAGAGAGAGAGAGAGAGAGAGAGAGAGAGAGAGAGAGAGAGAGAGAGAGATTTCTTATTAAAAAATCATGGACGAAAGGCAGGGTGATACGTATGAATCAAAAGACATTTAAACACAAAACGTGTCTGCCCGCTCACGCGCGCGCATAAGCACAGTTACCACCAACGCTCATATCCTGCAGAAGTTTTGTCATAACAGGTTATCCACACTGGTGCTCACACGTCTAGAAATTGCCAATTAAGGCCTACACTCAGGTTCTAGACAAATGTCAGAAAGTTATTTTCTCAAATTCAAAAGTTACGTCATCGTTAAAAAACAGATTGAGGCTTCATTTCATGGCTGAAGATCACAGAAAAGTTTTTTAATTGTCCTCTTTAATGTTCACAAGACTCAAAGAAGAGCGTCAGTGAACAGAGCAAATCACCACATTCTTTTATTTCATCCGACTTCGAATATCTGGTCAAATTTTACATTATTTCCTGGATCTTTCCTCAAACTCTTTCCATATTCTTCTTAGAAGATTCGTTCTCATTGCTGATTTTACCCCTTGAAGTTTCATATTCATATTCGACAAAATTTTAATAGTTCTTTGGATCTGTTCTTTCCTAATCTCAAATTCTAAGTTTTTTGGTCGCTTTATTTTACGGTCTTTTTTTTAACTAGATTAGATCAAGATTCTTTCTAAATCTTTCAGGAATAAGGTTTCTTTTATATTGATATTATTTAAATAATATACTTCCTAAATGTTTCTTAAATCAATGGGTGATGCTATTCTATTATTCCAGTTTCACTGCACCTATCCTATACTTTCAACCCATACCAGTTTTATGCTTTCTTCTCTTTTTTTTATTTACTTGAGACGATTAGCTTATCACTCGATCTCTTCGTATCGATGACACATTTCATTATATTTCCCCTGAACATTGCTCAATCATTACTCATAGATATATTCTTAATTGAATTTTAATGCTCTTCTTTCTTGCAACAAATGAATCTCATTCACAAACCAATTATAGGTAATTTTCATCACATACAATCATGTCAGATTTCGACGTCAGTTATATGATGTTTTACATCACTGTCCCTAATTCCTTTTACATGACTTCCAATTTGCCTCACGTACCTGCCGTCTCTGACCGAATAAGCAGAGTGTTATAAATCATTTTATCACCAAAACCTCTGTTTACTAATTACTTTCCTCCCCTCGGTGCCATTAATAGAAAACCATTTCTCATAAAACCCCGTATTCCAGGTCGGTGGCTCTCATCAAACAACCTCTCCAGTATATTATTTTCCCAGAACCCCTTTTCCGTGTCATTCTACAAACATGCTTCCCAAATGTTTAGACACGCGCCGATTTCTACTCAGGCTTACCAACAGTTCAACATAGACTATTCTCAGGCTTACCAACTATTCAGAAGCGAAAATTTTCGGGCTGAGAAACTGTTCAGACTCTAAGCAATCTTTCACATCACGTCGAACTTCAGAGGCTCATTATCCACCTCATCCCAGGCAGTCGCCCAACCACTTCTTCATACACTTTTCATCGCCCTTACTCCAGTCCCTCGAATCTTTTCATATAATCTCTCTTCGGTAGTCCCCCAATCAACAGCCACCAGCCCCCATCCTCCAAGCCTTTGAAGCTTCGCTTCCTGCAGGCAGACAAACGAGCTAAGCCAAGTGCAGACTTCTTTGAAGTCATTGGTGACCCTGGTTTGCGCTCCATAAAAACACAGAGGCAAGGCATATTAGTAAAGTTGCACCGCCATCTTTTCAACTGCCTACAAAAGGCTACTGCAGAAACGTCCTTTTAGGGAAGTACAGTACAATCACTTACGGGGGTGGGATGAAACACTAAAGCTTAAATGTCCATACACACGCATATACATATATATATATATATATATATATATATATATATATATATATATATATATATATATCAACAACAGGCTTTAGGACAACCAGATATCCTTAACAGTAATCCTACTTCTCTGATATTGACATTGCATACCAACAAGCAAACAAGACTACATACGAAAAATACATATCCGTATCTACTTGAGGGTCATTACTATGCGTATTCCCGCTTTGATGACAGAAAAAATGCTGACAATTAACAAGTAACGAAATGTTAAATTCAATGCTGTTAACGGTATATGATATAAAGTTTGCCTCAGGTATTAACTGTAATATATGGTTCTACACGTGTTATTCTTTTAGTACTCTGATAATTTTCATAAATTCGTTAGCAATATGTATGCATGTATGTATGTATGTATGTATGTATATATATATATATATATATATATATACATACATACATATATATATATATATATATATATATATATATATATATATATATATATATATATATATATATATATATATATATATCTTGATCTTGCTATTGACATTGCTTTAAGCCACAGTTTTAGAAATATTTGATATAAGTACATTTCGTTCACATAAAGCTCTATAGTAACAGCTTTAGATTTACATAAATACCTGCAAATCCTATTCTGGTCGAGAATGACCTTATGCAATATTATGAAATTATGCAGCGAGTGTACAATTATGAAGCCAGCGTAGGCATGTATTTTTAACGGCAATATTAACTATATATTGTATCCAATATGAAAGCATTCGATGATATGATTATTGCGCTCTGCACGCAATTTCAGGCGGTATTCCATTAAGCTATGGGAGATGAAAAATTTTAATACGGGAAACAACCTATAGAAAAAGAATATAATTTTTGACAAGCTGCCTCCCTGCTGAATATTGCAAAAAAAAAAAAAGCAACACACATTCTATGGTACATTTCTTTCGGCAAGCTAAAAAAAAAGTATAAATAAAAATATATTTCGATGGCGAAAATGGAAAAGTCAATACGAGATTGCAAACCTTAGCCGGTACGATAATCAAAGCTACCGAAATACTCTACATCATTTACATGTTCTTTTGCAGTCAGTAGGGAGCTGTGATTTTTTTTACACATCCGTCAGTTATAAAATGATAAAAAAAAAAATAAATAAATAAATAAATAAGACCAAGCGATAAAAAATCCTGGATTCAGTTCCAGACTTGGAGCTATAACAAAAACTAATCACTTGTTTTCTGGAGCGCTATAAATATTTTGTGCATACCCTTCACATTATCCTGCAAACAGACATGCAGACTAACAAACAAACCAAACCAAGAACTTAACCTACTTAGCGGAAGCAAAAATCACCGTGTAAACTACGTCATAAACGAACTGCGCAAAAAAGTCATTAAACTGAAATATGATGACTGTAAATTTCCCCTGACGACAGCAAAAGAGAAATAATAAAAATCCCATATTCTAATTCGTGGTAAATTATAATTCCTAATTATTCATTAAAATATTCAAACGGAGGATAATTACAAAAGAATTTCTGCTCGGAATCTACTTTCAAACTGAGTACCACTTCTTATGGGTTCTTAACGCTTTGTGAAAAGAGGTTCTAGTGCCCTATAAATTTCTCCTGCTAACATCCATCCCCAGCCCATTTTCTTTAAAACACGGGTATTATGAAGCTATCACATAGGTGATTAAATCTAAATGAAGCATTTAGGGCTAATTAAAGCTGAGATTGTCTTGTAATTGCCACTGCAGATTTCTTTTACGAAGAATTTTCCATGTCTTTTTATACATACATACACACACACATTTTATATATATATATATATATATATATATATATATATATATATATATATCTGCATATGTATATATACGTGTATACACACATACACACATTATATATATATATATATATATATATATATATATATATATATATATATATATATATATATATATATATTCCCCTTTAAGGGATAGGCTACAGATGTTAACCCTCCGGTTTTCAGCAAGCATTTTGGGATCAGAATCAACAGCCTTCTTCACTCAGGCTGGCACTACAGGTACCCAGTTCACTACTTAGGACCATTCAGACCAAAATGATTACATGACACAGGTTATAATTTCTTCTCTGTGCATGAGAAGAGTGAAAACGTGCACATACACACACAGCTATATACATACACATATATATGTGTGTGTGTGTATGTGTCTGTGTTGACCACGGAGACAGTTTTTCGCAGGAAATTCTAAAGTAATATTCTTGAGGTTAATTGTAGTATTATTTTTCTTGATGGGGTTACACATTTAGCGTCATAAGGAAAGTCAAGAATATTTTTTTTCTACTATCCAGGAAGGACGATGACAATGAATGATAATGCCTATTAAACCAAAAGAAAATAAGCGATAACGATAACAGTCATTAGGTGGAGTATCTTACAAGCCCGCTGGCCCACTGCCAGGTTTTTTAGCCAAAGTGATGAAGACGTTTGTTTAATGTGAATTTCTGCTTACAGCTTCATAATCAAAGCCAGACAGATAAAA
Source organism: Macrobrachium rosenbergii (assembly GCF_040412425.1). NCBI lineage: Eukaryota > Metazoa > Arthropoda > Malacostraca > Decapoda > Palaemonidae > Macrobrachium > Macrobrachium rosenbergii. The sequence continues at coordinate 68,213,585 of NC_089744.1, read as the reverse complement.
GAAAGGAGAGAGAGAGAGAGAGAGAGAGAGAGAGAGAGAGAGAGAGAGAGAGAGGACAACTATTACGAGGTCAGAACAGTTAAGAAGATTATGGGACAATTCTAAATGTCTTTTACTGACGGCCTTCGGATCTCCCTTTAGTAGGTTCTTGCTCCACTCAGCGGATACAGTTTCCTACTGATTGCAGAGTTTAATATGTTCCTTGTGTTTATGTATTCCAAAGACTATTTCGAATAGCTGATACTGCTAAGTCATAGCAGGAAAAGACCAAGGAAGCACCATTCACAAGTAAGGGTTTGATCTCATCAACAAAAGAACCGTTTTCTCGTGTGTGTGTGTACGTACAAGAAAATGTTAATTAATCTTTCAGTACAGATGAATTACTTCACGAAACATTCATAATCTGGATGTTCTGTATGTGAATGACATGACTTGTAAGTATCGATGTATTATATAAAATACGAATCGCCTTGGTCTTGATTTCGTTGGAAGGTCATCGCACTCACATACATACAGCACATACACATGCATACACACACACACACACACACACACACATATATATATATATATATATATATATATATATATATATATATATATATATATATATGGAGAGAGAGAGAGAGAGAGAGAGAGAGAGAGAGAGAGAGAGAGAGAGAGAGAGAGAGAGAGAGAGAGAGAGAGATATGCAAATATGGCAAACAAGCCAGTGTCTATTCACTGGTCGGTTTCAACTCATCAGTTGAATCGAAGATGAAATTCAGACTTGTTTTCCACTATTGAAACCATAATAATGTAATATCTTAAAGACACTATAGACTGATAACAGTTTAATTCCTGTTTTACATGTAAAACATTCAAACCAAAGTCTATATGCATCTTTGTAAAGATTCCCCGCTCAGTTTTAGCGCTAGCATTCCTGAATGGCACACAATATAATCTTGTATGCTATAACAGCAACTGGTTTACAGGTGATGCTGCGTATGTATTATTCAAGTCAATGACCACGGCGATTCTGTACTGAAAACAGTAAAATTCTTTTTCCAACATTTTTACAATAAAAAATAATCACATGAGAAAGGCAGGATAAACACTACCAATACTTTAATAAGGCCGATCTAGGGAAATGTTTGCGAAAAGCACGGTTTTTCAAATAAAATCTGCGACTCGGCCCTCTTTCCTATACCCCACAACACGCCAAAAATCTACAGTCCCGCAGAGAGAGAGAGAGAGAGAGAGAGAGAGTATAATATGCTCCACAGATTTTCAGTGAATTATATAAAAGAATATTTCAACAGAAACTAACAAAGAATGCCTTGTAAAAAGTCACTCATCGTTCCTTAAAGAAGATTTAAAAGGATAAAAAGTCCCTTCTCAAATATCCTAGAGATATTAGTTGCTCTATAAGCAACAACAAAACAAACTCGCCAGGAAAAGAAAGCCAGTAGGAAAAAACAGGCCACAAAAACACCACCACGACAGGAATAACTCATCCCTTCTTTTGGGCGTTGTTGGATCAATAAAGAATTCATTCTTATAGAAAAAAGATAACCCATAATAGAAACAACTTGGGAAAAAAGGCAGATGACCCTTTACCCTAACCTCAGATGGCAACGAAGGAGATCAGAGAGGTCGGCCGCAGAGCAAAAATGGAAAAGAACAAGAAAGAAAACGAGACTGACTTTAACCACCAGCCTGTAACATGATCGGTACAAAGCAGATACTCGACCGGTTTCAACACGTGCTGCTTATACTACCAGCAGAGTAACTTCTCCGAATGTTCTTTTGTTTTGAGGATAATGCATTAGAAGTAAAGTCATGCTGGTAGAACCTGTTACCTTCGGGTACCGGAGTCACGAGTAAGTTTATTATGTTGAACGTGATCCACAACAATAATAATATAAAAACCACCCCACGACTAGTGACAATACAAAATACGAGTATGTAGTTAACCATTATCCAAATATTTTCTCTCTATTTTCCCTTCTAAATGATTAAATCCCATCAACCCCATCATCATCCCCTCCTGATTTACCGTATTTCGATTCCAAACAACTATTACAAATACCCTTCCCTGCAATGGAAGGGAATTCATATTGACCTACAGGATTGATAGCGTTAGAAGCCCACTCGTCTCTTCCTCTCATTCTTCCCTCGAATACCCAGCTACAATTGGAATTTTATTATTTAAGTGGGTTCTAGAACACTATAAAGGGAGAGAGAGAGAGAGAGAGAGAGAGAGAGAGAGAGAGAGAGAGAGAGAGAGAGAGAGAGAGAGAGAGAGATTTTTCGTTTCGAAACTAGGAACCGTTGAGTGCCCCTATCCTATTGTTCATCGTATCTTTCAGCAAAGCTATGAATTTCAAGTAGAAATTCATATGATAATTGGATTTCTCCATAGCAGAATCGCACTCCCCCAGTACTCTCTCTCTCTCTCTCTCTCTCTCTCTCTCTCTCTCTCTCTCTCTCTCTCACGGGACCAGGTAGTGCAACAAATTGATATAGTATTTACTCAAAAATAATTACAACATAACTATGGGAAAGACAAAATAATAATCATTTATCAATTTTCATCAGCGAGAAATATTTATTAAGATTTCCACAGACGCGCCATAATTAACAACTTTTTGTAGAGAAAGACTGAGAGCTATTAAAATCATTAAAGATCACATAGAAAGAAGAGCCTACCAATAAAAAAACATTTACAATAACAGGAAGAAATATAACATCGTCAACTGTAATTCATTCATATCACGGTCAAATATAGCGCCATCATCAAAAGCAGCAACAACAAATTAATAATAATAATAATAATAATAATAATAATAATAATAATAATAACAACAATAACTATTATAATTTTAGGAATCAATTTTTGTACCTACGAATCTACTATTCTTTTAGCGATGAAGTACATACATACCAATGAATTTAAAGGCTAAACGTACACATATTTCTGCACGTGTGTAAACAATCATAAAAAGCAAATGCCTGTAATATCCAACAGCATTATTTACACCCACTGGAGACGTCACTAACGTCAAACTTTCATTCTGATTAATCTCCAACCCGATAAATTTATAGACTCATTAGCGTCTCATAGTATTTTTTTTCTAAACTTTAATTTCCTTTGGCCTCATTTACGTGTATATGTCGATCCAGCCTCTGACGGGAATATCGGTCAGGTAAAGCTCAGCCGTGTTCAGGAATGCAGGCTGGAAACCTCATTTCCAGGTTCCAGATAATAACTGGAAGTCATTTCCTCACTCAGGGTTTTACTCTTCCTTAGACGCGTTTTTTTTTATCTTTATTTTTTTATTTTTTTTTTTGGTAAGTTCGCCCAAACTGTCTCTGTCGCATTCTGTGCGAATATACTGGCCTCCTTGGATTATGAGATGTCGTAAAAAAAATTATTTATATAAAAAACAAACAAAATTCTTTCTCTACAATTTCAACTAAAACTATTCTTAGGTAAGAAGTTTTATTTACTGATTTTGATAACAGGGACTACTTTGTCGACTGTTTATAATGTAACGAACGTGCATTCCAGGGCGTCTTTGCGTATGTATGTGTGTATTCCGTTATTTGTACGAAAATACTCACTAAAAGTATGATTCTGAGACATATTACTCTTTTAAAATGGTGGTCGCAACGTTAGACACTCGTGCAATTCCTAATTTTCACAAATCCGATTAATCAAGGGAGATTACAATTACGCTCCAAACTCTTCGCGGATTCAGCCCCAAAGCCGTAACTTCAGACCGCTGAAGTTTTCTGTTTTTCAGTAATCAGCAGAGATTTATTCAGCTGAAGGGCTCTATACACTTCGAAACGCTCTCTCAGACCAGCGGTCTTCTAATTACGGGGGACTTCCAGTCTTCCTCTTATTTTTTTTTTTTTATTCTGGTGATATTAAACTTCGGAGAAACTACGAGATATCTGGGAAACCGTTTTTTTATTATATATATATATATATATATATATATATATATATATATATATATATATATATATATATATATATATATATATATATATATATATATATATATATATATTACGAACCTTTACTTCTTAAGAGTTGCACTGGTCTGATGAAGGACGTAAAATATTGATGTTGTCTTTTAATCAGCAGTTTATATGGCCTATTTAAGCGTTCTAATATTCAAGATATACAAAGCAACGACCAAATTACAGCGGAAAATAAAAAAAAATCTTGAAGTGCAGCGAGTTTCCTTCTTTTAAAAGAACGAATAAACGGGTAAGAATTGAAATTCTTCTTTAAAAAAATAATGATCTCGAACTACTTGAGACAGAGCGTATTCAATTCAACCTCGACTCTGATTTATGGCACGACTGCAAAGATGAATGGAAACAGCAGCGCCAGTGACTGAAAATCGTAGAGTTATCTTCGGGAGAAAATATGGTGATAAAATTCATCGATGCAAGATTTACCGAAGAGATTTTTAGCAATTTTCGAAAGTAGTATTTAAGCAATGTTAACAGTCTAGTTCTCCTTTGATTGTTTAGCTGTAACCTTCAAAGCAACATTAAAGAAAAACACAGGAAAATCACCCATACATATTAGAACACTATGGACTATTATTGAATATGATAAAATACTGCTGATGACTAAAAAAAAAAAAATTATAGGCCTTAAGTAAATTCGGTATGAAACCTGTGTGGCGCAAAAATAGAAATACCAGTGATTCAACGGTGAGTGACTGTAATTGTGCAATAAGATGATATACAAATGATATTAATTATATAAATTTCCCTAAAACAGAAATACCAAATACTGCATCATTAAAGTCAATTTTGATTCTCTAAGAGGTGAAAGGCAATCAATCGTACACTACATCATTTTTCATATACAGAACAGCGTGTCTTTAAATTTTTGCTGGGCACAGTGTAGTCCAAAGCATGCACTCAGTAATTTTAGACGGGACTGGATGTGCAACAACCTATTGTGAAAAGCAATTAAAAAAGCACATCACGTACTTACATTTTTACTTGACATGAAATATTAGACCGGGTAAACACCCAACTTTTTTCCTGACTAATAAATAAGCGATACAAGCCGTTTTGACGGAAATGAATTTTAAATCGTAAGTGCTAAAGGTGAAAAGTCAAATTTCCATTATATATTCAATAGAAGGAAGTCATGACTTATTTTTGCCTTTAAACGAAAAGACAAAATTTGGGAGCAATAGAAGGATGTCATGACTTATTTCTGCCTTTAAACGATACGACAAAATCTGGGAGCCAACTTTAATTATGGCAAGGGAAAACAAACAATATTCGGTGAAATAATGCTGGCAAGGTGACAAATTCAACTTCATCCCGAGGGAGGAGTGGAAAAAAAAATCGCAAACAATTACTGAAAAGGGAACAATAGCAGCAGAGACATAACGGCTCTGACTTCGCTTTCTACAAAGGGCAATGTGTAAAGAAACACCACAAACATCAGCTCGAACTACAGCTCCACTGAGCACTGTAAAGCACATTCAAGATCCTCCCGATATCCTTTTGTTTGTCTCTTTCCCTCAGTATAGTCATAAAAACATAAATACTGGTTATCCAATAAAAATATAAATAAAAAAAAAGTAAAATCCCACATTGTTTGTCTAAAGTCCTCTCTTTCTCTCTCTCTCTCTCTCTCTCTCTCTCTCTCTCTCTCTCTCTCTCTCTCATCAAACAAACATACTTAGACACTGAATTGCCCCTCGTTTTCTCTCAGCACCAATCAGGGTAAAACATTCGTTTTCATGACACCTACGCAATTCCGGAGCTCAGTGAGGGGCTACACTGCAGTCATTTCGCTCTCCGACGCCACCTTGCAAAGGATCTCGGATGAAATGATGATAGGACCCGTCTGCTTGACGTGACATCACAGAAACTCTGCCGAATGCCACTACAGAACTTAATTAAAGTGGAACTAACATAACCTTACACCGCTATGCTACCCTCAGCGACCATCCAAGAGTGCCTGCGTTGCATA